>NC_090267.1:285012611-285345527 GCF_040414725.1 Anabrus simplex | reverse complement strand
AGGCCGTTTTGTAGTCCAGGAAGCAAATAAAGGCAGGGACACAAAACTCGCAACATTTCTCAATTATCTGTCTCATGTTCAGGATACTCTCGTGTTCCTTTACCTGCAACAAAGCCTGCTTGTTCCGCGGATATCTGAGGTTGCAGGAATGGTTTTAGGCGTTGATTTATTATGTAGAGCAGAACTTTGCTTGCAGGGTATATCAATGCGACAGTACGATAATTGGAACAATCCCTTATAGACCCCTTTTTGTGAAGAGGGACTGGTATTGATGTTTTCCAGTCCTTGGGCCATTCACCAGTTTTCCACACCATATTACATACCGAATGTAAAACACGCATACCCTCCTCCCCCATCACTATCAGCATTTCTCCCGAAATACCATCCATACCTGGGGCTTTGTTGTTCTTCAAATGATTGACAGCATTCACAATTTCAGTGAATAAAATATCAGGTTCTCATACCTCATAGAAATTTCCAGTTCGGCAGAATTATTTCCTTTGCAATACAGCATTTCACAGTATTGTTTCCACCTCTCTATTGCTTCGTTCTTATCAGTAATAAGGTTGCCATCTTCATCTTCAAACGCCCATGTGCGTGGTTTGAACTCACGGGTAATGCTGTTGACTTAAAAAAAAAAAATAATGTGTTTGATTCAGCCTATGATGTTGGTCTATTTCATCACAAATACTGGTGAGATACCGTGTCTTGTCAGTTCTGCAATTGCGCTGTATTTCATGGCAAAGTTCACTGTATGCTTCTTCATCTTGCTTGGTTTGAATGCCACATTTCTTCAGTATGCTCCTTTCTTCTATCAGCAGTAGAGTAGTGTTCAATATCCAGAGGTGCTTAGCTTGGGGAGAATTCAGGGAGAGAAGAGTTAATGATTGTCTTGAGGTTATCCCATGTTTGGGAGGCTGATCCTTCCTCCTATACTTGCTGGAGTTTTGGCCTTATTCTTTCCCCAAAATCTTGGAGAACATTTTTGTCAGTAATGCGAACCTGTGTCACTCTCTTCTTCTTGGTCAATTTCAGTTTGATCCCCATTTTCATGGATAGCATATTGTGGTCACTACCACAGTCTGCTCCAGGATAGGTTTTGCAATCCAGTACAGAAATCCGTCATCGTACAAGATGAAAATAAATAAGTCCAAAACGAAAGTTGTGGAGTGCAATCGAACGAAATCAGGTGATGCAGGAAACATTAGATTAGGAAATTAAGTCTTAATGGAAGTAGATGAGTATTGCCATTGGTGCTTTCACGGCCCGTACTTGTAGACATGATACTGTATAGGTTTTTGGGCTTATGCCGTATTGTTACTTGGGTAGTAAAATAACTAGCGATGGCAGAAGTAAGGAGGACATCAAAGGCAGACTAGCACAAGCAAGGAAAGCCTTCCTTATGAGAAGAAATTTGCTCACTTCAAACATTGATACAGGAATTAGAAAGATGTTTTTGAAGACTTTTGTCTGGAGTGTGGCATTGTATGGAAGTGAAACATGGACAATAACTAGCTCAGAAAGAAGGGGGACAGAAGCTTTTGAAATGTGGTGTTACAGAAGAATTCTGAAGGCAAAATGTATGTTTTTAATTTGCCATTGTAATCACACCATAAGAGTCATGATTTATACTTGTCTTTGTACAATTATCCTTGGCTGATGATGACAGAGAATCTGTCAAAACCGGTACCGAATGTAAAAAAGCTGTGATGTTTTAACTGTAATGTAAACATTCACACAATACATAGTATTGAAAAGGTGGAACTTATTGTCCCTTTTTTGATGTAAAAAAAAAATGGATAGATCGAATCACAAATGAGGACATACAGAATCGAATTGGTGAGAGGAGATCGATTTGGCTAAATATGACCAGAAGAAGAGATAGAATGATAGGACACATCTTAAGACATCCAGTAGTTGTACAGTTGGTTTTTGAGGGAAGTATAGGCAGTAAGAATGGTAGGGGTAGACCAAGGTATGAATATGACAGGCAGATTAGGAGAGATGTAGGATAGTAGTTACGTAGAAATAAAAAGGTTAGCACCGGATAGGATGGCATGGAGAGCTGCATCAAACCAGTCTAAGGACCGATGACTCAAACAACATCAAAGCGAAGAAGGCAAAGGATGGCCCATACTAAGGAAAAAAACGCCAGTTTAGAGATGTCAGAAGAAAGTATTCTACAGTGATACCTAATTACCACGGAACGGATTTATATGTAAATATATATCTCTTTAGGAAGCTAAAATTAATTATATTTTGCATTACCTTTTCGAATCATGATGTGTGGAGTTGAAAAATGGAGTATTTATTTTCCATATTTTGGAGTTTAACACATATGTTCCATATTCTTCGTCATTAAAATCAATATAGTCCATATTTCGGCTAAAAAGTATTAAATTATATTAAATTATCAGTCCTCTCAATAATGGAGAAATAAATTAAAAATCTGTATTTGAAAAATTAATATTTTAACTGGTGTGCAGGTCATTACCATGCCTGTCCACGCCTGGGCTGTAAAATAAGCTGATACGCGGTGCGAAGAAAGAGAGAGGTTGAGCCCGGAAGTGGTGGAGATCAGCCGGTCAGTACCATGACTATCTGAATCACACTTACAGCACTGATAAGCTGCATTACATAACATCGACTGTGTCTGTGCCATAATTTCGTAACTAGGGAAATCTCATTCATCGACGATGTGCTAGTGGTTTCCGGATTAGTTCGTAATTCGGGCAATCCCTTTGATTGCTTCATAACTTCATCTAGTTCACTACCAGTCATTCACAGTTTGAATTAGCAGTGGGACGGATCATAGTGTTCTTGTACGTTCAGTGTGTGCACTTGTATACTGGTATATTCATTGAAGACATTAACGTTGTTGCAATATGCCTAAAGTAGCTCAGTCAACTAGTTTCAAGTTGAATAGTTACGTATGAGAATTTAAAGAAGGTTTATTAACTGACAGTAAGATATTATTTTGTAACTAGTGTCATTGTACAGCGACATCTACTCAAAGGTTCCTTGTGCAGCAGCACGTTTCAACCAGTAAACACGGGCTAACAAACAACGAGATTCCAAGCAGAGACAGTTGTTTCTGACACAACCAGCAACTTCCAGTGTAACGTCCGAGTTCAACATCGATCTCTGCTGTGCTCTCATCTCTGCTGACATACCTCTCTTCAAACGGAATAATCAGTGCTTAACGGAATTCGAGAAATATACTAAACGATCCATCCCGGATGAGTCAACATTCAGAAAAACGTACTGTTCAGCCATATACGATGAAACTCTTCGGAAGATAAGGCAAGAGATTTAAGACTGTACAATCTGGGTTTCCATTGATGAGACAACAGACAAAGAAGGCAGGCTAATTGGCAACGTAATCACTGGTTTGTTAAGCGAAGATTATTGTAAACGGATTCTCTTACACTGTGATGTTCTAGAAAAGTGCGATAGATAACAAAACTATAGCAAAACTGTTCAATGAGGCTATGTGTATCCTCTGGCCACAGGGCGTTAAGTATAATAAAGTGTTACTTTTATTAGTGATGCCGCATCTTATATGATAAAAGCCGGAGAAGCATTATATGTTGTATATCCTAAGATGACTCATTTAACATGCGTAGCACATGCCTTTCATTGTGTGGCAGAAGTGGTAAGAGGCAGTTACCCCAAAGTAGATTTATTGATTTCCTCAGTGAAAAAAGTTTTTCTCAAAGCCCATCCCACAGAGGAGTTCATCATTTGAAAGAAATGTACCCAGAGATTCCATTGCCGCCTAAGCCGATACTAACTAGGTGGGGTACTACGTGGCTGCAAGCGGCTGAATATTATGTTGAATATATAGACTGTATTAAGAACATTCTGCATGCCATGCACTCTGAAGATGCAGCCTCAATTGAAGCCGCGAAAACAGTTGTCTACGATACAAGTGTGAGAAATGACTTATGTTACATTCAGCATAATTTTTCATGCATCATAAAAACACTGAAAAGGCTCCAAAACTCGCATCTCTCACTTTCTGAAAGTTGTGAAATAGTGAATAAAACTGTGGAACAACTAAATCGTGGAACAGGTCAAGTTGCAGATGTAGCAAACATAAAGATGGCCACTGTACTTTCAAAGAACCCGGATGTGAAGAAATGACAAAGGTTGCTGCAATGCTGTGTGGAGATTTAAGTGTAAAATTAACATTGGATTTAAACCCAGCAGATATTGTGAAGTTGAATTATGCCCCCATTATCTCTTCTGATGTTGAACACAGTTTGTCAATATATATCTGTTCACTTTCCAGCAGTTAAAAGAACATTTTGCAATCCATTGTTTTGGTAACAGAGAATAAATATATTAAAATGAGAAGTGCAACATTATGTTGTATGGTAGATCTACTTTGTTTAGCTTCTTTGAACTTTGATATTAAATAGAAATTAATGTTATATGTGTAATTTTAAGTCCATATATAATTCCATACTTCAATAAAAATACACGTAAAGTAATTACAAAAACTTATTTTTCCACCTTCTCAATATATATCAATCGTGCAATGTTTACAATAACATCACAATATTATAAGGTACTACAGTAGAGTCTCGCTCAACCGACCTTCGCTTATCCGACACTCCGTGTTATCCGACACTGGTAGGCTTAATTTGAACTTTAGGTGGATGCAATTCTGGGACACGGGGTGTGGAGGGTGCGACTGTGTGACAAGCACTAGCAGTCATGCGGTAGGATTTTGCAATGTAGTATTGGTTAGGTGCGGATGTTATAGTTTTCATATCCTCTGTGAGTATGGCGAGTAAACGTAAGAAAGTGATTGTTTCTGTGGAAGACAAGTAGAGTGGGTTAAAGAGACTGGACAAAGGGGAAACTCTCCAAAAAATGGCTTCAGATTATGGTGTTGGACGTGTTACAGTGGGAGACTGGAAACATACGAGGGAATAAATTGAAAAGTGGTGCTCTACGAGAGCAACAAGTGATGCACTGAAAATTAGAAAGAAAAACAAAACAATGAAAAATGTGAGTACGAAAAAGTAAGTGAAGCACTATTTCTTTGGTTCACTAAAAACCAGGAAAAGGGCTTGTCAATATCTGGCCCCATTCTGCAAGAAATGACGGTGTATATCCAGAAGGAGTTTAATAAAGGGACCCTGATTTTACTGCTATTGCTGGGTGGCTTGATCGGTGGGAAAAACGGTACGGCATTGGGCAGCTTAATATCTGTGGAGAAGAACTGTCAGCTAAATCCGATGAGGTTGTGAAATTTAAAAGACAATTTCAAGAAATAATTCTTGCTAAAGGATTAACCGGTGATCATATTTTTAATTGTGATTAGACTGGGCTGAATTTCAAGATGCTGACATCAAAACTCTTGCAGCCCAAGCCAAGACGTCTGCATCTGGCTACAGGCGTAGTAAGAAAAGAGTACTGCATCTACTGTACAATTGAATTAATAAGTCAATAAATAGAGTCCCGTAAAACATAGTACGTAATACAGTATAGCCTTCCTGTTTGTTTTAGTTCGTTTTCAAAGTTATTCTGTATTATCCGACATTTTCGGTGATCCGACATACTCCAGGTCCCGTTTAGGTCGGATAATCGAGACTCTACTGTAGTTTCAGTCCTGTAAGGACCATCATCAGCCAAGCCAAGTGTAAATTATATTACTAAAACAGGTATATATGTACATATTTCAATAATTATTAGTACATACAAATCCGTTCCCTGTTAATTACCAAAGCCATAATGAACATGATACTAGAAGAAAATGAAAATAGGATAGAGTTTCCCACAGATTGAAACTTATTAGTGTCTCCAGTGCAACAGTTGCTTATAATTCTTAGATGTTACACTTCAGACTCCTTTCATGTAATTGTTGGTGACTACATTCATGAGTGCAAGACAAGAGTCTTTGGAATTATGCAAAGAGTTTCTGCTGCCGTTGCAGCAGTGGCAAAGCATTACGTTATTTTCCTCCACAGTAAAAGAATGCCTGAAAATCATTCAAGGTGTATATCAATTACCGCATTTTCCTAATGTTGTAGGAGCCTTAGATTGCACTCATACGAATAAGCACACCATACAAAAAATTATAGTCACCCCCCCTGAAAGATAATACTGGTCGTTTCAGAGTGATATAGATGGTGCCAGATAGTCAGATGACCCTTCGCGCTGACATGTGACCATGGCAGTGTAGTAGTAGTAGCAGTAGTAGTAGTAGTAGTAGTAGTAGTAGTAGTAGTAGTAGTATGTGTGTTGGTTGTATGGAATTAACTCATCAAGATTGGTTGAAGCAAAGACATGACGGACTGACATATGGGAGCTATCGTGTTTGGACATGCTCACGACCACACAGCGAATGAAGTTGCCCGATTTGTTGGTATATTAACGCGGACTGTCCAATGTGTCTACCGGGAATGGTGTACCACTCGCGGCCATGAAATACTGCATAGGAACTGTGGTCGTAAAACGATCCTAACCGACAGCGACTGGAGAAGAGTGTCACACCTTGTCAATGAAAATAAGTTTCAAACCATGCAGGAATTTTTGCCGTCGGTGAATGAAGGTATATCCCAGTCAGTTTCTGAGTGAACATTGCAAAGGGAACTGCATGCAGTGAACATTTGGAGTATGTACCTTGTAAGGGGCATTACTCACAGCGATACATGAAGTTGAACATCTTCAATGGGCCAAACAACACCGAACGTGGACAGAAGCTGATTGGAGGCATGTAGTGTGGTCCAACGAGTCCACTATCACTATCACAGTGATTTTGCCTGTTGTCAAATGACAATGGAACTGACGGCCCAGTGAGGCATTTAAACCACAGTGTGCAGAGCGTAGTTCAGACTGGAGATGGTTCTGTAATGTACGGTGTTTTACACACTATGGCTTGGGCCCACCCATTAAAGTCATTGTGAACATGAACCAGGAAATTTATTTCAATTTTCCTAGTGACCAAGTATTGGCCTTCATTCAAAATCTTCATGATTAATATGCTGTTGACACCCCCCATTTTCCAAGATGACAACAGATGTGTTCAAAGGGATGCACACATATGTGACTGGTTTGACAAATGTACCAACACACTATCACACCTCGAATGGCACTCTAAATTTCCCTATCTTAATACCACAGAAAATGCGTGGGACTGTTTGGAACAGCGGGTGAAACTCAAGACACCTGTGTCCCGCAATTTGGTAGCTCTTTGGGATCTCATCATCAGCAGCATGTGGCTACAACTGGATATAGCATACCTGCAGAAAGTTGTGGACTCCCTCCCTAGCCGCATCGAGGTGGTTATCGAAGCTGGAGCCAATGCCACAGGGTATTATTGTGCTTCAAGAGGCTTTAAAAGGAAACTGAAAGACTGTTAATTCATGAAGGTTCCCTCAAACTCAGTAACATTTACAAGGTGACTCTTGTATGTTGTAATATAATTGTAAATATTGCTGATTAACTATAAATAGAAAGTGGATTTAACAGGTGTTAGGTCAATCTGATTATCTTTAACTTAACCTAGAAATGAAGCCCAATACTTAGGATCACGACAAGCTAATATTCATAGAGAAATTTGACATTTCCTGTTTTTGCCATATTAATATTGCTACACCACTGTACACTAATCAAATAATTATATAGCCCAGTGCACAACCTAGTTAACACTGAACCTAAATATCAAGTTTCAAGAAATTCTGTTAAACTGTTGAACCTTTCGACTTTTGTATACTGGTACCTAAGAATGAAGTATACAGACAGAATTTTTGTACAAGACAGTCCACACGAAAAATAAAAATGTTACCATTCAGTAAATATTCTGTTGTCACACACAAAGTAACTAAAAGAAAGTGTGAAGAACAGAAAAATTAATATATCAAAAAATACGAACAATGGTGTTCAAAACTTTAGCATAAAATAGATGCAGTATATTTTACAAGTTGGTAAAGTAGCCACATAACAGAAGGGTACTTCATAAATTGAAGACCTGTGCTCCAATTAACCTGTGTGTGTCACATTTGTTCAGACTTGAATGTATAATTGATTTCCAAATTCTTTTTATTGTTTACCATTTTGCAGCAGTTATAACTGTCACTGGTGTATGAGGTATAACATACTGCTAATTCATTGTAAACACACAAAAAAGACATTGCCTGAGAGTGTTTGGATAGGGTACACTGGTAAAGTGCAAAAAGAGTATACCATTGTCAGTGTTTTAAATTAATTGGGAAGCTACAGGGAGGATCAATGATGGGTTTATGGTGTTCGATGTCTCCTCTATCACTTTCACCTGTCCTGTTAAGCTATTGGCTCAGATTTCTGCAGAGTGTTAAATCACAGATTTTTATTTACAACTATGACTTATGTTGTGCTTCTTTAACACCAGGTCTGTATCAGAAATCCTTGGAACTGCTATTTGTGCTGCAGTTTTACAGACTAATATTTCTGATACAAAACCGTAGTTGAACTTTACACCAATATGATTTTTTTTTAAATGTAACTAACAGCTGCCGATATGTAAAAGAGATCTGAAAATGTCTGAAAACTTTCCTATATTAAACAAATTTGGATAGATACTTTTTTCTTTTTCAAAATTGAGTTTAATGAAAAGCAGCATTCTGTACTTATGTTACACATTGTTAGAACAACTACTGAATAGAGATGCAATAATATCCTATCTACAGACTGGCAATGTCAATAAGGCTCTGGATTTACTTCAAGAAGCCCCACTGAAATCTGGAGGAAAAGTAAACCCTGGTTTAGACAGAGAATGTTATTCTCTGAGGAAATCTACTCTAGAGAAAATCCACAGCTGGAGAATATTTGACTCCAGAAGAAATTTGGCAGAAATTTGAAGAGAGAAGGAAATACAAAAATCCTACTCAGAGAGAAACAACTTCAATATGCTCAAAAGAAATAATTCGAAATTATATGAGAAGCTGAAAATGCTCCCTACAAAGTCTTAGAACCTAGGAGAACCAGTCAAATTTCAGATACCTATACAAAAATGGGAAGAACATTTTTCCAATATTCTTCAAAAGACCCAAATGATTGGGCAGCAGAACTAAGTCACAACTCAGGATGTCATAGCTACCATAACAGCTGAGCTTTTCAAAGGACTAAGCAGCGCTAAGCACCAGGACTAGACTCTTTAACCAATGAATTGTTAAAAGAATCACTACCAAAAGCAATTCAAATTTGGACAGCAATCTTCAACGAATGTATTCATCAAAGAAAGATACCCGTAAAATGAAGAGAATCTGTGATTCAGATATTATACAAGGGCAATGAGTCAACAGATGCACAAGATGTATATTGCAGGTTTGTGCTTGAATGTGCACCCTTTAAAGTACAGTACTGTCTAAGATAACACTGAATCGCATCCTACCTCAAGTAATGCAATTTATCCCAGCAGAACAACAAGATTTCATAGTTGGAAGATCCACTACCCAAGCAACTGACGTTCTCGCCATCACTTGGGATGCTACAGCCATAGTTGGAAGCAACACATATGCAGTTTTTATAGACTATACTAAGGCTTTTGATGGAGTCAACAGAACCATTCTACGAGGACGGTTTGAAAAGTTCTCGGAATCACTGCTAGATGCCAGTGCTAGAGCAACGAGGTTCCCGCGCAATAATAACACATCCTTTGTGAGTGAACATGTGGCGCGTCAGTGCTCTAGCTGAAGGAGTGTGGTAGTGACGACTCTTTGTTGTTGTTCCCGCGTAGTGATTTGTGACAATGGGAAAAACTGAGATACGAGCAGTGATTAAGTACTTTGTAAAGAAATGTATGAAAGCAAAGGAAATTCATGCCAACTTTCAGAACACACTGGGGGACTCTGCTCCTCCATTTTCAACTGTTGCCAAGTGGACCAGCGAGTTTAAATTTGGTCGGGAGAGCTTGGTTGATGATCCGCGTAGTAGATGGCCAAAAAGTGTTACGACCCCAGAATTTATCGCAAAAGTGCATAAAATGGTCAAGGAGGATCGTCGACTGAAAGTGCGGGAGATTGCTGAAGCTGTAGGGATGTCTTCTGAACGGGTATATTATATTTTAACCGAAGAATTGGGTATGAAAAAATTATCCGCAAGATGACATTGGACAATAAACGCACCAGATCGGAAATGTCCGAACAAAGTCTGGCCCATTTTCAGTGCAACCAACAAGGTTTTTTGCGCCAGTTTGTGACTACAGATGAAACTTGGGTCCACTACTATACCCCAGAGACAAAACACCAGTCAAAACAGTGGAAACATGCTGATTCACCACCACCAAAGAAAGCAAAGGCAGTGCGTTTGGCCGGAAAGGTCATGGCCTCAGTTTTCTGGGATGCAAAAGGCATTCTGCTGATAGATTATCTTCCTACTGCCCAAACAATTATGGGGCAATACTATGCAAACCTCCTAGACCAAATACAGGAAAAGATACGCGAAACAAGGCCTGGTTTGGCAAGGAAAATGGTCATCTTTCATCAAGACAATGCTCCACCGCACACAAGTGTTATTGCCATGGCAAAACTTCATAAACTGGGGTACGAATTGTTGCCACATCCACCTTATTCACCTGATTTGGCACCATCAGACTTTCATCTATTCCCCAAG
Organism: Anabrus simplex; assembly: GCF_040414725.1. NCBI lineage: Eukaryota > Metazoa > Arthropoda > Insecta > Orthoptera > Tettigoniidae > Anabrus > Anabrus simplex. Next base: position 285,334,922 of record NC_090267.1, on the reverse strand, counting down.
CTGAAAATTTTCCTCAGTGGGAGATTTTCTACAAGGGAAGAACTGACAGCCAAATTGGAGAGGTATTTTGCAGGCCTGGAGGAATGTCATTTTCGAGATGGGATCAAGGCACTGGAACATCGCTGGACCATATGCATTAGTCTACAGGGAGACTATGTTGAAAAATAAAAGCAGTTCCACCGAGGTAAGATACTTAATTCTAGTACATTCCGAGAACTTTTCAAAGCACCTACGTATTACTATCCTACATTTTAGGTCAAAAGAACCCTCTTTGGCAATTCCCAGAGAACATACTTAGTTACAATATGCAGTTAGTGAGAATGTAACCCATTTTGAACACATCATTCAAACGGTGTCCTCCAAAGAGATCCTCTCAGTCCTTTGTTGTTCAATCTTCTCATTCATGATGTTATTAGAGAGGTAGCCTGCTTTGAAACTACAATGTTTCTCTATGCGGATGACCTGATACTGATGTAAAAAAAAAGAAGTCTGATCTGCACAATGGACTCGGCAAGAATAAATGTCGCAAAAAAAAAAAAAAAAAAAAAAAAAAAAAAAAAAAAAAAAAAAGCGACAATGTACAACTGGTATTCGTAAATTCCTACAAGTATCTAGGACCAACTCTGATAATTACAGGCAAAACATTCAAGAAGCACATAGAGGAAAGGTGCATCACAGCAACCAAGCCAATACTTGACATAAAAAATCTGGAGAAATTGTCCCTTTAAATAGCATTGAGACTCTTTCACATATAGATTGCTCCAATAGCCTGCTATGTTGCAAGGGAAATATGGGCACATCCATGGCCGACTTTACAGAAGGCCGCGGCGAACGAAAATTGGCAATCCCGCAGTGAATAGCTAGTATGCTTTGTGTAGCCCACTGAGTTAAATAGGAGATGTGTCTCGCGCTCGTGTTCTCTTCAAAATACTGCACTTAAATTAAATGATACCGTTGCTTATCTCTGTATAATGGTTGGTTACAATGCCAAATTGTAAGTCTAATTATCGTTCATCGATAAAAACTGAAGGATTTGTGACAGTGTTTGGGTTTCCTAAAAGTTCACAATTGAAAGCCGTATGGGAACAGGCCATTCCTCGAGTCAACTGGGTACCAATCAAATATTTCTGTGGCTTGGTTCTAAAAGGGCCAATGTCAAAAAACCTGTTTTTGAGCTATGAGCATTTGAAGTTTTGCTTATAGTTTTCCAATTCTTTTTTTCATCAACTAACTTTAAATAAATTTATACTTTCTTTGTGGAAGTCACCTCATTAAACGCTAATCTTTTCTATTGTATTCTTTAAAAATTGCCAGGTCTCTAATCTTTATTAGTAATCTAACATTATTGGCAAGGGCTTATTCAATTAAACGTTAACTGTTCGTTTAGTACTTAACAAAGACATTGGCCCTTTTAACATGTTGCAAGCCAGGATAAAACGCGTTTGTATCAGATAATATCTCAATTTCGATAAAAAATGACATTGGCCCTTTTAGAAAAAAGTAACAGATTTGTTCGTATGTATTAAACACTTTCTTCCTGAAGAAGTAAGCTGTGTTGAAAAGTACAAGGATGGTGATGGGAACAATTGGGAATTCGCACGGAAGAAGCCTGTATTGTTACCTCGTGCGGTTCCAAAAATATTTCCAAACTTACCATCGTACTTCAGTAAGTGCTCCTCCAAGATAAGGAAATCCCCAGGTGAAAGAAGGGAAGAAGAAGAAAACTGACAATGTCTGCAGAGGAATGTAAGAAGACCCTAGCTGAGGGAGCGAACAAAATTAAGACTTTTGAGTCCTTTGTTACTAATATACAAAACAAATTGGCAGAGCATAAAATTGAGTGGTCTGTAAGTACTGGCGGAAACTATTGTATTTTGTATAAATTAGATGTGTCAAACATACCTAAATAAGGTCAAGTATTAGGGTAAACAACGATTTTACGGTCGGAATTCATATCAATAGTGGCATAATTTGTAACGCAAATGTTCTTCATTCTGGCTCTGTAATATTTTGAAATTCATTATTAAGTAAGTAGAGCCAGTTATTCCAAGCAATAGAATTTTGTCACGACTTTTTCTTATCTGAAAGTTCTGTCAGTTCACTAGCTGTGCAGATTAATAGTTTAATAGATAACCTAAAATCTGAACTTGAAAACCAGGAAGATGAAACTTCAGAGATTCCGTTAAAAAAATAACGTTTCTGCATGATCAGTTTACACTTGTATATTTAAAGAAACCTAGATAAATCGTCACTACAACTCTAAATGCATTTCCCATTTATATGCAGTCTACAAAGTGTTATAACGCAATTAGGTTTAACCATATTTTATCCTTACCTCATCCCCGAGTTTTACAAAAATTGTCAACTTCCTTCGCCATATCACCGAAAGCTCGTGCCTGTGGATGTAATGTTATGACAATAGTCACAAGTATTGTCTTAACAATGAGTAACATGTTGTTAAATAATTACAGGAAGCCGAGGACTGAACGGGTAACTTCTCATACTAATCACAGAAAACTCGCTATTCTTTGTTAGAGTAGGCCTACCTGTGGTGTTATGTTTCTGTAAAAATGTCCAATAAAAATTGACAGGAAACTGGTTTTGCTATGCCATATGCTCACTCCTCACTATCATTTCACTTTAATGCTGATAAAAACAAATACTTTATTTCCTTATTTCAATTCCTTTCGTAGCGAAGTAAACGCGTGCCAAGAGATGGCAGTGGCCATCCCAGGCCAGTTAAGTGCGGGATTGCAAGGTCGAACGCCGCGGCCTTGTGTAAAGTCGGCTATGGCACATCTCACTCTTGCAAATTTGAGGAGACAGAAATCATTGAAAGCAACCTACATTAAAAGAGCACACCGGTTATCCAAAACTACCTGAAAGAGGCTAGCGTATTTGCTAGCAGGCACAAATCTCTTTATTAAGGAGCTGTCATTGAATTTCAACTTGGAACATACCTCAGCATATGATATACACACCCACGACAAGGAATAAAAAGCCTTAATGGTGGTCCCAAATATCTTTTAGGCATGAATACTGATGAATATTGCCTGCTGCTATTTCTTGATGGATACAGTACTTTTGTATCCATCTTTTGGCATAGGCCAGAGTAAAGTGTAGCTTTCACCGAAGTCCCAGTCTCATCCATGGCTGTGACAATATGGAAGCTACTGGGGTATGGGTGGTGCTGAGTAATGACATTCAGAGCACGACGCACTTTCTAACCCAGTGAAGAAAGCAACGGCAAACTACCTCACTCCTCATCTTGCCTAGTACGCCTCATTTGGTGCTGCCATTGGGTTTTGTGGTTTCCTTATAACCGCATAACTTTTGGTGGTGTTATTTGAGGATCCAACCAGCCTCTGGGCTGATGACCTAACAGACACAGACTGATGAATAGAAATCCGAATTTGCTCTCTGACACGTGTACACCAGGGTGGCCATTCATGATTTCCACCACAGATTGTGCATCCAAAGAAAGTAAGAAGATATCACAAGCCATCAACTCACTGTGTGCTCTCTGTGGTCAGATATGCAAAACAGTATTATTTTTTGTCTCTCCAGGCTAGAACCTATTCTTTGGCATTCTATGCAGATGATAGAAATTTTGAATGATCTCTAATATTTATATACAGTGTGTGTTTTATAAATATTTAATATGTCATGTGTGATTAGTTTCATTTTTCCGTACTGATGGTTTTCGACTCACCCAATCAAGGTGAAGGTCAGTAACTACTCTTGTAGTGGGATTGCTGCCTGGGAGGCTGTTTACCTCGGATTGAGTAGGGTTGAGTCGCCTTGACAAAGAATACTGAAATGTATTCGAAATGTCAGCAAAGTGTATGGAACGTACAGAAAACAACAATATGGTTCAACCCAGAAGAAGACCTAAATAATTCTACACACTGTGGAAGCTTCACTTTTAAGATACATTGTTGATATTTTTCCCTTGCACTACCACTCATTCTATACTGCTCCCTACTCCTATTCCAAATCGTGAGGTAAAATTTTGTTCCTTTCTGATGGGCTCAGTTTCATCCAAGCCAATACTAAATTTTAACACTTCCAACACTATGTCTGTACAGGATACGGGCCATCTGTTTTCTCGGTTGTGGACGGCGTCCGAATGATACAGGCATGATTTTCTCGTGTGTTTATATGCAGCTGCACATATCCCATACGGTTCTCATCTCTTGCTTGGAGATAGTTTATCTAATGTCCACCAGAATGTAGCAGTTATTGGGAAAAACCGAAACGATAAAATGGGTAGTTTGTCTTTGCTGTCACCTCTACCAAAACACTCTATGAGCCGTGTGCTTCGCACGCCAAATTTGTTGCGCTGTCAGCTGTATTACTGTACAAACATGTCGTCATGCTGGCTCAATGATAGTGATATTGAATGGTTTCATTCTATATAAAGATATATGAAAATCAAATAGGTCTCTAGTGGATTATATGAGAGTGATCAGTTTGTGGTTAGCAGCCAAAAGAAGAGACATTAACGCTGAACCATACTCCCTCTCCAAGTGTCGACAAGACTTTTGCTCGCCATTTTCCAGAACAGGTTTCTCCAACAAACAATAAAGTGAATGCTACGCGTTATTGCAAGGTTTGCTCAGACAGAGGTAAGAAGGAAAGTGGTAAGCACATCAGAAAAGAGGGTAGATGGTGATGCAAGGAGTGCAAGGTTGGACTGTGTACAGGCCTATGTTTTCAGGACTATGTCAAAACAAACTGTTCCTAAATACGTAAATACTGTATTTCAATTGTAACTGTGTTTATTTGTGGCCTAAATAGTTGCATTCATTGATTCATTTTTATTGTTTGAGGAAGCTTATTGGTATAACTTGAATGTACAAGTTTTTTTTAGTACAATTTTCTTCATGTTTTTCATAAGACTAGTATAATTAAATTACTTTAGATATGATTATCTCCATTTTCACTGAAAGTTCACTTTGATGGCAGATTACTCTCACATACCAAGTATCCAAAATTTCTAGGAGTCATTCTAGATAGGACTCTAAGTTTCAAAGAACATCTTAGCAGAACTGCCGCCAAACTCAGAACCAGAAATAATATCCTGCAGAAACTGTGCGGCACTACGTGGGGGTCAACAGCTTCTACACTTCGGACTTCTGCCCTTGGACTAGTTTATCCCATGGCTGAATATTGTGCTCCAATCTGGATAAACAGCACTCATGTTAAGATTGTTGATACTCAGCTCAACCAAACCATGCGTTTAATATCAGGGACAATCAGATGTACTCCAACATACTGGCTGCCATCATCATGTCACATACCACCTCCATCCGTGAGAAGAGAACAAGCACTTATCAAGGTGTACAATAATATGTGCAACAATTCTTCTCTTCCTGTACATCTTGACCTCCCTGTTATTAACAGGAAGATACTTCACTCTCGCCACCCTCCACTGAATACTGCAAGGAAGCTTGCTGAAAGTAATTTCAACATGATTGACAGCTGGAAGCAATTATGGAAGACCTCTGCAACATCAGAACAGCAAGCTATGCCATGCATTACATCTAAGCCACCAGGTTTTGAGCTCGCCAGAAAAATTTGGTGTACTCTAAACCGAATCAGAAATAATTGTGGTAGATGTGCAGACTCCCTTTATAAATGGAAGAAAATTCCATCTCCCGAGTGTAGTTGTGATGCTGAAAGACAAACTGTTCAGCATATTATCCAAGAATGCCCTCTATCAGCCTTCTCAGGAGATCCAGCCGAGTTCTTGATGGCTACTCAAAACGGTGTAAATTATATTAGAGATACCAATCTGACATTTTGACTTAATGTGTTCAGACGTGAAAATAATTTTCAAATACTTTTATTGTGATGTGATTGTAAACTATATGATAAATAAATAATAATCTCCATTTTCAATGGCTTGACACCTTCATATGATATAAAAATCAGGTATGTAATATGTTTTGCTGTTGCATAATAACAATGGCCTGCGAAAATTTTCTAGCAGAAATAATTGTAGGTGATATACCTTACATTTAGTGTCCTTATGCAAAAAATAATATCAGTGGTTTCGTATCACGTACAGATTTGTCGTAAGTCCGTCTCAAGTTTACGCTAATGAAGCTTCGTTGTTGTAAATAAGGTTTGGATTGGTTGTATGGAATGCAGGTTTGGACATGTCTGAGAGAAAATATTGTATGTGCTCTGTTTTGGAGGGGAGTAGGTAATCATACAGGAACACCGGAAGAACAATTAAAACAGTTGCCGTTCGCGCATGCACAATGTCAAAATGACAAGATCGCGTTTCTCTGTAGTCTGAGAGGAGAATCTGAGAACGTGTGTCACGCCTTTGTCTACAAGTTACAACGTGCACTTGAAGTCGATTGCGTGAATAAGTGAGTTTGGGTTAAAATGGCAAGTAGCAGCGATGTTCGTAGGCAAAAATGTGTGAACAATCCCAACTCTTTCTGTTATATATGTGGCTAGTATACAATTAAAGGCCAGAAGCAAAATATTATGCCATTTATAAAAAGCCTGTACTTGGCATATTTTAAAATGAAGTTAGGTGATCAGGACAAGAATTTCGCACCCCATATTGTGTGTAAAACGTGTGTAGAAAACCTGCGGCAATGGTACAATGGGTTGTTGCCGCCAATGCCATTTGGAATCCCAATGGCTTGGCGGGAACAAAGAAATCATTTTGACGAATGTTATTTTTGTGCGTAAAGTGTCCGGGTTCAATACAAAAAACAAAAGGCTCATTGTGTATCCCTGCCTTCCATCTGCCATAACCCCCGTACCACATGGACCCGATATTTCTGTCCTTAAACCACCAATACAGTTACCAGAGAGTGTGTCTTTGTTATCTTCAAGAGCGGAGGATGGTGATACCTTTGTACCAGATGTTGAGGATAAATCTCCACGTCTTTATAATCAGTGTGACTTAAATGATTTGGTGTGTGACCTAGGCCTCACTAAAGAAAAGAGTGAACTTTTAGGATCAAGATTAAAGAGATAAATTTTTTACTTCCTGGGACAAATTCATATTATTACAGAAATTTGGAGGAAGAATTCTGGCAGTTTTTTTTTCACGAAGATGAACCTGTGTTTTGCTGTGATATCCCTGGTTTGATTCGTCGTCTTGGAAATCTTTACCAAGCAAAGGATTGGCGTCTATTTCTTGATACCAGTAAAAGAATTCTCAAAGGTGTTCTTCTGCACAATGGAAATAAACTTGCTTCAGTGCCAGTCGCCATTCAACATCTCAAATTTCTATAAAATAATTTTCTGCCTTGTCAATACTTTATACACTTTTATTCTAAAGTTAAAAACTTCATGACTGTTCCGTATTGAATAGAGAAATAAGAAGATGTACAATATTATAGGGAAGGAGTATTGAAAGGTGGATCCTTCCTTATAATATTGTACATCTTCTTACTTTTATTCTATTTAATTACCGTACATGCACATGTTTCGAGAGCCTCTGCTCTCTTCCTCAGCGGTGCCAAATACTAATTATCTCAGGACTACGGTTCATTGGTATCATATTTCAATTATATATTAAAATATATGAATTTTAAATTAGTTACAATATTACTCTAAGTTTTTCTTTTGCCCTTTTACATTGTCATTTGTCACATATTTTACCAGAATTTTACCAATCATCAATGATAAAATATAATTAAATTAATCCCTCTATGTTAATTTATGTCCTTATTAATATCTGAAAATAGTAACTCTTTCTTCATCTTCTATAAAATCTATAAAATCTATCTCTATCCTGAATTATAAAATAACAAATAATAAATAGCCACTTTGTAAATTAAATTAATAAACTACATTTATGAAGTTCGTCATTTTTTAAAAATATTTCTTCTCTCTTCTTTCTTAACGTCTGCTTTAATTTTCTAGACTTCTTATGAATCAGAAATTTTCTCCTCTTACTCTCTTCCAATTTCTTAAATAAACAAAACCAAACAAACTAAAATTTAGAGACTTTTTACGAAAAAGAAAACGACGACTCAGATATTTGGAGAATTTTCATTTAGGTCTACTTACTATTCCTTTAATTTATCCGCAAATTGAAATGATGTGATGTTTGTCTGAACCCAAACAATATGTCCTCCTTCCCTCCTTGTTGCTACTTTGCTGTTGGTTGCGCGATGATCTGCTCGTTGTTTCTAACTGTCAAATTCCTTAAATAAACAAACTAACAACCAACCTTTAGCGACGTGTTTTTATAAAAAAGACGATATCTAGATGTTCAGAGAATTGTATTTTACTTACTTCAGTTCGTCTTGATGTCAAATTTTAACCTTGCTCTCAATATATACTTGTGCTAGTTTGAAAACAAACGTGTTCTACTCTCTGCTGTCAATGACCTTGTTGTGCTCGCTGCTACTAGTCGCTGTGCTGCCGGTTACGTAATGTAGGGGGTGGAGGGGAAGCGTACTTGTGGCTCGGAACTATTTCTTTCTCTCTCTCTTTCTTTCCTTCCTTATAAGTTTGTATGCCAATTTGTATATCGCATTTTCTTCATTTAATGGTTCATTTAAGTTGTTTTCATTATTGTTTTTCTGATCAATATATATATTTATCTTCTCCAGAACGTCCATTCGTTTTCCTTTTGTTGTCGTGTGCAGAATTTCCATATCTTTGTCTATTTCCGTAAAATTATTATTGTGTTCCTCCATGTGTTCGCCCACTGCTGAAAACCTCCTATGTCTTACTGCATTCACGTGCTCCTTGTATCTTGTCTCTAAACTCCTCCCTGATTGTCCAATGTATTTTTCCCCACAATTTTGGCACTTGATACAATATACTCCTGATTTACTAAATCTGTCGGATTTGTTGACCTTATGCGAGTTAAATAAAATTTTCTTGTTACTGTTGTTCGTCTTAAACGCGACCTCAATCCCCTTTTTGTTGAATATCTTTTTTATTCCGTATGAGTGAGTGTTATGGAAAGTTATTACCGCTACGTTCCTCCTTTTTCTTTTTCCAAAGTTGATTTTTGTTTATTTATTAACTTGTCCTTTATTTTATCTACATATTTTTTGGTGTATCCATTTTTCTTCGCAATCTCATATATGGTGGTCATATCTTTTTTGAATGCTTGTCTTTTTAAGGGAAACTTAAGGGCTCTGTTTATCATATTATAAAATGTTGCTTTCTTCTGCTGTCCTGGATGGTTGGAGTCCTTCCTAATAATTGTACTAGTGGTCGTTTCTTTTCTATAAACTTGATATTCTAATTTCCTCCCATTTCTCATTATTTTGACGTCCAAATAGTTTAGTGATCCTCCTTCCTCTGATTCTATTGTGAATTTGATATCTTTGTCTATTTCGTTCACCCTTTTTAGTATTTCTGCCGGGCTTAATTCTTTCTCATCTATGATAATAAACACATCATCTACAAATCTCAACCATTTGACTAGTCTCTTAATTTTCCCAATTATTTTATTAGATTCCACATGGTCCATGTAAATATTCGCCAGAATACCCGACGCTGGGGAACCCATAGCCAATCCCTTTTCCTGTTTGTATGTCTTGCCGTTGAATCCGAAATAATTGTTCTCTATTAGGTATTCTAACAATTTGATAAATTCTTCGACCTCTACTTTACTTAAACCGCTATGCTCTGTTAAGTTTTTCCTAACAATATTTCTTGTTTTAGATGTGGGGATGTTGGAGTACATGTCTTTAACATCTAGACTATGAATTGTGTAATTTTCTTCCATTTCAATAAACGCTGTTTTATTACAGAAATCGTTTGTGTTACTGACTGTTGTCTCAGCTGTGAATTTAAAGTGTTTTTTAAAAAATACTTGTATAAATTTGGCTAACCCGTACGTTGGACTATTTCTATAGTTTACTATCGGTCTTATGGGAATGTCCTGTTTATGGATCTTGGGCAATGCTCTCATGGTGGGCATTCCTGGGTTCATATTTATTAGACTATTCGCATCCTTTGAGTCCATAATAAATGTTACCTCTTTCAACATCTTTTTTAAATTTTTTTGAACTACGTTTGTCGGATCTTTCTTAATTAAACTGAACTTGCCATTCCTTAGAAATTCTTCTGTTTTTTCAATGTATTCCTGTTTATTCATTAGAACTACTGTGTTACCCTTGTCTGCTTTGGTTACTGTGATGTTATTGTTTTCGATTTTCCTTTTCAATCCTTTAATTTTCTTATTCATTACGTTCGCTTCTTTATCTTTGTACTCTATTATCTTGGACAGTATTTTCCCTACTTCATGTCTTGTTGCTTCTTGCTCCTCAACTTCTACTTTGGATATGACTTGTTCTACTTCTGCTACTATCTCCACTATTTCCCTTTTGTTATTATTATCTTTACCCATTTTCATCCAATTATGCTTTGGGCCCTTTTCCAATATTGCCATTTCTTCTGCGCTAAACTCTGTTTCTGTTAAATTTTTAACCGGGGGATAGAAACTAATTTCATCATTATTCGATCTCTCATTGTCGTCTTTATCGTCTCTTTTCTCTTCTTTCCGGCCATTCAGTAATTCAAGTTTTTTATCTAATGCATTCTGCTTTTTTTTTTTGAGAATGAAATACAATGAATTCTCTAAATTATCTACTATATCATCCCATACTAGACCTGATACATCTTTCGTAATCTGCAGATGAAGGTCATATAAGTCCTGGTTCAGACGACATTTTTTAATGTATAAAAATCTAATTTCACTTTTAACCATTTTTTATTCACCTTTAACTGAGTCACCCTCTCATGTTTTCGCAAAATGCCCCTTCTCTCTACCGAATTCAAGTGTTTTGGAATTAAATTATTTGCTAGACAATCCTTAAGAAATTTCAAGTCCTTAGATATTTTGGCTATTTTTATTTTTGTGTTTTTAAAACAATAAATATTGTTAGGAAAAACTTAACAGAGCATAGCGGTTTAAGTAAAGTAGAGGTCGAAGAATTTATCAAATTGTTAGAATACCTAATAGAGAACAATTATTTGGGATTCAACAGCAAGATATACAAACAGGAAAAGGGATTGGCTATGGGTTCCCCAGCGTCGGGTATTCTGGCGAATATTTACATGGACCATGTGGAATCTAATAAAATAATTGGGAAAATTAAGAGACTAGTCAAATGGTTGAGATTTGTAGATGATGTGTTTATTATCATAGATGAGAAAGAATTAAGCCCGGCAGAAATACTAAAAAGGGTGAACGAAATAGACAAAGATATCAAATTCACAATAGAATCAGAGGAAGGTGGACCACTAAACTATTTGGACATCAAAATAATGAGAAATGGGAGGGAATTAGAATATCAAGTTTATAGAAAAGGAACGACCACTAGTACAACTATTAGGAAGGACTCCAACCATCCAGGACAGTAGAAGAAAGCAACATTTTATAATATGATAAACAGAGCCCTTAAGTTTCCCTTAAAAAGACAAGCGTTCGAAAAAGATATGACCACCATATATGAGATCGCGAAGAAAAATGGATACACCAAGAAATATGTAGATAAAATAAAGGACAAGTTAATAAACAAAAATCAACTTTGGAAAAAAAAAAGAAAGGAGGAACGTAGCGGTAATAACTTTCCATAACACTCACTCATACGGAATAAAAAAGATATTCAACAAAAAGGGCATTGAGGTCGCGTTTAAGACGAACAACAGTAACAAGAAAATTTTATTTAACTCGCATAAGGTCAACAAATCCGACAGATTTAGTAAATCAGGAGTATATTGTATCAAGTGCCAAAATTGTGGGAAAAAATACAATGGACAATCAGGGAGGAGTTTAGAGACGAGATACAAGGAGCACGTGAATGCGGTAAGACATAGGTTTTCAGCAATGGGCGAACACATGGAGGAACACAATCATAATTTTACGGAAATAGACAAAGATATGGAAATTCTGCACACGACAACAAAAGGAAAACGAATGGACGTTCTGGAGAAGATAAATATATATATTGATCAGAAAAACAATAATGATAACAACTTAAATGAACCATTAAATGAAGAAAATGCGATGTACAAATTGGCATACAAACTTATAAGGAAGGAAAGAAAGAGAGAGAGAAAGAAATAGTTCCGAGCCACAAGTACGCTTCCCCTCCACCCCCTACATTACGTAACCGGCAGCACAGCGACTAGTAGCAGCGAGCACAACAAGGTCATTGACAGCAGAGAGTAGAACACGTTTGTTTTCAAACTAGCACAAGTATATATTGAGAGCAAGGTTAAAATTTGACATCAAGACGAACTGAAGTAAGTAAAATACAATTCTCTGAACATCTAAATATCGTCTTTTTTATAAAAACACGTCGCTAAAGGTTGGTTGTTAGTTTGTTTATTTAAGGAATTTGACAGTTAGAAACAACGAGCAGATCATCGCGCAACCAACAGCAAAGTAGCAACAAGGAGGGAAGGAGGACATATTGTTTGGGTTCAGACAAACATCACATCATTTCAATTTGCGGATAAATTAAAGGAATGAAGTAAGTAGACCTAAATGAAAATTCTCCAAATATCTGAGTCGTCGTTTTCTTTTTCGTAAAAAGTCTCTAAATTTTAGTTTGTTTGGTTTTGTTTATTTAAGAAATTGGAAGAGAGTAAGAGGAGAAAATTTCTGATTCATAAGAAGTCTAGAAAATTAAAGCAGACGTTAAGAAAGAAGAGAGAAGAAATATTTTTAAAAAATGACGAACTTCATAAATGTAGTTTATTAATTTAATTTACAAAGTGGCTATTTATTATTTGTTATTTTATAATTCAGGATAGAGATAGATTTTATAGATTTTATAGAAGATGAAGAAAGAGTTACTATTTTCAGATATTAATAAGGACATAAATTAACATAGAGGGATTAATTTAATTATATTTTATCATTGATGATTGGTAAAATTCTGGTAAAATATGTGACAAATGACAATGTAAAAGGGCAAAAGAAAAACTTAGAGTAATATTGTACCTAATTTAAAATTCATATATTTTAATATATAATTGAAATATGATACCAATGAACCATGGTCCTAAGATAATTAGTATTTGGCACCGCTGAGGAAGAGAGCAGAGGCTCTCAAAACATGTACGGTAATTAAATAGAATAAAAGTGTATAAAGTATTGACAAGGCGGAAAATTATTTTATAGAAATTTGTATATAAGCCAATACGGACCAAAATGGTGAAAATATTCAACATCTCTTCGTGAAAACTATCACACTTTATCCATGGTGTTGCAGAAACTGAACTACAATGAACGCAGATGGTTACCGTGCTGTGATTTAAAAGTGTGCAGTATCATATTAGGGCAGCAAGGAGGATATACAAAGTTCCCGTGCTTTCTGTGTGAGAGGGAGTTCCGGGACAGGATTGTCACGGGTTAGTGTCTCAGTGGCCCAAGAGGAAACATTTTGTGTTTGGAGAAGAAAAAATCATTGTAAATCGTCCATTAATTGATCCTCAAAGTGTGTTATTGCCCCCTTTACATATTAAATTGGGAATTATGAAGCAGTACGTGAAGAGTTTGAATAGAGGCAGTCCCTGCTTTCGGTACTTCTGTCAGAAATTTCCAGGACTGCCAAATGCTAAAATTAAGGAAGGTGTTTTTGACGACCCCCAAATTTGGAAGCTTATGAAGGATCCGACATTCAGTACGACGATGAACAAAACACAGCTTCAGGCATGGGAATCATTCAAGGATGTTTGTAGCAAATTCCTGGGTAATGTTAAAGCTGTCAACTACCAACAGATTGTGGAAACCATGTTGTAAAACTTCCAGAAATTGGGTTGCCGCATGAGCTTAAAATTACATTTCCTGCACAGTCGTGTGGATTATTTTCCTGCAAATTTAGGAACATTCAGAGAGGAACATGGCGAGTGGTTCCACCAGGATCTAAAAGAAATGGAACAAAGGTATCAGGGACGATGGCACGTCTCCATGGTGTCAGATTACTGTTGATGTCTAGTGCGAGATAACACTACTGAGGAACATAAACGCAAATCAACACAGTGTTCATTCACATCAAAGTGCAGCAAACAATGGTGTTCTTGTAGTGAGATTCATACATTCTAGCAATGAATGTTACTTTTTTGTATATTCGTTGCAATTTGATCATGTCCCATTAAAATTACATATATTCTCTATTACGGTGTTTTCTATTGAAATTATAACAATATGTCAAATTTCAATTTGAAATAGAAACAAAACCGAACATGATAGGAAAAAACGGTTTACATATTTGAAATCAGCACACCTAAATTAGGATAAATCACTTCTTCAACCTTTCACTAGAGTTTTTTTTTTTGCAGGCCTGTGTAATTTGTTAAAATTCAGGAAAAAGACCCAGTTCACTGCCAAGGGCCATCTTAAAATAAGGTTGTATTGAAAGTGTGAAGAAGGTTTAGTGGTTCCACAGACTAACGTTATTACAAATAATGTGAAAATAAATTTTGTCAGAGTATCTTTCACTAATAGTGCACGGAGAAATAGAATTTCCATTGGTCATCAAATAACTATGTTGTTACAACTATCCTGACATGCAGTCTGAAGCTAGAGCATATCCCTTATTGATTATTTAGGTGTAAATAGTGCTACACTTATTCCTGCCTATATACTTATAAACAAACTATAATTTGCTGACAGTGGAAACATTCTTCATTACTCCGAAGCTTCATAATGAGATAAGACAGTTGCTTAATGATTATCAGTATTTGTCATACCATCACACAACTATAAGGAAATATAAGGAAAATTAAATAGTGCTGAATTTATTTCGTTACAGAACTATATTTCTCAAAGTTATGTACATAAAACAATATCAAGGGGAGAAATAAAGAGTTATGAAAAGAGGATGTATTTCTAGTTACCTGATATCATAACAATGATTTTTAATTAGCACTGATGAAATATATCGTTTAAAAATCATTTTCAATATGAGAAACTTCTTAGTACAGAAATAATTACTGAATGTATGCTTCTTAATATGAACAATCTTCATAATTCCAAGGATAAAATATTATCTTTGAATAGCAAAGACTGTTACTCAGAATTTCAGTATTTGGCAGGAAGTAATTAAACTGATCAATACATCAAGTTCTGAAATATTCAAGTATAGAATCAAATTCCATACGTATCAAATATCCTACCTAGCAATCATAAATTGAAATATATTACTAATCTTCAACAGATCAATTATCAATGGCAGGAAAACATAAGACAGGGACATAATGAATAACCTACAATGAAAAGGAAAAGGAATCCTGCAGTTAAAACTAAGAGGGTCATAATAAAGCCATCATGACAATTAAAAAAAAAAAAAATAGCAAGAGAGCATACTTCCAAAGTACAGAACAGAAAAACTAAATACACTGAGAAAACCTGTGCCTGCACTGGTCCTTCTACAACCAAATTACATACCATATACAGGAAGGGAAAGAAGGGAAACACTGGTATTTATGTAGTTTATTCTAATACACTGCTTTCCCCCTACATACATTTCAAAACTTTTCAAATTTAGCTCTAAAATCACGAAAATCAACCATGCAGATCAAAATGAAGTGCTTTGCAAGTTCTTTTACCTCCAAGTGTATCCGACTGTATTTGTACCACATAGAAATTGGTCCCAGTCTTAAATTTGAACCAACAGACAAGCACTCCATTAATGTAAACAATTCAGTTTAACATAGCCCTAAGTGCAAAGTTTATGAACAGCTTTTAATTTCTCCAGCTGAAGCCAAAAGATGTAGTTTACATGATCTTTCTGATGTGCATTTACAAGAAATTACTTTAAAATTTGATAGGTCTACATCAGAGAGGACGCATTAGAGTTAATAAAATGCACTTCTCATTCGGCTATACACCATACCATGGGAGTACTTCCCAAAAATGAGAGGGTTACTGCTGACTTCCTTCATCAATTCCTTCATCACGGCTCTCCTGGAAATTGAGCCATGACTGTTCCACGATTGTTGACACTCTCTTCTCGTATTCTCGTTTGTTTTCCTGGTAGAGTTGTGCCGCAAGGGAGTTAGCTGGAGAGTTGGGATTTGGTTCATCCAAGAGAGACTAGTAAGAAAACCTCACTCGATTAGAAGCAGTTGCTAGTGAACTATCAATTAGCATGACATATTCTCATGTTAATTGGCATTCATGCAACACTTAAATTGCTTTCAAATCATATTAGTAAAACAAATTGACTTGTATTTAGTTGTTAAGATATTAGGTACAAATAAATCTAGTTGGAATAACTGCAGCAAGAAACAGGTCCCAAGGAGGAATGGGGTTGAAAAGTATCTGTAGAAGCCAAGAGAATTTTTAAAATCTATATGTGAAAAATATTTTTCAAAACAAAGAATACAACAAATTTATCACATTTTAGGTACTAAATAAAGTCTGAAATTATGAAGAGAAAATAAATATTCAGAGTATTAATGTGCTGGTACAGTAATCCAATTAACACAATCATTTCATTTTTAAAAAAAGAACACAAATTAAATACTTTTTTCTGCTAATTTGTTTCTTTGCTTCCACCACTGACATGGCACAAGGGACAGGGATAAGGCACAACTACCTACAGGTAATGTTATTGGCGGATGATGTTCTGTGAAAAGTGAGTTAGCATTTCATTATACATCACATAAAATTCCAATCGTAAGTAAAGATGCTTTGATATGCACTTGAAAAAGATTACAATAATGGATTCAATATCAAAATTCACTATAACGATGTATAAAAGTAGCATATTGATATGCAAGGTAAAGGGAAAATATGAGAATGGATAACAGAGCATTCATAAAAGTTATTAGTATCTTACAAACTCACATGGAAAAATAATGCTTGTGAATGAGTCCACAAGGTGAGGACTATTTACAGAAAGCTATGCAACATCCAATTGTATGATACATAGGACATAAAACTACTGTAACTGAAGACAATGGCTTGACAAGCTCATAACTTGCTCTACGATAACATTCCTGAATACAAAAAATAACCATGCAACGAATAGCTGAAATTAACAACAAATATTACTGTTATCAATTCACAATACATAGTTAAATTTAAGAGCAAAACCTACTCCAACTGAAAGTATTGCTAGTGTCTTAGTATCAGAGCAAAAAATTACAATATTTTGTTGAACTTATTGTGGTTATTCAGCAACACAATCAATATACTTTGCACATAAATGCCACTACATTATTCAGAATGGTATCCATTACAATGACTACATTTTAGTTAAATTTCTACACAGAAAAATGTCAATCAACTTTAAAAACAAAACAAAAAATCCCAACATAAATGCAACCTGTAATATGAAGAGCAACCTAAATGTAGTATATTCTTTCCTTACCCCATCCACAATACAAATTCACGAAAAATAAGTTCACAGTTCTGTACTACACATGCAAGCATTTTCTAAAAAATCTTACCAATAACTATGAATGCAACTGTTCTACAAAACTCCAAAACAAACCACAAAATGTTTTCAATAATACATTACCTGTATTCATCAGTTATCATAATAATTATAATAGTTTTCTATGAAATATCAGAGGATGAAGTGCAACACAATCTACAGTACATTAAAATGTTCTATAGAGTTTCAAAAATTCAAATTTAAAGCTTAACTAATGTAAAAGAAAAAGGAGAGTTTCAAAAATTCAAATTTAAAGCTTAACTAATGTAAAAGAAAAAGGCAAGTTGGATTAAATTTATTGATTTATTCTGTAAACAAACGTACAAGTACGCTGGGCGGAAAGTTGGTTACACGGGACCAACAACAGAAAACTGTTATTTGTTTAATGCTCTAAATTCAACTGAAATAAACGAGGCTGGGAAGGAAGGGGGGAGGAGAGGATAGTTTGGGAAAACACAGGGAAGGCATATATTATAAGTATATATATAAATGAAAAGCAAAACTACATTTCACCGGTATAACATTAAACACACTAATTGGCTTAATCATACATGATTAGAGCAGATAAATAAAAATTATAACTCAAAAAATCATACACGATTCAGCAGTGACAAATCTTGCCACAGTGCAGGCCTGATTCATTTTTTAAATAATGCATAATATTAAAAGTTAGAGCATTAATGCATCCGTCTCTTTTACATTGCAACACATCTAGTTTCAAATGAATTATACACTTAAAAAGTAATTCCAGAAATTTTTTAAACACTCGGGCACTGGTCAGATCTTACCCTGAGCTGCTCTTCTTTCTGAGTCACAGTTGCCAAAAATCTAAGAGTTCAATTTAAATTAAAGCATTACGAATACTACTATCGCAAGGAGGATGTCACACATTTTTCTTTGTAGCACAGAAACAAAAACGGCAAACACTAGTAAAAGAGCCACACTATGTCTTTCCTCAAAACAATTCCTTTTCTTTCTTATATGTTGAATAGTTAATTGGCAATTTTTGAGGCTTTCCTTAGTTTTGAGTTTGTCTCATTTCCATTTCCACAGACGGAAAACAGGATTCACTAGTCTACAAAGCTTTGCTCCACACAAGCTTTCACCCTCTTCTCGTATTCTCTTCGATTTTCTTTGTATAGTTGAGCTGCCATAGAATTTGCTGGGGAGTTGGGATTTGGATCACTTAAAAGTGACTGAAAGGGAAAACATTAGGTTAGTTGACTCGAAGTCTCTTAAAGTCCAGAAGAATCCTTGTCTGCAGAGATTCAAACAATGTAGTTACATTTTAATATTACACTAATACACAAATATACAATATTGGAAAAATACTGTGAATTTGAAATAATGGAACTTCAAAACATCACATGTTAGAAAACTGCACAGCAAGGAAAAAAGTTATTTATCAGTTAACTGATAATGACATACAGCAAACATGATTCACATGTATTTTAACACATTTAAATATGCAAAGGTTCTAAAATATAGTAAAATTAGGGAGGTATAATAGGGAACTGAAACATTGCCTATTGCTTGAAACTACTATCACAAAGCTACATTCCCTCAGCATGTAATTGTCATCAGAATATGGAGTGAACCTGCATGTATGAAATTCAAACAAATGTCCTTGTTAAGAATTGCATCAAGGGAGCACAGGGACATTCAGTAAGTGAAATTCACAGAAAACTTGTCTTTGTATAAGGTGGTCGGAAACAACGTGAACTAGGTATGTTAGCGTTAGAGGGTTGGTCACACTGATAAATAATTTGATAAAAGTAATTCAATATCTAGCTCAGTTGTCATCTTATCAGCTGCTGAAGTCAGCCAATCAGATTGCTTCGTGGGTGATTTCAAATGGGCTTTGCGAGGCAGTGTTGCTAAATCTGCACGTACATTAAGACCAAACTGAGAACACCAATCGAAGAAAACCTTTGCCAGGAGAGGGATTTATACATGGACCTCCGAGCTAACTGGATCGCATCATAGCAAGTATGTTACAGTGACACCGGCTGAAACCCACAGTGTGTTCGTGTTTGATGCGGATTTCTCAGCATTGGTAGCTGTTAGGCAATTTGCCATTTACGGACATGTTTGTTTAACAGCCATGTGGCATGAGTACGGTGAACTTGGACTTGCATTGCAATGCAAGTCTTCCTCCATTAATGCTCTCAAGACAGTTGTATCACGTATAGATTTAGTAACACAGTCTTGTAAAGTCCATCTGAATTCGCTCACGAACCAGTATGATTGGGTAAATTCAGCAGCTATTAAATGGCAATGGCATGAGATATCAAATTACTTTTTTCAAATTATTTAACACTATGACAAACCTTTTAATGCCCACATACCCAGTTCATGTTGTTTACGACCATCTTCTATATAGATATTACAAAATGTGATAACATGCTGTTGAAGCAAATTAACTTCTAAGTATGCCCTTTAATATTAAATATTAATGAGCATTCAGCAAACCATCAATAAGTCAAAAGAACACATTTAGAATGTGTTTCTTTCAAATCTCTGTCAGAAGACATTTCACAATCTATGAAGCAGCTCAACATGAAGTAAAGGGGGAATACTTAACAGGTCGGTATCTGGACACACACTGTGCAAGAATTAACTAACTCAGCTCATGGGTAAATGCATCAATAAAGTGATACACCTGTAGCTTGTGTACATTATTTTCTTATATCTTGTGAATAAAAATAAAGGAAAAGAGTATTAAAACTTTCAGAACCCTCTCCTCTGAGAGATACAAATACAATCAATATTAAACATATGACAAACCATTACTGGATTTCATTAAGTTATCATTGTATGTTCCTCTGAATTAGAAGTATCTTCATTTACATTTAACAGTTCAAAGTAAAGTGAATGAGTTACAATAATGATTTCCATAAGCCTTTGCTGGTGAGATGTAATGTTTACAGTGCACTATGTCTTCTGGTATGGGCTAGAATAAATTTGTTACTTTTACTGAACTGTCTCAGTCTCATCCTTGGCTTTGACAATATGAAAGTGACTGAGGTATGAGAAATGCTAGTAATACCATACGTTATGCAGCCAGTCCCTGTTATGAATGGTGTGAAAATATCGCTCATCGGGTCGCTTGGTGCATGCATTTCAGCGGGCTTGGCAAACTGTTATGTAACAGCAACTTCTGGCCCAGCGAGGAAAGCAACGGGAAACTACCTCACTCCTCATTTCCCTAGTACGCCTCTTCAGTGATGCCTAGGCCATCTATGATGGCCGTTGGCGGAGCTGTGGGGGATCAAACCAGCCTTCGGGCTGAATACCCAACATACAATGATTTCCAATATGGTATCTGAACTCATGTAACTAACACAAAATCTAAAAATGAGGTCATGATACTCAACTGAGATATGCAACAGTGTTATATCCATTATCAGAAGCTCATTGAAAGACCTGTTAGAAAAATGTAATGAGAGGAACAATGATAGGCATAACATCATATAAATCTGGACTATAGTCCCAGGATCAAGTAAATACTATTTCAGAATGGCTCCGATAAGTGACCATAGCATCTACTAAAGAAGCAGATTAGGGGATAAAGTAAGGAACACACTAATTAGGCCTGAACCTGATTGCTATCTTGAACAGAACTAATGAACCAATCTATAAACCATGGATTCAAAAGGGGCTGATAATCCCACTGTTTTATCCCATGAAACAACAATCATTATTACAACTGCACACATCTAAAAAGAAAATAGATTGATACAGAAAAGACAATGTGAAATTCACCCTCGATGAGACGAAAGGAAAAAACAGTTATGAACAGGCCTGGCCAAATAGCACTCTTGCGTTGAGGTGGCATGATGTAGAGAGGAGGAGAAGATGGAAAGGTTAGCAGTCCAGGCGTGCAATTGCAGCACAGTCACCTTGCCAGACAGTCCATTTTGAACAGGTTTCAAGACTTCAAAGGGCTCAAGCCTGACTTTGATTTATTTCTTAGACTTTTCTCGGTTTTGGCAGAGAATGTTCTCCTTTACTTCGAGATTGAGCTGATAAATTTGCAACGCAACACCCACCTCAAGGACATTCCATCAATCTCGAAATGTGTGTGGTTTTCATGCAATATCCTCGACCACGCAGGCAGGCTGTTAAAATTCTTTCAATGATCAGTCACTTCTATCCAAAACTCTATGCAGTTGACAGCATCGTGAACCCTTGTTTCTAATATAGAATACAAGTACAATCTCAGGTCAATCTTCTTTGTTTTGCTGAAAAAAAGTGAATGCATGTGCCTCTATGTAAAGTATACTTACTATAAAACATTAATTATTTTTTGTCACCATTATTATTGATTATAAAAGCTGTAAAAATGGATTTTGCTTCATCAATCTGATTTCACCACAAACATACCTCCTGTTTACCCCAAGCCAGCTGTGATAGGCATCATATATTTTTTCTGAATATTACAATAGTAGGCGAAAGCCAGAGTACCGCCAGATATGTCAGTACTTCTGTGGGGTGTACTAATGCACGAGGGGTGCAAGTCCTCGCCACCACTGGTTATGAAGATAATAAAGGATAAGGAAGAGCTAGTACTCCATGCGGCACTTAGATGGCAGCATTTCAAAAATTTTGCAATGGCCAATGAATCCTCACATCATCATCATCATCATCATCATCATCATCATAATAATAATAATAATAATAATAATAATAACGCAACACCCACCTCAAGGACATTCCATCAATCTCGAAATGTGTGTGGTTTTCATGCAATATCCTCGACCACGCAGGCAGGCTGTTAAAATTCTTTCAATGATCATGGCATTCTAATTCATCAACATCATTTTTACAACTGAGAGTTCTTATTGTCACACTAACTACTAAGTACAACCTGATAGGGAGAATAATTTGTCAAAATTAATGTGCATCCCACTCAGATAGCAGATAGATTTATACTTTGTCACTATCCCTCTGATTCAAACACACAAATTCTTCCATTAATCAAACATGTCTCTACATAGCCTCTACAGATGTGATGGATTCCCACATCCATTGTCAAATACGATTGAGTGGCCGATCACATGTGAGATAAGGTCAGTTATCCGGTTCTTGTCAGCAAGAAATGAACAGATTCATCACCAGATCTGTGAACTGTACGGCCCCAAGCTATGAGTGATGGGAAAGGTTTATGAAGGAAGGTCAGGAGAATGTTCATGACGACCCATGCTCTGGTTGGCTATCCCCGATCAGCGACAATATTGTGTGTGAGGCTGACACCACCTTTCGTGCAAATAGATGGTACATATCTTTTCTGTCACTTCACTTTCCACATCTTCTAAGGTCAGGTCTCTACAAAATTGTATCAGAAATGTTGGACTACAAAAAGTTACACACCGGGCGAGTTGGCCGTGCGCGTAGAGGCGCGCAGCTGTGAGCTTGCATCCGGGAGATAGTAGGTTCAAATCCCACTATCGGCAGCCCTGAAAATGGTTTTCCGTGGTTTCCCATTTTCACACCAGGCAAATGCTGGGGCTGTACCTTAATTAAGGCCACGGCCGCTTCCTTCCAACTCCTAGGCCTTTCCCGTCCCATTGTCACCATAAGACCTATCTGTGTCGGTGCGACGTAAAGCCCCTAGCAAAAAAAAAGTTACACAGTTGGTGGATTCCAAAGGATGCTGATCAAGGAACACAAAATGAAAAGATGTGCTAGTGCTTTGACATTTTTAGGGTGGTACCATGAGGTAGGAAACGCATTATTGGACCACATCATCACAGAGCATGAGACATGGGTGCCCATGTGACCACTCAATCCAAGCAGCAATCAATGGAGCGGCAATACGCATCATCTCCAATGAAAGTGAAATTCAAACAGATTTTCTCAACTTGGAAGATTATAGCAGCCGTGTTTTGGGACAGACGTAGTATTCTGCTAGTGGAGTGCATGCCATCAGCAACAACAATCAATGCAGCTGCGGACTGTGAGACTTCACCACACAGTCCAGGCCAACCAGAGCATGGGTCGTCATGAACATTCTCCTGACCTTCCTTCATAAACCTTACCCACAGTCTGCCAGAGTTTTGTTGCTTCATGATAAGGGAAGACCTCGCTCTGCAACTTGAATTGTTTCGCTGGCAGCATTTGATCCCCCTCCCCCAACAAGCCTGACCTTGCACCTAGTGACTACCATCTCCTCCTCCAACTGAAAAAGTAACTCGCCGGCAAGAATTTCTGCACTGATGAGGAAGCGAGAACAACAGTTCAGATATAGCTTTCATTGCAGGCGGCAGACTTCTATGATGAGGGTTTACAAAAACTTATCACATCATATGACAAATAGTTGAACAAATATGGAGACTATGTGGAAAAGTAGCTCAATGTGTGTAGAATTGACTGTAACATAAATAGCCCAAAGCAGTTTTTATTTTATTGCAAAACAGTCCTACTTAAAAAAGAGTTCTTGTACATTAATCAGGAATTGAACCACTGCTGTCTTGCTGAAAAGCCAACAGGTAGAGTGAAGTGGTCATATGTGATTTGGTGTCATTGGACATGAATGTTATGCTGCAAATTAACCCTTAACTATTGACGTACATTTTCAGTGACATCAACATGGACGTGAGGTCACTGAGACCGCATGAAAATTAATTTGACTACGGAAGGGACGGTTAATGAGATAAATTGCTAGCTGCTTTTATTTGAATAATTACACTTTATTGAACCCAAAACCACAAAAATATTTTCCATTTGTTAATTTGTATAACCCTCATACCTTCAGATTGCAGTCACAGCAATTTTCGTTATTCAGAATACACTGTTCCATTTAAACACACACATATCCTTTACACTATCAACAAAAATTGACCCTAACTTGGGTATTAAAGATGTTTGATAACCACTGCACTGAAAATTAACGACACATTAGACTGATCTCTTGTTGGGGTGGAAATTGCAAGCACTGAACTTGGCCCTCAATGTTACTCTCATTCAACACATTCGAAGCAGATCTTCCTTGTACACTCCAAGCATACTGGTTTTTCACATCTGTAGCACTTGTAATATGTTTTTCTCTTCTTTGCTGGTGGACACAGACAACAAGTTATCCGTTTTTCAAGCTTCTCCTCAGAAATGTTGATACGCTCCGCAGGGATGCTCAAAATTCTAGAGATAGCGCCTCGAATATCTCTTGGGATCCTGAGATTTGATAATCTTCTTATGTGTGGCCTAGTGAGATGAGCAGCAAGTTCTTTCAGAATGTTGCCTGGTCATTTGGGGGCTCTCGCGATAGGACTGATGCAAGATATTCGCATTCACAGCTGCAATATCGACGATACGGAAGAAGACTGCCATCGGCCACCTTCTTTTGTTCTTCTACCTGTGCAGTAGTTGGCTGACATCTGATCCAAAGTATCTACTCCAGACTTCGTAGAATTATAAAACTGAATCATCTCTTCCTTCCCCGTGTCAGCATCAGTTGCTTTCCCACGGTGCATAGAGGATACTAACAAAACAGCCTTGTTTCTTTTCGGAACGTGCGAGAGAAGAGTTATGTCTTTCGTGAAGCCATACACAGAGGAACCGACCTTTCTCTGCTTGGAAGGCAAGAAGTTAGTTGGAATTTCCTTCTTGTTCTTTCTTACTGTCCCAACATAAGTGAGTCCCCTTTTCCTCAGCTCCTGAACAAGCTCCACTGAGGTGAACCAATTGTCAGCTGTTATATTTCTATTTGTACCCTGTATTGGTTCTGATAAACGAAGAACTGCCTGCGTTGGCTTTGAAAATTTTCTGTCTTCCCTTGAAAGACCTATTCCATCAGTGTCCTTTCCCTGCATAAATATATGCATTGTACAAATAACTATTTTTCGAATCGGTTAGGCACATCAATTTCACTCCATATTTCTCAGGCTTGTTCAGAATATACATTCTGAACTTACACCGACCTCTGAAACCAATTAGCATCTCATCTACTGTTGCATTTGTGCCAATGGAGTAACACCTTTGAGAGTTCTGAATCAACATATTCAGAAGCTCAGATATGGGTGCAATAGGATCTGTCTCTCTCTGCTGCGTTCTGTCTTCAGGATTGTCAAAACGCAGGCTGCACAGGAGAATGGAAAACCTTGTACCTGACATCACAACACGAAATATTTCACGGCCCGTATCGTCAGCTGCGAAGACTGAAGCGATGTCCTCTTTGTTAGATTTGAAAACCGCCGAATAAATAAGAAGGCCTAGAAAAGCTTTCATTTCAACTGCGTCAACATTTTGTAATTCTGCTCGGGTAGACTTTCGGTAGTTACTTCTCATTGCACTGAGTTTCACATTTGTCTATCGCACTAGTAAGTTCACCATTTCTTCATTAAATATTAGTGTCCATGCCGTAACAGGATCCATACTGTTTCCAACTCGAGTGAAGGGCGCAAACCGGGAAGGTGAATCACGATATTGTGACGAGGTGTACGCACATTCTGTGGAGGTTCTGCAGACGACCATTTGTACCTATTTCTACCATAAAAACACTTAGAACATGAATCATCAGGCAGTAGCGCGGAACTTTCATCTTCTTCTCCCTCTCCTTCAGTCTCAGTATCGGTATTATGATCACTCTCTATTTCACTATCACCATCGTCCACATCACTCATGTCTTCTTCAAACCACTCGGTAATTGTTCCTTCGTAATTTGCATCACATGTTCGGACACTCGCCGAAGTACCTGCACGCTGACTCATTGCTACACACAGCACTATCAACTGAAGACTGCTTCAAACCATGGACGTGCGGTCACCCAGGCCGCTACGAAACTCATCAGCTTCTTATCGCAGCTGCACGGTTATTTATGACAGATAAGATAAATACAGTGGAGAGGTCAACTTAAAATAGAAAGGTACTGCAAGCAAATATACTGGCAGGGTGATAAGCGAGGTGTGGCACGTGTTTACTTTTCCACCGCGGTCATGTTGACCGCACGTCCATAGTTAAGGGTTAAGCATCACATACATTCATACGAGCCCTCAAGTATCATCAACATGTTTGCATGGTACATGTACTGGAATGCTAATAGATCTCTGGTTTGCTAGTGGTTTGAGTCCCGCCACAGTGAAATATTGTTATACAGATCCAAAGTCACTGTATCTGCAGGCCTGTTTATGTTACATTTTATTTATAACACAGTTATGATTGGATATGAATACGTTTTACCTGCATTCAACTTATAAATGGTCTCAATTAATTGCTCTTCATTCCTTCCCTAAGAATTCAATGGATAAATACCACTGCTATTTGTTTTACATCACACCAATACAGACAGGTCTTGGTGATGAAATGCAACAAGGCTAGGAATGTGAAGGAAGCGATTGTAGCCTTAATTAAGGTACAGTCTAAAAAATAAAAAATAAAAGTTTATGTGAATATAAAACATTGTAGGCTTTCCTCAGTTTTATTATGTAATGCTGATAGGTAACCAATTTATCGGTGTAATCTGCTGGCTGACACCACACAATAGTAGTGTGATGTTAAAACCAACTCTGTCTCCAGTAAGAATGTATTGTGGCCGAAAGGCCAGAGAAAGATAATAGCATCTACATAACACTTATTACATCTTACTATAATGTGTTAATGACATTGTTCTTTTTGTGCACATTGTTAAGTGATATCTGTCACATTCTTGATTACACAGCTGAACTCTGTCTCCAATGCTGCATCATTGTTTTAAATGAGCCGCTGAGAGCCAAAGTGGTCTAAGTCAAGAAATGTCTGTTTTTGAGTTATATCACTCAGTGCACTTATAACGCATGGAAATTTGTTGTGAAGAAGTGGTATAACAATAACTCCCATGGGAGATGCTTGAGAGCGCTAGATGCATTTTTTCCATCACGCCAGTGTGGAGTGCATTTACAGGATTAGTGGTATAAGTCAAGCGTCACGGCCACGTGGTTGTGTTCTGTGTTCACTATCGCTGTTATTTACATTCTAAAATCAAAAAGTCCTTGTAACTGTGCTAGTAAGTATCTGTATTGTTTTCTTTATTTAGATTTTTAATATTTAGGTGTTATTAAATTTATTGGCATCAAAAGGCTCCCAAGAAGTAGGTTCCTGCCTTCTAAAGCATGTTGATCTCCATGCCCATGATGCTCATCATGTGATAGTATACAGTGACAGAGCAACTGGTCAAAATCGGAATTCCAAAATTGCACTAATTTGGACAGAGACTGTAAAGAACTCGAGAAATGAAATCCAAGTGGTTGACCATAAGTTAATGCTATCAGGACACTCCTTTCTTCCAAACGATCGGGATTTCGGAGTTATCGAGAGAAAACCAAGAAGTGCTCAAATTTTCAATCCGGATGAAAACAACCCTTTCCCGTTTATAGAATGACTCTGAATTACTTTGTCTCAACAAAAGACATAGAGAAAAGTGTAACATTTAGAAAGATGAACACGCAAAATGAAAAGTTCAGTTGGCTTCATGTTCGATGGCTTCGTTTTCAAAAAGATTCTCCTCATCTCATTCTCTACAAGGAATCTCTCGATGAAGGAATCCCTTTCAAAACTTTGGATATTACTCCTTCACATCGTGTTCGTGGCTGTCCTCGTTTGTCTGGTGTTCAACTCATCTCTCTCAACAATGCTGTGCAACCTGTCACCGAGACTAAGAATAAGAGACATGATGACCCTTCTCCCATACACCCCTCCAGTACACCATACTTTCTTCAATCAACTGACAACTGTAAATTCGGCTGTGGAGTATGGACCTGATTATGTCGACCCATTACAAGAGGAAGATGACGTAGATTGTGAAATTGAGTAAACTGGCATCTTCCATTATAAAATCTGTTTAAACTTCAGCATGATAATTTAATTTTGAGAAATTTTGAAATTTCAGCAAAACAATTTATTTATAACTAGCTATGTACCCATGCTTCACTACGGAATTCTACACTGCATACAGAATTCCAGGTTAGATAGTGTACATGTTGTGAGCGAGATTATATTAAATTGCAAAGCACTTAACGTTACCTTAGAAACGCAACGGGGAAGTCACCAAACGTCTTTTCTCATATGAAGACGGGGTTAGGGAACTTTCACTGTAATGGTAGGCCCCCTTGCCTACCATCAGTTACAATCAGGTTGGGGAGTTTTCATTATAATGGCAGACACTCACTCTCCACCTGCCTTTTTTACATCCTCAGAAAGACCATCTTAGTAGTTTTCCCAACTGAAATGAACATAGGTCATTACAATGAAGTCAGTAGGAATGGTGCGATTAAAAGCAATCAAATACTTGATCAAATTAAAAACCACACATTTTCTCACTTTTAACGAACAGTACTACACTGCCGATCTAACAGTCCAAAGTTCCAGAGCTGGAATGACCAAGCCGCAGACAGCCGCGACCCGTGAACACACTTTGTCTTATTTCGGCCGGGTGGGGGTGCCCTTTTACAAATCAGTTTCCTAGGGGAACCCGATGAGTCAGAAAATCTCAGTTCACTACACAGGCGGTTGAAAATCTATCTGACTTGGAGGTAAATTTTTCCACCAAGCCGGAGGAGAAACCCCTTCTTCACTGCGCAATATTGTAGGCCTTCACATTTAGTTTTCTTTCGACTCTGAAATACCACTCTTATTATAATCGGTACGATAAAACTGGATAAAACATAAATGGTCGGAAATTGTAATAATAATAATAATAATATTTGTTTTACATCCCACCAACTACTCTTTTACGGTTTTCGGAGACGCTGATGTGCCGGAATTTTGTCCTGCAGGAGTTCTTTTACGTGCCAGTAAATCTACCAACACGAGGCAGACATATTTGAGCACCTTCAAATACCACTGGACTGAGCCAGGATCGAACCTGCCAAGTTAGGGTCAGAAGGCCAGCGTCTCAACCGTCTGAGTCACTCAGCCCGGTGGTCGGAGATTGTATTCTCCATAACTTTATGTAGTACTTTTCGATAGGACCAACAGCATAGGTATTTAAAAATAAAATTTTAGGCGCCTTCACCTAAACTACAATTTCATCCAGGGTGAATAAAATTGTTTATAACTTAGACTGTAGTTTCTTATTCCCCAACTCTATATACTGACTTTCATTAAATTCTGTTAACCCATTTTCTCGTATTCGGCGTTGATATGGACTTGTCAACAAAAATACAAATTCATGAATATCTGTGTTATCAAAGCCGGTACAGTAACAATGTATGATATAAATTATCAGAAATTTAATTCTAGATAACTTTTGTTGTGTAGTATTTATCGATAGGACCACTAATAATATAAAAATTTGAGAATTAAATTTTAGGCCTTCCCCTAAACTACCATTTCACTCAGCGTGAATATAATTATTTATAGCCTAGATTGTAGTGGCTCATCCCTCGACTTCACACACCGATTTTCATTAAATTCTCTTCAGACGTTTTCTCGTGATGCGCGTACATACAGACATACAGACAGAAATTATGGAAAAGTAAAGATTGTATTCCCTTGTTACTATGGAAATGAACGATACAGAAACACTATTCTTTTCAAATTCTGAGCAATGTACAGACAAAACTCTTATTTTATATATATAGATCATGAGTGTCCGTACTGCTGAACTATTAGACCAGATTGTGTAGCTAGCATTAAACTATAGAGCAATTATTTTAACTCAATCTGTGAGAGAAAAAGTTGTAATGGAAGCCGTACATGCAGTTTCACATCTACTGTACAACATTATGTTTCATTAACAATTATTTTATAAATACATTGCCATATTAGAGGTTAAAACACAACCTATAGATTTTCCTTTTACTCAACTTCGCCAAAACATTCATCGGAAGAGTAGTACAAATCAATGTACCACTTTACCTTTCGCTATGAGTAAACTGCTGACAGGAAAAGTGGTACTCCAAATTTTATGAATGATAAAAAGCAATTTAAGGAATAAATAAGTAAAATGTCTTTATTAAGTATAATTTTAATATATCATCTGCATATTTCATCAAATGAATCATGAATTCTTGTAAAGCCTGAATTTACATGAAACAAAATGCCAAAGCTTTAATTTCTCAGAATGGGAAAAAAGTTGACTTAGACCACTTTGGCTCTCAGCAGCTCATATCACCCCAAGCTTGCCTTAAATTATGGAACTTTTAAATGCCTGCATTCTAACTTCACAATTATTATGATAACCTCAGTTTTGTATTGTATCTCCTGCATGAATCCAGTAACAACAAGCCAATCAATTTTGTGAAATTTTCCTGTATATGATAGTCTGAATCAGTGGAGGTTGGTGATTTGGAAATGTGGTGGTGCACAATGGCTATCAAAGGATGAAGGAGGTTTGCTTAAACTTGAAAACTTTGTACTCAAAGACTTATATGATTTAGTAAGTTAAACGGCTAACTACAAGCATATTAGTACCTATTTATACAGATAGTTCATCAATCTTTCAAGTAAGAAAAATCATGCACATTCACTTTACAGCAGCAAAATGCTGGAATTTTTTTTTTGACAACTCAAACCGAAATGCAACATTCCTGATCTGTCAGGAGGAAAGGGAGATAGTAGCTGCTATCTATTGACAGTTAAGAAAAAATTATGGCTTTCAGAACAACCAGGATGTAAAACATAATAGACCATGGAAATTACAGAAGCCCACAGAGTTACAGTTCACCAAACCCCTTATAACAATTAATCATTTCTTCAATCTGGCTGATCATCTTAAAATGATTCATAATGAAACCAAAGACTCCATTTTACATTCTTTAGAAATATAATACTCGTAGATATATTGAAGAATGTTGATGTCAAGCGCTCACTCTAAAGAAGGTGTGTTTAATTTCTTTTAATTATTGTTGTTGAATATTTTAAAGTACCTTAGTTTGTAAGATTAGATATATAGAGTCTGTACTTATGTACCAAGAACTTGGCATGTTTCTCTGTTGTATTTGTAGGCTGAGGAGGACTTTGAATAAAGTAAAAAATTAGGTCCCTGAATTTGTGGTAAACCTTCACCTAAAACTTACCATAACAAATATTATAACTACCCTGTGATTTCATTTGGATTTTTTCTTAAATGAAGTGTCACTATGGAAAATATCCTCTGATGACAGACATGTAACTTCCTGTTGCATACTGAAACCTTATAGATCACTCACACAGGTGCTGTACAAGTCATTACTGACACATTAGTAAGTTTTTTTTTTTTGTATCACACAGACACACAGATAGGTCTTGTGGTGATGATGGGATAGGAAAGGGGCTAGGAGTGGGAAGGAAGCAACCATGGCCCTAATTAAGATATAGCCCCAGCATTTGTCTAGTGTGAAAAAGGGAAGCCAAGGAAAACTATCTTCAGGGCTACTGACAGTAGGGTTCGAACCCACTATCTCCCAAATGCAAGCTGCTAACTACACGACCCAAACTGTGCAGCCATTTGCTCGTTGCATAAAATTGGAGAAATTACTGGAATAACTACAAGAAATATATATATATTAAATTTGTTCTAATGCCATGACTGGTCAAGAAAAATACCAGTGAACTGATTTAAGCAAGGACAATCATTTAATTAGTTGAAATAAACTCAGATCTATGCACCTGACTCCGCTATCAGTGATGTTACAGAAAAATTATGCCAACTGAAATATATTACCACTCAAGTCTATGAAAATGAAAAGCTGATAAGCTACACAACCATTTAAATTAATGGGAACATTGAGTTTTTTCATAATTTTCCCAATGGTTAGCAACACTGTGCAACCCCCAACTGCTTATTCTTAGATCCCATGCTCTCTATGCATTTTCTGCAGAATTTCTTTTTTAATTTAATTTTATGTTTTTGATATTTTAACTATCTTTACTAAGATGATTAGATGTATGGAGTCTGTACTTATGTAACAACAACTTATAAATCTCATTTTTATTATCCTGTATCAGCATCAACTCAACTAAGGTTTAGGTTGAAGGAAGAAGCCCACCCTTGAATACTTATTTGCTTTTCTATGGCTAATCTATGTAATCACAAACATATTCCAGCTTAAAGTGTAGTTAAATGACTAATAAATTACATGTTTTGTTCTTCTGATTTGGAACATCTTCAGGTAAAAACATGTATAAAGATACAAAAATTGGTACAAATGAAATAAAAAACACATATGATGACAATAATGAGATAAAATATTCCTTGATAGTGAGTTAAGACACTCAACAAGTCAATATTCAAATTTGTGATATGATTCTGTGTATAAGGGATCCTAGCAAGTGATCTTTCTTCAAAATGCTGGAGAAGTTGCAATTGTTTTTAAGTATGTACTCTAACTTGCGGATGATGATTGACTTAAATTTAAAATACGATGACAGGGAGAAACTTCTTAAGAAAAACCAAAGTTTGACATTAAATCTTGATAGAAAGTTTTGAGGTGTTGAAGGGAGTTTGTAATAAAAGGAAAGAAAAATTGTTTTAGAAAAAGATAGAAGAGGAGGAAAAAGCCTTGTGAATATACGGTGGTGAAGTATCGGAAGAACAATAAAATCCTTACCTCCCGGCCGGTCCCACTATGTTTACTTCCCTTATGTCGTCAGCAGAGGCGGCGCGTGACTTTCATCACTGGGGGTTCAACAGAAGGAAAAATCCCTCCCTCAATATCTCCTCTCCCCTGTCACCTGTGCCATGACTAAGTTCAAAGAATGGGCACAACGGTGAACATTATGTGCATGCCTAAAATCTTCCCTGATGAGAACTTGCACCCTGAACGGTGACCACTCATTACAATTGCCCCCATCGTAACCTTGTGAAATCAATTTATCTGGACTATCCACAACTTCGCTCAAAGAAAATTTTAAACACTCTGCTATTGTCTTAGCATCATGACTAGAGGGTGAGAGGAAACCCCAGAATCTTTCAACTGGCTTACCGTTGGGAAGAATGGTAACAAACTGTGCTGTAGTTGATATATCGGTGGTCTCATCTGTGATTACCGAAATGAAGTGCGCTGAGGTGATTTATTTACTTTTTCTTTACTCACGACAGATTTCATACATGCACGAAATCAAATCATTCTGAATGTCTTTCGAGGTGCCTTTGAAAACAGTAGCTTTGGACAGATGGTCTCTTAATGCAACGTCAATTTCAGAACTAAAATTAACGAGGCCTCGAAATATGCCAGGATTTGATGATTCACTTGTTTCGTCATGCCCGCGAAGTGCCATCTCAAACGGGCCACAGAACTTTATTTAGCACATAACGATTTTTCCGTACTTGATTGTTGTCTCTTTCCACAGACTGCCTGTAAGCATAGTCAAATTACTGACGGTAATCGTGTCTTCCCAGGAGATCGAATTGTGACTGGGCAAGTATATGAGATTTAGAACTTTTGTGTTTCCTTATTTTTGGGGTCAAATGTCCTAAATTTGGACGTCCGGCATCCTTAATTTTAATCTTAAATTTATGCTCAACAGAGAGAGAGAGAGAGAGAGAGAGAGAGAGAGAGAGAGAGAGAGAGAGAAGAAGAAGAAAAGTTTGTCTTCTTAGGTATCATATCACAGTTCAAACTCATTATGTAGCTCCTTACCCTTCCCGGGAAGAAAGATTATGGACGCAACTACAGTGCACAAAAATACACACACGGACAAAATATTGTAACTTCTTTATGTCCTAAAAATTAAGTTTCTGAACGGCACAACAGTGCAGAAAAACACTCACACGCTTGCACAGTGTACAATAATATCACGAATTATGATAACTGTTGCAAAAATTTGTAAACGCTAGCATCAGACTTGAAAAACACGAGTAAACTTTAGGGATGTATGTTCGCACTGTTCACAATGTTGGTAACATTATTTTAAGAACTTCTATGGCTAGGCAATTAGCGTTTTCATTAGTATTACATTCCCGCTACTCTTTGCCTTGGTGATTTTTTAGTTAATTTTCTCTCCAAAAAGTAAATATTCCAAAGAAGGCAAATGAGTAGATGTTTAAGTACTGATGTATTTGGGAAAAGGCATCAACTGGAATTTGGCGGTTTAATGTGACTGCTGGTAGTAATGATGCTCTTTAACACTAGCGCTAATTATGTGCACTATTTCCTGCTACGTAGATGAATTCCTGTAAGGGCAACAGATGGCAGGCACATACTTACCCCAACACGACTTGAGAGAGTGGCATATTGCGCATGCGTAAACCACAGATATTTGCTTCTGCAATATCCTGGTCTTGCCTACGTACTGGCCGATGCCCCCCCGCACCTCGCCACTCCCTTCGCCCAGGTACGGACGGAGAGATCGCCTTCCAAGGGGGTTCATTTCAGACAAGTATCCAGTCACGGAATGTGCACAGTTCACATGAATTGAAAGCCAGAACGAGTATATTATGGATAGATTGGCTAAGCAAAAGGTTCGAGTTTGACAAGGGAGTTACGAATATAAAGTAGTTCAGTATAATTTGACAAACTGGAGGTTCATTGCTCCATTGCGCTATGCCAGAAACCGCCACTGGTCGTCAGGTGACTAAGTGTATATGTTATACGGTTGGCTTGTGAGAGAGGAACATGAGGTGGAAGAGGGGAAACGGAGAGGAAACTAGGGGAAATGTCTTAGGGAGTGATGTACGCAATGTTTTTCCGGATCTGTGTGACAACTGCTTTAGGTTAAAAGTGTATTTATTTCAATGTGTGTCACTTCTGAGGAATTTTGAGGTTTGCTTGTGCGATTAGTAATATCTATGTCTTCAATGGATACAACTTGCAGGAAGTGTAGCATGATTGTAGCATTACCTCAGAATACTTTCATGACACAACAAGAGTTTGCTACTAAATTTGGTGTTGGTGTAGGCACTATAAGTAAAATTACTCAGGGGCACAAACAGATAGGGTATATTTCAGTGGAGAAAAGGGGAAAACTGTGTCAGGAAGAAAACAGATGTCAAGAGATGAATGTTTCCTCCTCAGAAGAAGCAAATCAAACCCTAGGCTAATGCTGTGGGCTTAACTTCTAATGTTCATCGTAGAGTTCTGGCAGCTGGAAGGAAAGCCCACAAACTTGAAAAGAAACTCCTTAACACGGGAAATGTGCAGGAAACAGCTCTTGTAGGCATGTAGTCATCAGGATTGAACAACGGAACAAAGGGAGCAAGTCTGTCTCTCTGATGACAGTCATTTTGAATTTCAAGGACAGACGGATCAATACATGTACTGAGCGAAGAATGAGCTAAAAATTTCAGCACATTTGCAACAGACTAATAATAAACCCCATGAAGATGTTTTATTAGTGTTTCATGCATGAAGAACTGGGACCCTTAGTAACAGTCGATGGGATGATGAAATCTGACCAGTTCATCCAAATACTGGAAAGGAGAGTTGTTGGATAGCTGCAGAAGAGGTCACCAGGAATTTTTCAGCAACATTGACTTCCTACCATACTTCAAAGAAAGTGAAGAAATTCTTCAGTGACAACAATATTAGAGTCTTAAAATGTCAGGGAACTTCCCTGACATTAATCCATGAGAAAACTTATGGGCTATTTATGCAAAGAGACTCTCAAAACTAGACTGTTGCACAAAATTGTGCATAACAGTCTCTAGCTACAGTGTGGCTTCATCCTGATGAGCTTAAAAATATGTGCTAAAAGCTAGTGGAATTTATATCAGGTTGAGTAAAGCAGCTTATGAAACAAAGGAGGATATATTAGATATCAGCAAAGATTAAATGTATTATTACATATATACATACATTCATACATTATCATTATAGACTGTTATGCCTTTCAGCGTTCAGTCTGCAAGCCTCTGTGAATTTACTAAACGTCTCCACAATCCTCGATTTGCAACTAGTGTTGTGGCCTCATTTAGTTCTATATCTCTTATCTTTAAATCGTTAGAAACCGAGTCTAACCATCGTTGTCTTGGTCTACCTCTACTTCTCTTACCCTCCATAGCAGAGTCATTATTCTCCTAGGTAACCTATCCTCCTCCATTAGCCTCACATGATCCCACCACCAAAGCCGGTTTATGCGTACAGCTTCATCCATCGAGTTCATTCCTAAATGAGCCTTTATCTCCTCATTCCGAGTACCCTCCTGCCACCTGTTTGTACCAGCAATCATTCTTGCTACTTTCATGTCTGTTACTTCTAACTTATGAATACGATATCCTGAGTCCATCCAGCTTTCACTCCCGTAAAGCAACGTTGGTCTGAAAACAGACCGATGTAAAGATAGTTCCGTCTGGGAGCTGACTTCCTTCTTACAGAATACGGTTGATCGCAATTGCGAGCTCACTGCATTAGCTTTACTAATCCTTCATTCAATCTCACTTACTATATTACCATCCCGGGAGAACACACAACCTAAATACTTGAAATTATCTACCTGTTCTAGCTTTGTATCACCAATCTGACATTCGATTCTGTTTAATTTCTTACCTACTGACATCAATTTAGTCTTCGGAAGGCTAATTTTCATACCATACTCATTACACCTATTTTCAAGTTCCAAGATATTAGACCGCAGGCTTGCGGTACAATCTGCCATTATGACCAAGTCGTCAATATAGGCTAGACTGCTTACTACATTTCCACCTAACTGAATCCCTCTCTGCTATTTTATACCTTTCAGCAGATGATCCATATAAACTACATAGAGCAAAGGTGAAAGATTACAACCTTGTCTAACCCCTGTAAGTACCCTGAACAAAGAACTCCTTCTACCGTCAATTCTCACTGAAGCCCAATTGTCAACATAAATGCCTTTGATTGATTTTAAAATCTACCTTTAATTCCATAGTCCCCCAGTATGGCGTAAATCTTTTCTCTTGGTACCCTGTCATATGCTTACTCTAGATGTACAAAACATGAAAACAACTGCCTATTCCTCTTGTAGCATTTTTCAATTACTTGGCGCATACTGAAAATCTGATCCTGACAGCCTCTCTGTGGTCTGAAACCACACTGGTTTTCATCCAACTTCCTCTCAACGATTGACCGCAACCTCCCTTCCAAGATGCCAGTGAATAATTTGCCCGGTATACTAATCAATGAGATACCTCGATAGTTGTTGCAATCCTTCCTGTTCCCTTGCTTATAGATAGGTGCAATTACTGCTTTTGTCTAATCTGCAGGTACCTTACCAACACTCCATGCTAATCTTACTACTCTATGAAGCCATTTCTTCCCTGCCTTCCCACTACACTTCACCATTTCAGGTCTAATATCATCTATTCCTGCTGCTTTATGACAATGGAGTTTATTTACCATCCTTTCCAATTCCTCAAGCGTAATTTCACCAGCCTCATTTTCCTCCTCCCCACGAGCTTGACTGTTCACAACACCACCAGGAAGATTTCCTTTTACGTTGAGATGATGTTCAAAATATTCCCTTCACCTCTCCAGTGATTCCCTGGGATCTATTATGAGTTCACCTGAATTACTCAAAACACTGTTCATTTCCTTTTTCCCTCCCTTCCTAAGATTCCTTATTACTGTCCAGAAAGGTTTTCCTGCTGCTTGACCTAGCCTTTCCAGGTTATTACCAAAATCTTCCCACGACTTTTTTTTGGAATCAACAACTATTTGTTTCGCTCTGTTTCTTTCATCTACGTAAAAATTCCTGTCTGCCTCGGCCCTTGTTTGGAGCCATTTCTAATAAGCCTTCTTTTTACGTTTACAAGTTGCTCTCACTTCATCATTCCACCAAGACATTCGCCTTTTCCCATCTTTACACACAGTTGTGCCTAGGCATTCCGTTGCTGTTTCTACTGCAGCATCCCTGTATGCCACCCATTCTCTCTCTATATCTTGAACCTGCTTACAGTCTACTGTTCGAAACTGCTCACTAATCATATCCATGAACTTCTGTCTAATTTCCTCATCCTGGAGATTTTCTACCCTTATTCGTTTGCAGACAGTATTTCACTTTCTCTACCCTAGGCGTTGAGATACTTAATTCACTACAGATCAGATAGTGGTCTCTATCATCGAAAAATCTCCGGAAAACTCGTACATTCCCAACAGATTTCCTGAATTCGAAGTTGGTTAAGATATAGTCTATTATGGATATAGTACACCTTGCCTCCCATGTGTAGCAGTGAATAGCTTTATGCCTGAAGAATGTATTGGTAACTGCTAACCTCATACTAGCGCAGAAGTCCAGCAAACGCTTCCCATTCCCATTAGCTTCCATATCTTCCCCACATTTACCAATCACCCTTTCGTATCCTTCAGTTCTATTTCCAACTCTCGCATTGAAATCACCCATTAGCACTATTCTATCCTTGCTATTGACCCTGACCACAATGTCACTCAATGCTTCATAAAACTTGTCAACTTCATCCTCATCTGTACCCTCACACGGTGAATACACCGAGACAATTCTCGTCCTTATTACTCCAACTGACAAATCTACCCACATCATTCGCTCATTTACGTGCCTAACAGAAACTATGTTACGTGCAATGGTATTCCTGATAAACAGCCCTACCCCATACTCTGCCCTTCCCTTTCTAACACCCATCAAGTACACTTTATAATCTCCTATATCTTCCTCGTTATCTCCCCTTACCCAAATATCATTTACTCCTAGCACATCCAGATGCATCTTCTTAGCTGACTCAGCCAGTTCTACTTCCTTTCATAAGCCCCATTAATAATGATAGCTCCCCATCGAATTCCATTTCGTTCGACAAGTTGTTTCCAAGGAGTCCCTCGCCTGTCAAATGGGAGTGGGACTCCGTTACTCCCATAGGTCCGAGGCTTGCTTAAAATGTTCTGAGCTCGGTAAATTCATGAAGCAGGATGCTACCCTACTTGCACATAGTCCAAGTGAGGATCTCTCCTCCAATGGGTTATGGACCACCGGTGAATTGTATAGTCCTAGCCGCCTGAGCACAAGGAGGGCCATGACTCAGAATATGTCCGCGATGCCCACTCCCATTCCATAGCAACTGGTATCCCGACTTTCAGGACCACTTACTAGGCCACTCATCCGTTGCCCATAGCTTACGAACCAGGATGTGGCTACAGTAACCCACACCATGAACCATTAAAAATGTATTATTAGGTTAATAAATTCTAAATATTATCAAATACAGTTGAAACAGTTTATTGCAACATCAGTTTTAATGACGTCTTGGATATAATGGCTAAATTCAACATATCATATACAACAGCGTTTTTCAATCACATTTTCAGAAAAATGTATTGACTATAATGTCCCATGTTTGTTGTTGTTTCGCATTTGGGGATTGCTGAAAACCATGTAAAATTTATTTTCAAACTCTTGTTTTCAGTAGATTATAGATTTCCAGTAAGTATGACTGTTCAACGCCGGCCCCGTGGTGAAGGGGTAGTGTGCCTACCTCTTACCCGAAGGCCCCGGGTTCAATTCCCGGCCAGATCAGGGATTTTTACCTGGACCTTAGGGCTGGTTCGAGGTCCACTCTGCCTACGTGATTAGAATTGAGGAGCTATCTGATGGTGAGATAGCGGCCCCGGTCTAGAAAGCTGAGAATAATTGCCGAGAGGATTCGTCGTGCTGACCACACAAACTCATAATCTGCAGGCCTACGCACTGAGCAGCGGTCGCTTGGCAGGCCAAGGTTCTTCAAGGGCTGTAGAGCCATGGGGTTTGGTTTGGTTTGGTTTGGTTTGGTTTATGAATGTTAAATGGTAAAGGTAAGCATCACTGTGAAGATGTTGCAAAAGAAAGGGAAAGTGTTTAATATTGAAGAAATGTTACAGATAATATGGCGATAAAAAAATTCCGGGGGGGGGGGGGGAACAAACGTCAGCATCGTGAACAATTAGGAAGAACAGAGAGAACATCTCATTTATTAGCGAAGACTGTTTATTGTTCTATTTACATTGTTGTTACTTCTTTCCTCACATATTATATTTTTTCAGACATTTTTGTATTACGTACTGTGTAAACATAAGAAAAATTCCTCCCAGTTCCACTCCACAAATACTCTATTGTAAATACAGTACGTATTTCACTTATGTTTTCTGAATTTAACTTATTCTCTCAATTAACCAAATAAGTATGCAGCCTGAAACTTACTCATATAACATTTTTACCAACAAAAAGAAACTGGTTTTGCGGCTATCACCTATAACGGTCATTTCAGCATAGTTATAACCAGTTTTGACTGTATGTATGTTATTCTCGTCTTCAGATTAATTTGCATGGGACTGTACAGTGTTCAGGAGATATTTAAAGGCGATATTGTAAATGACATGCTCGCTTATTTAAGCCTAACATACATTGAAATGATTTGAAGGTTATGCTCAATAATGGGATGGGGTGAATGACATTCTATTTTGAAAGGCTTGCTTAAAGGAAGTTGGAAGAACACGACTAATTAAAAAGTTTTCCCAATATGAACTAACATTTTTCCATTTATGATCGTGACCACTAATTTGCAGCTTTCATCCAGTAATTTATCTTGCAATATACCTTTGTCATCAGGCTCATCATTCCGTGCAATGAACTAGAACAGCGAGTGATATCTCACAGTTCACGTAGTGGCCCGCAGTATAAAGAACAGAGCAGTACCATCATTATCAGAGTATGGCGTGTTTTTGCTTGTGACATGATGTGGCCATGGTAAGTACGCACAAAGAAACCTAAATTCTAAATAATGCACAAAAGGCACTGGTCTAGTACAACTCAGAGTACATTATATCTCAATTTAGATTTCTGAGAAATGCTGAAAGTTGTACCGTGTACAGGAATATGTAGTATGTTGAGAGTTCAGATAGATTAAGAAGGAAAAAAAAAATAATAATAAATGCATTAGCCATTCATCCCAAAGAAGCATAAGGATAAGACATTTCTGCATCTACAACACTCATAGGGGAGGAAGGATGAGGCGTTTCTGCATCTATAACACTGAAAGTGGGGCAACAGCCTTTCAGAAGGTACAAAGGTGGTAGTCTGAATGATGACTAATATGGCCTTATAATAATATATACAGCATATGACAAAACAGACAAAATCAGGAAACTCACAGAGAATCAAACCAGACTGCAAACCAGAATCAACATACAACAGGAAGGGTGATTTCCGATGAAGAAAGAAAGATGAGATCCGAGAGAATGAAGAAGTACTAGGCTGACAGGAAACTGAAAAATTCTTTGTATAAAATTGGCTAGAGTGGTCCAATGAAGGCCATACAATGTAAATAATAATAATGGCTTAGTGGTTGTAGTGAATAGATAAAATGAAAAGGGGATCACTTCCAGTCAACTATGTATTACCATTTTGGTATTTCAATAAATCTATATGTTCCAGTTGATATAACAACGTATCCTAATAATGGTCCTAGGTGTTCAGAAAGCATAAAGCACAGTCAGAGAGAATGCAAAAATGGATCAGTTTCGAACTCCCACATCCTCCCCACCCTGGTTGACCTCCAGTGGGATGACCAGTTGCACTGGACGTGGAATCTGATGTCCGTCAGTCGTGCGCAGTATCAGCGTCCTGATGTGACCGTCTCGTCCTTGTCATAACCCTTGGATGAGTGCTTTCTCCCACATATGGCGGCGGTGTGAGTCGTTTTGTAGAACTACATCTCCCACTTGTAAGGGAACTGCTCTTCCATGTGTCTGCCGGGCATGATGGTAGTTTCTCAGTTCCAAGAGATATTCTTTGGTTCATCTTTTCATAAGATCATCTGTTGCCTGTTGCTGAAGTCTGAATTGTCTTTCAAGTCTTTGTGCAGAAGTGGTTCAGGTCCAGTAGAGATATAAGTCAATCATCTTCCGAGGTTCAGGAAGTGAGCAGGAGATAAAGTGGTAGGGCCTTCATCCTGGAGTGATGGATGTAAATTTATTGCAGCCTCCACACTGGCCAGAATTGTTTTAAGTGTTTCATAGTCCACTTGTCTGCGTCCTAAGACCTTCCTAATACACCGCTTAACTATGCCAATCTTACGCTCTCACCATCCTCCCCACCAAGCAGCATGTGAAGCAATGAATTTCCAGTTAATTCCATTGGTTGCAAAGTATTGGCTAGTTTTGTTTTGTTGAAGGATAGCAGTTACAGTCATGTCGGAAGTAAGTTCCAGGTGAACAGCTCAAGTAGTGGCACAAGTGAGTGATAAGACATACACCTTTTGTACAGCGTTGCCTTGCTCTGCAAACAGCGAGCCACCGAAATTCAAACCCGTGACTTCAAATGGAGTTGCGTACTGAACGCGGTCTGCTGGTAATGGAGCTTCAAGAGCTTGTCCATGAGGGTTATTCATGAGCTTGCATGGTAAACACATTCAAAGAACTTTCTTAATGGCCCGTCAAGCTCGAACGATCCAGAATTGTGACAAGTTCCGAAAGTACTACTCACAGTCCCAGGTGATGAAGTTTAATATGAATTTGTCGGATCAATAAGCGAGAGAAGTGATGATTGCCATCAAGAAGGAATGGATATCTCTCATTAAATTATGTTTCAGTGAACTGAAGTCAACCTCCTAGAGGCATCATATTGTCTTGCAGAAATGGTTGGAAATGTTTAATTTTAGATTTCTTCGGCAGTGGTATAAATGTTCCCGTAAAGCTTTATACTCCCCAGGAAGGCTTTCTTGTTGGGCCGAAGAATTTGGTAATGTTGACTGGTTTCCAATTCAGAAGCAGTTAGTTCGTCATAACGTATTTCTCTGTTACATATGTTATTCACAAAACAAAAAATCCATCCTATTATTCGGAGTAATTTGACGTAGGAACTGTACTTGGTAATATCAAGAAGGGGATTCTGAATGGTAATGGCAAGTGTTTGATGATTAGTTGCCCTAAATTCTGGGAGTGTATTGTCCTCAGATATGAAATGTTGAGGCCAGTGCTGTGGTGAAGCTCGAAGCCAGGTAGGACCATACCACCACGTTTCAGTCAAACTTAGGTCTTGGGCTTGAATTCCTCTTGATAAATGATCTGCCGGATTATTGAGTCCTGGGCAGTGCATCTACTGTGATGGTGAAGTGTATGAGATGATCTCCGTAATGCGATTAAAGACTAATGTTTTCCAACGATGAGGTTCACTGCAGATCCAACCAAGTGTAACAGTGGAGTCAGTCGACATTGTTGCCTTTGTAATATTATAATTCGTGGCATTATCAGAAATGCTGTAAAAGTCCCGTGCCCACTAACGCTGCAAGTAGTTCCAAACGAGGTAAAGTGATCTTCTTTACCAGTGCTAATCTAGCTTTGCTGCATACGAGTCGCACTGTCATGTCATTGTTTAATTCCGTACGCAGGTACATAGCAGCTCCTTATGCTCGTTCTGATGCATTACAGAAAAATCGTGAATTTACAGCTCCTATCCATTGTGGAAGAGAAGTATCTGAAAGATGGTGGAGATTGGAGCACCATAACGACCATTTTGCACCAATGTCAAAGGGAAGTGTTTCTAGCCATCCAATACCTCTGTACCTTGGAATAGTAATTTGCCAATTATTAAGACTTGTGAGAATAATCCGAGTGGGACGTAGATTTCGAAATAACCTGAATTACTAGGCGTTTGGTTTTTTTTTTAAAAGCCAATCAAAATATCACCAGCAATGTGAGAAATTTTGTTCTTAAATGTGGTGTTATATTCACAGCCTTCCATGAGGCTTGTAGTGATTCAGAGTTACTAGCCCATTTCGACATAAGAAGCTTGTATATGTTCACGAGGGCAGTAAGATCTCTGTGTATTGTGCAGAGAGCAGTTTCGTCTGTCGTAGAAGTAATAAAGTCATCCATGTAAGTGCACTTGTCCACCAGTACAGCAGCTGAAGGAAATAAATAAGTGTGTATTGTTGCTAATTCTCAGTGTGGCAGACAGAAGAAAGGGGCTACAACAAAGTCCAAAAGGTAGTCTGGTGAAATGATAAGTGATAACGTCATTTGTAGTCTGAGGTCGGCCATTAGCGTCTGATATCACGCGATACTAAAAGAATCTGGTCAATTCTCTGTCGGCAGGATGCAAAGATAGTTGTAGAAATGCTTGCTTTACATTCCCTATTAAGGCATATGGGAACAATCTGAACCTGAGTAATACAGAAAGTGTTTCAGGAAGGAGGTTCGGTCCTATTTCCAATATATCGTTTAAAGATAGGGGTGAATCGCGAGTTTCTAGTCCCTTACACACCTTCGAAAGTGACGAATACTGCACATGGATGAAACTGATATCTTTATACACAATCACAAAGAATGGGTACCGTCCACCTAATCAATACTTTATTGTGTCTTATTACTATGCAGTATCGGTTTCGAACTTCACGACCTGCACAACGTGCTCCCTAACAGTACACATCGACCAGTCAACAGTACTATATTACTAACATGTCCAACAACACAACTACAAGGAGGGAGCATCTGCACCTATTCAATATCTTATAATGAGATTAGTACCAAGGAAACTAATAACACACCACAATATTTCAATGTAAATCATCCAACATTCTCAACTGTATGAACGCACAAGATAAACAATTCACATCACTGAACATTCTAGAATGCTTGGTACAAACATATCTGTTAATGTACACAA
Source organism: Anabrus simplex (assembly GCF_040414725.1). Lineage (NCBI taxonomy): Eukaryota > Metazoa > Arthropoda > Insecta > Orthoptera > Tettigoniidae > Anabrus > Anabrus simplex. The sequence continues at coordinate 285,290,049 of NC_090267.1, read as the reverse complement.
TGCTTTACCAACATTAATATAACTCCAAAGTGTACTGCAAGAATACTGTGAACATTTTATGTTATAGAACATCGTATTTTAATGTACTGTGTATTACTAGCTTTTATCACATCCATTTCTTGGAATATTCTAGAATGCTTGGTACAAACATATCCATGAACGTATGCGACGAAATACCAACATGAATTAAACTCCGAAGTGTACCTCAAGAATGCTACGAACATTTTAAGTGCTAAAATTGTATTTTAACAAATTATCTGTTACTCACGAACAGTACACCAGAATTTTAAGTAACATATGCACGTCATAAAATATCGACGCTTGTTTTTTAAACCAGAGGACACATAATATTATTGTATATTTTAATATTATCAGTATTATCACTCATATCATGTGACTTTCTTCATTAGATTTAGTAATGCTTTTATATGTTAACTTTTGATCTCATGACCAGCTGGGGATGACCCCTGTGAAGGTCGAAACCGGTACTGCATAGTAATAAGACACAATAAAGTATTGATTAGGTGGACGGTACCCATTCTTTGTGACTGTGAATACAAATATTAATACGGACATGAAACTGATAGATTATTATATCTTTATATACAGTTTCAGATTCAAATGTGCACTTTGCTTCATGAACACACATAGAATGAATATCATCAATACATTTAACCACATCTTTTGCTGGGCTGAGTGGCTCAGACACTTGAGGCGCTGGCCTTCTGACCCCAATTTGGCAAATTCGATCCTGGCTCAGTCCGGTGGTATTTGAAGGAGATCAAATAAGTCAGTCTCATGTCAGTAGATTTACTGGCATGTAAAAGTGCTGTGGGAAAAATTCCGGCACCTCGGCGTCTCCGAAAACCGTAAAAGTAATTAGTGAGACATAACATAAATAACATTATTAACTACATCTTTCACGTGACTAAAGTTCTCAGGAACAGTTTTTTTCCCCACTTGAAATTACTTTGTCGACAGATGGAAGGAGGATACGTATCTTTTGTGCTACACGATTCAATCCATGGGCCAAACATGTGATACAGGTATGGATGACATATGGAAAAAAAAAAAAAAAAAAAAAAAAGTACTCGTAGAGATTGATCAGCTTTCAACATACACGAAGCACACTTTGTAACAATCGCTCTCCAATTCACTAGGTCACAGAAGTCGCAGGAAATTGTTAACAAATCTTGTAACTGTAGCACGGTTCTTGGTTTTTCCCCCCCTAGCACTTTGCAAGAAAGTAAGTGAGGTTTGCTGGGTTCTTCTGGAAATATTTTACTCGCTATGAAGTTCGCATTGTATCGACCACACGAATGGGTTGTTTCATTTACTGATATCCAGACACCGTCTCAAATCCACGACAGAAGCGTGCAGTGAAAGTAAATAGTTCCTTGTAAGTGTAGATTCATCTGGTATCCTTTGACTAGCACAATTCTTTTCAAGAAACGAGCGTAGATGTGGATTATTCAATTTATGCAGTGGAATTTTGGTGCATACAAAAACTTTACAAATATCAGCTGAAAATGTATCAACTTTAGACCGTGTTTTCACATCGGTTAAATGTAGCTGTTGTGTATTCTTACTCTGTTCTTTTGATCTGAGATGTGAAGTTGTTTCCGAATGCTGTACAATATGAATTTTGTAAAGCGCATTTTATGCTCTTGTCGCACACTTGACAATACACTACGTCACTGTCACTTGTATAGTCACTGTTGCCTGATGCCTACTGTTTAATTAAAAAAGACCTTGAGTTTGTATCTTTAGGCATTTTTACAGTTTTTCTGGTAAAACACTGTAATAGACTGCAATAGATGAACAGCAAGTTAACAGATGAACGCACTTGTTTAGGCAAACCTAATGAGGCTACTGCAAGCAGAAAGGAACGTCAGAAAGAAGGAAATAGCTGGTGTGAAAAGAGTCATTATCTGTCTACCTGCTTGTATTCCGACAAGGAAAGCACTTTCCTTGATCAGGGAAGACTTATCTTGTTACCAAAGGATGTGCAACTTAAAGAGTTGATTAGATTTTTCATTTCATTCAGAAATATTAGATAATCGATCACCCATATGAGAAAAATATATCTGTATATGCACAAACATTCAAAATATGCATTTGCATATGCACTTTTTAAAAATCCGGGCCCTACTCATCATATAACCAGATAATTTGTTGACTTCTGACAGTTCATTAAGAACATTTCATCCTTCCATGTATCAGCAGTATGTTTTGCCACCATGTTTAGAAATATAACATGCTACTGGAAAACTAGGAACTCCAATACAAAATTCTGGTCTTACAGTTAACAAATATGATTTACAAACCTAAATACATGTTAAAGATGGAGGACACAAATAGGATTCAAAACCTGAATTTTCTTGGTTCAAAGATCAGGAGGCCCACACTGTCAAACTGAAGAAGGAATAAATCTGTATGTCCTTCCTAATCTAATTGGACTAAGGGAGTTAGGGGAATGCCAAATAGCTTTATAATGATATATGTCTGACACTTAATGTATGTGATACTACTGCAGTGTTACAACGCAGCAACAGGCATTTCTGCGTACACGTGCCTTTATTTAGTACACTGTGCTAGTGTATTACTGAAATGGTGGCAACAGAACCACTATTCTTAACTTCCGATATGTGAAGATCAATTAAAAACATGCAGGCAGACTGCTCATTTTAGGAGTCATAACAAGTTCAGCTGGGGAACATTGTAGCATCTGGTACACAGCCCTGATTTTAATATTGCAATGTATTTCTTTGCATGTAGAATCTAATCCTTGATACCACAGTGTGATAAGAATCCTTTTAACAAGGGAGATTACTTTTCAAACTTTTCCTGCTCACTTGCACAAAGGTTTATGCTAAATAAAATGAGGCTCGTGAGTAGAATATTCTAATTTTGCACTGCTCAACCCCTGTGGGTGGAAATAAAGAATACGTCCAGGATATTCCCTGATAGGTCATTGCTTGTGGAAGAAATCAATGATATGTTGTTAACTCTTTCCCACAAGTTGAGTACTGAAGTGTACTGGACTTGCATATTGTCACCCGCAGTTTGCATAGCAGAGCGTACTAGAGTTTCAAACAGTCTTCCTCTGCCATCTATGCGCTAAGTTTGTAACCCCAGGGTCTCTCAGCTTCAGAGCATGACCATGGGCCCCTAGCTGAGCCTGGCATTGTTTCCACTTACTTGTGTCAAGCTCCTCAATTTCGAATTTCCTAGCTAACCTTCCTTGCTCAACCCTCATTCTCTTCCAATCCCAATGGTATTAATTTTTACACGGCCTAGGGTGTCTTTCACTTTCATGCCCTTCATGACCCTTCTCTTTCTTTTGCTGGTAACGTCGTTCTTTGAAGGATCAGACCTCGTACATTTCATTTCTGGTTAGTACTAAGAAAGGATGGTTGCCCACATGTACTCACTGTTAAAATAATAATCACCACCACAACCAGTAAAGATGCATGTTAGGCTAAATGATCTTAAACTAGCCTAGCCTCTTCAAGAATAGTGACTGTGTCTATCTCCGAACAGCAAGGATTCATCTTTCAGACCAAGACATTTAACATTTTTTGTTTCCCCACACTACTGCCAATGTTTTACTAAGATGGAACTTTCAATGAAAACTATGTTCTCCTGAATGTCCACCATTACAATCAAAATTTACTTTTTCAACCATTTCAGACTTCAAGGACACACTTGTGGACCTGATGTGACAAGATGACTTAGCACGGTAAGTCGTTTAGATGACCCCACTCGGGTTTTCTATCTTTTCTCCCGAACTAAGTGACTGTAGCCGGTAGGGTTTTTGTTGTTGTTGTTGTCGGTGGAAGGGGACTGAAGATACTCTGTTTAGTCTGAAGCCTAAACAACATTCACAATCTCCTAGCTCTTGAAAATCATCTCCTTTTTCGTAGCATTGTAGCTAGCCAGTGCTTTGTGAAGCGGCGAGTAACAGTGTTTACTTTTTTTTTCTGCTATTGGCTTTACGTCGCACCGCCACAGACAGGTCTTATGGCGACGAAGGTATAGGAAAGGCCTAGGAGTTGGAAGGAAGCAGCCATGGCCTTAATTTGCCTGGTGAAAATGGGAAACCACGGAAAACTATCTCCTGGATGCAAGCTCACAGCCGCGTGCCTCTAACCGCATGGCCAACTCGCCCGGTAACAGTGTTTATTCCATGCACAGTGTACAAAAAGTCATTACGTTACTGATAGGTCACTGCCTGTGAAGAAATCAAGGGTATATTGTTTAACTCTTTCCCACGAGTTGTGTACAAAAGTGTACTGACTCTCACATTGTCTCCCGCAGTTTCCATAGCAGAGCATTCTTGAGGTGTTACAGAAGAATGCTGAGGTGAGTTTTGAACAGTCTTCCTCTGTCATCTATGGGTTAAATGTGTAAATTCTCTTCATCAGTGAATTTGCTACACTTCCTGGACATAACTGACCTGCATAGAATTCTAAAATACTTCATAGTTTTAAGTTTTCTTAGAGAAAACTGACAGGTGATGGAATGTAAACACATTGCAGCAACTTGGCTGCATATAGCATGTTGAAAGAAGAGGATATTTGTTACTAATTACATCAATACATTGATGAAAGCAATGATAACGAGTTTGAAATTTTTACTGAGGATAATGGAAGTGATGTGCAAGCAGTTGGCACAGAGAACTTGAAGGAGCTCAAAATACATTAGAAGGAACAAGAGATGCTCATTCAGGTACTATGCCTGTCAAAACGTTAGACCTACTTTGACAAATAATATCAGTTTTAATCCTGCAGATAATTCTGTTTTGGACTATGGGCCAGTACAGAATGGTCCAACCGGTGCCAGTGAATCTATATAGTTCAAGGACACCACTGGTGATATATTTTGCAAAACTAGCTGAGACAAAATTAAAGGTGGCCTAGAAGAGACAAGTGGTTCAAAAGGTGCAAAGATTGGGAAGACACTATGCCTGAAGAAATGAGGGCATTTATAGGTATTCTAATTTATATGGGGATATATCAGCTGCCTGGAAAGAGAGATTATTTTTCTTCCAGGGTTACACAGTGAAATATAGAGTATAATTATATGTCTGAAGAGCAGTATGATTTGCTGTCTAAATACTTTCAACTGACAGCCCCAAAGATGAAGAGAAATTGGAGGATTTTATGTGAAATCCTGTGTTCTATGCATGACCAGGAAAAGAAGAGCCCCATCAGGCAGAGCGATTAACCCTACTTTTCAGTGCAAGCAATGTGGCATTACCTCGCGCTGTGTTAGACGTTTTTGATGTATCTTACCAGTGTGTAATTTGGTAATCTCACTGTATCATTTTAAAGTAAGTATAGTGTATCTTTCTTGTTGCAAATTTTTGAAACATATCTGAAGTAGTTTAAAAAAAAATGAAGTACTCCACAACTACCCCTGACAGTAATTGGGAACATGCATCATTTTCAAAAATATTTTTTTTGAAAAGTACACCAATGAAATAGTACGTAAACGTATTACATTGTGGTATGTTGCCTTGTTTTCTACCATTAAAAAAATATTTAATAGTGCCTTTCCGCAAGGCGAGTGAAACGGCCTCTGACGTAAGCGGCGCGCTGTGACGTCACGATCCAGTACCGCATGGAGCTCTGCCAGCCGTTGTGCATCAGCCGTTGCTAAAAGCCGATTGTTTATTATTCATGATCGCGAATAACTTCGAAATGACAGAAGAAAGGTTCAAAACAGCACAGTCAGACAATCTACCATGTGTAGATGTCATCATTCTTGAAAAATGTGACTTTTGTGGCCGCAGAAATTAGCGGATAACAAGCAAGTTTGTAAGTGGCGTTCTTTATATACGTGCAATGTACTGTAAACCATAGTATTAGGATAACAACGAACCTGGATAGATTTCACATCACTTTCAACATTTCCTTCTAGACTGATTCCCCTATTAAAGAATAACATTACATTTTCGGGCTTTCAGCATTAGTAAAGTAAGAAATCGGATTTCAGCACTAACATAAACATATAGGTAGCATTATAGTACTAGTCCGCTTCTGTGGTGTTGGGGCAACTGGCCTACCCATTTCCGGGGCCCATGAAAGATAATTAAATATCTTTGTGGAGGGAAAAAGTTAAACATGATAAAGATAAATATGACTCATCTAGTTTTCACAAGTTGGGCTGAGTGGTTCAGACGGTTGAGGTGCTGGCCTTCTGACCCCAACTTGGCAGGTTCGATCCTGGTTCAGTCCGGTGGTAGTTGAAGGTGCTCAAATACGTCAGCCTCGTGTCGGTAGATTTACTGGCACGTAAAAGAACTCCTGCAGGATTAAATTCATGCACATCGGCGTCTCCGAAAATCGTAGAAGTAGTTAGCGGGGCGTGAAGCCAATAACATTAATTACATTTGGCTTTTAACAAGCTGAGCATATCAGGAAAGAAAAGTGTCCTGGTGACATTTTAGTCGCTCAATACAGGAATGTCTCTGGGTGCTGTGACTTTTTTAAAGGCCTAGGAATGGGAACAAAGCGGCCGTGGCCTTAGGTACAGCCTCAGCATTTGCCTGGTGTGAAAATGGGAAACCACGGAAAACCATCTTCAGGGCTGCCGGCAGTGGGGTTCAAAACCTTCTATCTCCCGGATGCGAGCTCACAGCTGCGCGCTCCTAACCGCACGGCCAACTCGCGCGGTATTTTTACCCTTCGGTTTATTGACTTGGCTTGTATAACCTGAAACTTAGGCTAAGTTGGATAATATTTTAAACACCTACATCACTATTTTCACCTGTGTGCAATTATGTTATTTATTTCATTAATATTATGATAATTATTATAATTGAGCATTGTTAACTTATAAGACCCCAACAGACAAGCATTGGTTTTGTGTAGAGTTATACATTTGTTAAATTCACGTTGTTTCCTTTCATGATGTACACGCCTATTCTTTGTTACATTATAGAGTATTTAGATATGGCCTAAATTTCTTTACCAATTAAGCTCTTCAATAAAGACATACATAACTGTCCCATGCCAAGATATATTGGTAGAATTAGAGCTGTCAAAATGGTTCATAACCCCTTTGATTTATTATCTTCACATGGATCACCCAAAACATAGGTTAGGTTTGGAGAATACTTTAATAATCAGCATTATTTAATGTACTGTTTATTACTTTCATATTCCAAGATGTAATTGAAGCATTTAAATAAAGGATCATACATTAAAATTTAAAGTTTTACCACTAGAACAGCTGACATGGAAAAGTGATTTGAAAATTCAAACAAATTCATCATACGTTAAAATCTTCAAAAAATAAACTGTAGACTTTTCCGATATATCACCAGCATTTCTCCGGCTCGCCAAAATCCATTTCTCCCTAGTTTTAGCGTCTTTGGAACATGTATAAACAATTTGTTTGGTATGGTATGCGATGTGCTATTGCACATCGGAACTCTACACCATTTACAAGTTTTCTGCCTCACTGTCTGCGCAGGATTCATTTTAAGTCTAAAATATACCACTCAGATTATTATCCAATGTATAGACCTCGAATTTAACCATACTAGACACTAACGTAAAGTAGAAATACGCGAAGTGTATCCTGCTTCTCACAGCACACTATGTGTTATTTCGTCTGCTAATTCAGTCAACCTGTACGATGACGTCAGACCAATGAGATTGCGTACTTGCGTGACGTGACATTTTTGTAGATTTTTATCATGTTTGGAGTTATTATTTGTACATTCTGATCACATTTTTGAATTCTGCATGAAATTTTGAATCAGATTAGCATATTTTTAATTAAAACCGCGGATCATGCATGTTCCCTATTATCACTCCAGGTTTTGCCAGATAGGAAGTCTCAAGAAGAATACCCATGAGAAAGGGTGGGATTCAAAGGAAAACTGAACAGTGGAAATGAGTATAAACATTTATTTCTCTTCGGTGAGAAACGAATGCATCAGCTGTGTTGTTGTTACTACTGTTACTATTGATCCAGTCTCTCATTTTTTCCCTACATCTGCTGTGTGTTGCGTTTGGGTCATCACGCCATATACTGCTTTGATTCAGACCTCCATGCCATTCAACCCTGTGCTGACCTTTTTCATTTCTACATAACCATTACATCCTACATCTACTCTAACCCGTTTGTCATATTCATGCCTTGGTCTACCCCTACCATTCTTACCACCAACACTTCCCTTAAAAACCATATCAACAAGTTCTGGGTGTCTTAAGATGTGTCCTATTATTATATCACTTCTTCCAGTCAAATTTCACCAAATCATCCTCCTCTCACCAATTAGATTCAGTACCTCTCCAATTTGGATTTGAACCATCCATTTCACCTTCAGCAATCTTCTGCAACACCTTAAACCACAATTTGCTCAAAATTAAGTCTAAGAGACTTAGTTATGTTATTATAGAAAATCAATTTATTAGGAAAAATGACTAGCAGTGGATCAACCACACAATAACTAGTATAACTGAGTAAGGTGCAGTGGAGTTCAAGTTAAGTTAATTCCATGGAGAACAATATGACAGGGATTTTAGAACAGAAGCTGAAAACACAAAGAGCTCTTATGAACCAAAACATATACTGTGGTTCTTGTGAAAATAATTGATGATAAAAATAACGTTATTTGCTTTACGTCCCTCCAACTACTTTTGCGGTCTTTGGAGACACCGAGGTGCCAGAATTTAGCCCCGCAGGAATTCTTTTACGTGCCAGTAAATCTACAGACACGAGGCTGTCGTATTTGAGCACCTTCAAATACCACCGGACTGAGCCAGAATCAGACCTGCCAAGTTGGGGTTAGAAGGCCAGCGCCTTAACTGTCTGAGCCACTCAGCCCGGCACTACTAAGAGTGACTGTAAGGCTGTATTGATTTGGTGGATCTCTCCAACCATTATAATTTTAAATGTTTACTCTGGCTGACCAAACCCCTTGAGGTTTAGAGTATGGAAGATGACTAGTAAAGGCCAGAATATTTAAAAAACCTCTCTCTCTCTCTCTCTCTCTTTCAATTCAATGCAGACAGATGAAACTCAGGAGGAGAACCAGCTCACTCAGGATTTAGTGGAGTGTCCAAAACCAGCAGGAACTGGTGATAAGACAGGCTGGCTGCTTAAATATGCAGTCCGAGAATTCGAGAACAATGATACCATCATGATTAGCAGATTGCCGTTACGTCAGATAATTACACAAGAGACGAGAGAAAGGTAGAAGAGGGTGATCAGTTGTGTGCGGGCCGTGTAGCAGTTGTTCAAGATTGAAATCCGCAAACATGTTAAATGTTCTGTCGTAAGGAAATGGTCAAAGTCCATGGTAAAATGAAGATACACAAATGTCACACACCACATTTCAAACGCTCCCATTCTTTTTCTTTCAGAACTAGTTATTGTCCATGTTTCAGTTCCATACAATGCCACGTTCCAGACAAAAGTCTTTAAACATATTTCTAATTCATATATCAATGTTTGAAGCAAACACATTCCTTTTCTTAACCTTTACACTGTTACGCCCAAGATATCTCGTGTGGTAGTGAGTCATGTCCTTGCTGCACCCAAGATACCTCACCTGCAACTTCAGCTACATTTTTGAAAAGAAAATGGATACCTTTGGTTTTCAAACTTAAGCGGCAGCAAGCAGGAACATAATGGGCCATCAGTCAAAATGCAGATTGCATTTTAAAAGCTAGTACACACCAAACTACAGTTGCGGAACACGTGTATCGCAACAAGTCCCAGGGAATGCCCTGCGACATAATTTCCGTGTTTGGGACTGTCACGATACAAAAGTTGCATGTCGCAGGTCTCCCATTCGAAATGGGATACAGGATACAAATGTTGTGCAACATGATGTAGCCTGAATGTGTCGCGAGACAAAGTCCCGGGACACGCCGATGCCAGTGTGCAGATAGCCGCCACGTGTTGGTGTTGTGTTTCTTGTTCTGTTGTTTTGCGATGGAAACTACTCTAAAAATCATTGAGGATTTACACAGCATCCCTTGTCTTTGGGATGTTATGTCTACCGAGTATACAGAGACAAAAGGAGAGAAGCAATGGAGTCTCTGGCTAAAAAGTTCACTATGTCCATTCACAAGATGGAGAAAAAGATTCACAACATTAAAATCACATAAAGCAATTTCTTGCAAAATTTCGCGCCATTTCCTGTGGTGCAACTGGCTCTATAGATGTAGACGCGGGACATTGTATCGCAACAGTGTAGGGACAGTGTCTTGCAACTGTCCCCATACAATGTCCCGCAACTTTGTCGCTAGGTGTGTACTAGCCTTAACACTAATTGTGGTTAAATATCTCAAAAAATGCAATGAGCTCAGTGTGCAACCTAAGTTGGCAGTCCCGCAAAGCACCTGTGTCCAGGGTTTGTAAAAATGTCTTGAAGTAGAGGACGGCACATGCTCTTGGAGTTCTAAAACATTTGCTTTGATGAAAGTTTGGCATTCAAAAGTAGGCTTTCATTCATTCAGTTTATCCCGTCAAAGAGACATAGATTTGGAATAAAGACGTTTGTTATCTGAGACTGTAAGTTGCAACATTTTCCAACACCACTTCATGAAAAGAATCCCACAAGAAAGTGTAGTGCATGTGAAAAAAAAACAATTTGTGAATGAAGGTGGTTGCACAGAAAATCTGGAATTCCACTGCATTCTGGAATGCATTCTACTATAATTTAATTTGTCTTGAAAGCATGTTGAAAATTCCAGATTTTTATTTTGTTAGGTTTTGTTTAAAAAACTGATAGCATCTTTAAGTGTCCATTTTAAAATGCCAAGACTGGGGCTTTCAACGGATTAGCTGGTAGTGAAGGTGTTAAATCAAGCCATTCCTTGTCATTTCAGCTGTTTTATTAAATTGGTTCAGAAAACATGCTCAAATGCATATGTACATAACAGATTTAAAAAAAAAAAAAAAAAAAATGAATCATGCTTCCTTACAAACACTTCAAACTAACGGTCTCAAGATAATTTTCAGTAATGTATTATTATCCTAGGGAGGCTGAGTGGCTCATGTGGTAGACTGCAGGCTTTCTGAGCCCAGGATGGCAGATTCTATCCCAACTCAGTTTGGTGGTATTCAAAGGTGCTCAAATATGACAGCCTCATTTCGGTAAATCACAGGCCAAAGGAACTAATGCTGGATTACATTTCCAGCACATACCATACAAACCATACAAAAAGTGAGACATAAAACCAACATTTCTCTTACAATTCCCCGACAATCCACTACAGAGCCAAAAAATAATAAAGAGAACTCTGAAGTTCTGAAAATAACAAGATGGTAGCACAGAAAAATTCAAATACCTACTTAAAATCCATTTTCAAACTGCAGTACAGAAAAGAACAAGTTTGAAAGTTATATTATGGCCAGAAGCTTGATGAAGCTACGTAGATATAACTTAGTAATAGAAATAATAATAATAATAATAATAATAATAATAATAATAATAATAATAATAATAATAACATACTGATTGAAAAACAGAAAGAAAACTCTTTAACCAGCATTCTGTATATATAATTACAGCACAGAAAAATTCCATAAGTAACCTTCAAACAATAATGAGTTTCTACAGATACTGTGCAACAACCCCATTTTCCTTGGGATTTATTCACCTATATTGATAGAACTAGTACTCAAAATGGCTTACCTGAATTGAAGTTAATATAGCAGACACATCGTATGTAGGACTCCATCTATTCTGGAGGATATCTAAGCATATTCCACCATCTGCATATACATTCGGATGAAACATTTTTGACACAAATCTCACAGTAGGAGGTTTATTAGGATATTCTTCCGTGAATTCTATAGTTAACTTAAAGGTGCCATCTTCAAAAGGCGTATCATGTGGACTGAAAAAAAATACATATTTGTCATTGAGTATGAAAATTTGCATGCATAAAATACTGAGAGCCTCTCTCAACACACACAAAGATATTTTATGAATAATTTCAGTTTCTTTTCATATTTATACTTTAAGTAAATGATGATGATGATCATGATGGAAGATAAATAAACTCCATTGTCATAAGGCAGCAGGAATAGATGAAATTAGACCTGAAATGGTGAAGTATAGTGGGAAGGCAGGGATGAAATGGCTTCATAGAGTAGTCAAATTAGCGTGGAGTGTTGGTAAGGTACCTTCAGATTGGACAAAAGCAGTAATTGCACCTATCTATAAGCAAGGGAACAGGAAGGATTGCAACAACTATCGAGGTATCTCATTGATTAGTATACCAGGCAAAGTATTCACAGGCATCTTGGAAGGGAGGGTGCAATCAGTCGTTGAGAGGAAGTTGGATGAAAACCTGTGTGGTTTCAGACCACAGAGAGGCTGTCAGGATCAGATTTTCAGTATGCGCCAGGTAATTGAAAAATGCTACGAGAGGAATAGGCAGTTGTGTTTATGTTTCATAGATCTAGAGAAAGCATATGACAGGGTACCGAGGGAAAAGATGTTCGCTATACTGGAGGACTATGGAATTAAAGGTAGATTATTAAAATCAATCAAAGGCATTTCAATTGGGCTTCAGTGAGAATTGATGGTAGAATGAGTTCTTGGTTCAGGGTACTTACATGAGTTAGACAAGGCTGTAATCTTTCACCTTTGCTGTTTGTAGTTTACATGGATCATATGCTGAAAGATATAAAATGGCAGGGAGGGATTCAGTTAGGTGGAAATGTAGTAAGCAGCCTGGCCTATGCTGACGACTTGGTCTTAATGGCAGACTGTGCCGAAAGCCTGCAGTCTAACATCTTGGAACTTGAAAATAGGTGCAATGAGTATGGTATGAAAATTAGCCTCTCGAAGACTAAATTGATGTCAGTAGGTAAGAAATCCAACAGAATTGAATGTCAGATTGGTGACAAAGCTAGAACAGGTCGATAATTTCAAGTATTTAGGTTGTGTGTTTTCCCAGGATGGTAATATAGTAAGTGAGATTGAATCAAGGTGTAGTAAAGCTAATGCAGTGAGCTCGTAGTTGTGATCAGCAGTATTCTGTAAGAAGGAAGTCAGCTCCCAGACAAAACTATCTTTACATCGGTCTGTTTTCAGACCAACTTTGCTTTATGGGAGCGAAAGCTGGGTGGACTCAGGATATCTTATTCATAAGTTAGAAGTAACAGACATGAAAGTAGCAAGAATGATTGCTGGTACAAACAGGTGGGAACAATGGCAGGAGGGAACTCGGAATGAGGAGATAAAGGCTAATTTAGGAATGAACTCGATGGATGAAGCTGTACGCATAAACCGGCTTCGGTGGTGGGGTCATGTGAGGCGAATGGAGGAGGATAGGTTACCTAGGAGAATAATGGACTCTGTTATGGAGGGTAAGAGAAGTAGAGGGAGACCAAGACAACGATGGTTAGACTCTGTTTCTAACGATTTAAAGATAAGAGGTATAGAACTAAACGAGGCCACAACACTAGTTGCAAATCGAGGATTGTGGCGACGTTTAGTAAATTCTCAGAGGCTTGCAGACTGAACGCTGAAAGGCATAACAGTCTATAATGATAATGTATGTATGTATGTATGTTACTCCAGTAACTTATTTGAACCAACAATAAACATTCACTGTACACCCCAAGCATTCGATATCATCATTAATTAGAAAATTACCAAAAGGTTCTCCAACTAAAGGAAAAGAAATAACGCTAACAATTTTTGAAAGAAAGAAAAATCTTCCAAATATTATCAACTTATTTCCATGTATTCTCAATTACCGGAAATGATTTAAGGTACATGCACCTATGCCTGACCCTGTACCTATAGCTGACAACCTAACTTAAGATACAGAGCGATCAATATAAACCTGAACTATTTTAATAGGTCATAATTTCCCTCTAAGGGCCCGTAGAAACTGGAAAATTGTTTTAATGATCTCAGTGGCTCTGGGAGAATCAGAACCGCTGGCCATTGATAACAATTTTGTTGATTCTCGTGACATAACAAGCAATGTTGGCATATTAATCATTCATTCGCAGTCTTTAGCTGGCAGTCGTAACGGAAACATGCAGTACACACTTCAAGAGTGTGTTTTTATTGTGAAAACATATTGGAAGGCAGAATTATTGGTTACAACACAACGGGCATTCCGAAGAGAAAATTCAATGTGTGTGATGTTCCAACAAAAGCAACAATTTTATCGATTGTAAGGAAGCTAGAGACAACTTGTGTACTAAACAGTGACAGTGGTAAACATAAACCACCAAAGAGTGCAGGGTCTATTGATAACGTTCGAAGACACTACGAGAACTATCCCAAGAAATCGCTGTGTCCATTGAGCCAGGAGACAGGCATTTCATATGGCACATCAGAGAGCTGCAAAGAAATCGGGGTTGCGACCATACACAGTGCAAGCATTGAAAGAAGCAGATCATGAGAAAAGAATGCGTTATTGTCGATAGTTTATTATTCAACGTCCAGACATTTTCTTGATAACTTGGTGTACGTAGTTTCATCTGCCAGGTTACATCAACACACAAAACAGCAGATACTGAGCTGCTGTAAACCCCCATATCATCGACGAAACACCACTGCACGATGAAAATATTGGAGTGCGGTGCGTAGAGTCCACCTCCAGAATTGTTGGCCCCATTTTCTTTGATACAAATGTAGACACTATAGTTTATACGGGCATCTTGAATACATTTGTGGAGCAGCTGGATGATGTCGAACTGACAGAAGGTTATTTCCACCAAGATGGAGCAACGTGTCATACATCTAATGTTTCCATGCAACTTGTAACCAGTTTCTTTGATGACCGAATAATCTCCAAAAATTTATGGCCCCCATGATCACCTGACCTAACCTCACCGGAGGTTATTATTCAATATATGGAAGTAACTTAAAAGTGGAGTGTACAGCAATAGACCTCAAACTACTGCTGAAACCTGTGAAGCCATTAGACACGAAATAAGCAACATTAGAGAGGATACACTTTGCAGAACATCACAGAATATGGTGAAATGAGTACAATTGTGTATGGATGCTGGTGGAGGGCACTTCCAACATTTGCTGTGAGGAATCTCCCAACAAAGTATTGTAACCTGTTTCTTTGTTGAACGAAAAAACTCAAATTTGTGCCCCCCTCCCAGATGACTGGACTTCATCTTATGTATGTATGTATGTATGTATGTATGTATGTATGTATGTATGTATGGTTTCCGTTTCTACTATCACGGTAATTTGCCCCAGACTAGTCAGCCGACCCCAGGCATGCTCAGTTCGAACTATGATAAATAATGCATTAAAAATATATACACCCTGGATTTGATGGGGAACATGTAACTAACATGGACCTCGAGAGGTAAACTAAAAGCTACAAATAAAGCCAGGCGAAGCATGGTGTCAGTTTAGAGGAAAAATCTGTTAATTAAAAATAAATACAAAAAATGGGGGGGAGCAAAAACACCAATTGATCAAAATTTACAAGATTCGGAATTATTCGCTCAGCTTGATAAAGTCCATCTTCAGAATCAAATAGAAATCATACAAATATACAATTGTATGCCGACACGCATACGTAACATCACAAATCAAATTCTTGAAGTTTATTAATTTTAACACATTGGCTTGCATGCTCGCACCACACACCTGACTTTACTTTTGTTAACACTTTAAACTGTAGATGAGTACGTTCCCATTTCCTGCACACTTGACATTGCAGTGGGGGGGTCCATAACCTTAAGAAAAAACGTGATTTAATGCGCAAAAAGGGGAGACAAAAACTAATCTAACTGAACAAAATGTAACGTGCTGAGTGGTAAAACATCCTACGCACAAATATATACACCCCAATCATGAGCAATCTCATGAGCACAACAAAACACTGTGGATCGGAACTACGCACTACAAAATCACATAAAAAGGCAAATATACACAATCAAAGAAACAAAAAAACATGTCATATTTTCCAGGGCTCACTAAGAAAAGCATGCTGCATTTACACAATCCTCACTCACTCAAAGACTCGATGGAAAATATAAGGAAATAACTTTACACTCTAAGCAACACTTCCTATTCAACGTAGGTTCCTGAAATGAATTATATGACACAAAATCAATCAACTGGTGGACTTTATAACGACTCACACAAATCAATGTGAATTCCTGAAATAAATTATATGACACAAATTCATAAAAATAACAGAGAAGGCTTTAACTTTAAACACATACTTCAACGTTGGTTCCTGAAAAAGATTACGACACAAATATTCCTCAGCTCGGTTATGTCATAAAAGAAAATACAAACTAAACGTCGCGATATAAACATCTCGTCTACTGCAACAACCGAAGTGACATGGACAAAAATCAATAAAGTGCGGCCAGTATCAAGTATTCGGGAGATAGTAGGTTCAAACCCCACTGTCGGCAGCCCTGAATGGTTTTCCGTGGTTTCCCATTTTCACACCAGGCAAATGCTGGGGCTGTACCTTAATTAAGGCCACGGTCGCTTCCTTCCCACTCCTAACCCTTTCCTGTCCCATCGTCGCCATAAGACCTATCTGTATCGGTGCGACGTAAAGCAACTAGCAAAAAAATAAAATCATGAAGTATAAGCCGTTAAAATAAAACTCTCTTTGGTAGACACACATCTCATCCTTGCCAACACATGGCGGAATGACTCAAAAGCGGAGATTAAGTCTCCCAAAATAAAGCAGCAAAAATCCAAAACACAGGGTCCAACCCTTTGCACACGCTGCTCAACAGTGTACCCAAGGCAAGTCACACAATCATGAAAAATGCAGGCTTTTCAAATGTGGAATGTGTCCTCTTACTCAAAATCACACTAAACCATATCACATGTCCTAAAGTTGTCAAAACTGAATAAGTATATAAAATGATGTCGTCTAACATTCACTCATTCGCTCGTATTATGAAAAGAAACACAAGACCACGCTGGTCGCAAATCAAAGCACTCGTTGCCCAAAGTTAAGCTTGAATAATCAAGTGGTTAACTTTGTAATAATACCATAACTTGAAACTAAGAAAATTGCCACACAGACAAATCATGTCTGAACATCTGAAAGTTGCTGAAATACCTCAATTCTTACCACTCGAGAAGTTTGCATCAATAATAATAATAAATTTACAAACTGCGTTCGAGGAGCTCGTGAATCAACCACTAACTTACACTCGTCTTGATATTCAATTAATCATGAAGATGACACTATCAAAATTTGTGGATCCAAACTCCACCATCTCACACATTCTCATTCACACTTCATGCAATAAATCCCAGAAAACGTGACGGCATGTTTCCGTACACTTTGAGCTCCCATTAATACTTTAATCTAGTCCTTCCTGACTTTAATTTAAATCCTTATTTACATTTACAGTTAAGCCCCGAGACGTACACTGCGTCTCAAACATCAAAGCAAGAAAATATTTTTAAAATCTGAGGCTAAAACAAGCAACTGACACGTAAAAAAGAAATGACGCTAACCACTCAGCTAAAAATAAAATGAAAAGAAAGCAAGCTGCGACCTTATGCAATCAGTTCTAATTTACGTTACAATTATATTTACATTTACAAGCTTCCTGACATTTACTTTAATAGGAGGCAGTCCTTCCAAAGCAAAGCTAAATCTACTGAAATTAAATATCAAAACTAACGTATCCCCTTTTGCAATATTAAAACATGTGCATACATACATAATTACATTGAAATTTAGTACTAATCTATTTCGTTAACTTATTGCTGCCAGCCATTGGAACAGCTGACTCCCCATTGTTTTAACCAGCCATAGTGAAGATGATGCCTTCACAAAACACTTGGGTCAGTCCTTGGGTCTTCATCCTCCTGGCGTAGAAATGTGATCTCGTAGTCTCCGTTGTTGCTTCTGGATGTTGTCTAAAACATCCCCTCGTACAGAGTGTAGAAAACTGGGTCAAGATTAACCTACCAGTTACTAGAATACTACAGCCGGAGTAATATCCACTGACCGTGAAACCAATTCCCATTCAGTCGAGAAACAACTTCTTATTTAATCCCGTAACTAGGTCAAATATTTCCCATTTAAATGCTGGACTGGAAATATTTAAAGTCCTAGAAAAAATCTATCTACCCAGGCAGGCTACTATGCATTTAACATGATTATCTGAAGCTGATCTTTCCCTCTGGAAATCGAAAGATAAATGCCATTCTGCCAAAGTTAAAATCTTGAATACTTAAACGCAGTCTGAGCGTCTTTCAACAAAAGTTACAAGTCCCCCACATGATCACTCAAGTAAATAATACTTCTTCTCACGATGTTACCTGCATGGAATCTCACCGAATAATAGGGTAGCTAGCCCACGCGCTAATTGCTTTTATTAATTCCTCCTCTCATACACCGTTGTATGCTTGATTGGGGCCATCCCTTACACAGACCAATGCCTAGCCAAAATGACTGTAGTGCTATCATTTCACTGGTTCAACACATCGCGTACCCGACGCTTACTTCAAACGTATATTTCCAGCTTCTCTAGCCTCTCGCCGGGCCTCCGAAATGTTTTCCATTGGTCTGGCCGTTGGAGTTTTATTGTTTCCTTGTTCTGCTTTGTGTACATCATGTTGCAATTCCTCCTTCTAAACTTAGCTGACGAGCAAACAGACCTGGGCTCCAAGATTCCTGTAGAAATTGCGACATGTGCTGCTGAATGTAGATGTTCCCTGCCAGTTACTAGTAATTAGTACAAATGAAATATTCTCCGTACATTCGAATAAGTGACTGATTAATTAAATGAGCACTTCCGTAAGGGCTCAGTATGTATGTATGTATGTATGTATTTATTGTCCAGAAATGCTGGTCTAAAACAGAGTTCCCGATGTTTAAAGTCAAGTTGCGCGCCATGCGGTAACACCCAGCCGGTTACAAGCACATCAGCTGCGAGCAACCTGGACCGTGTGTCATAACGTCCTGCATCTCGGTCAAGGCTAAGTTACGTCAGCTGGGAGAACATTCTAAATGTTCTATCATTAATAACTCTTGTTTGGACTAGAGTACGATTAAATAGACAATGTCATCGTGTTGACCAATTTTTTGCCATCATCGTCCTTAAGTTTGAAGGAAATCCAATAAAGATTAAAGGAGATATTTAATAGAATAGCCTCAATTCTCCAGAATCCTGTATAAAAGGGGAGCATATTTGCATGTCAAGTCAGTCAACTACGTGCCACAGTCGAGACCAGACGGTCGGCTGATGGTTATACACCGCCGTGATGAATTATGATTCCCTTCAAGTGTTTGAAAGTCTGCATGATAAAAACTTTAACTTTACGACGCTTCGTATCGGACTTAGAAATTTCAACACCGTTCGCTGTGTGATAGAGAAGTCCAACTGTGAATTAAGACATGTTCATTTTATGTGTATTCCAAGTGATTAACTATTTAGAGACCAACTCAAGTATAATGAGGACTTGTATTTATTTCTCTCATAAGTGCAACGTTTTCCCAAGTGATTGAATATAACTCAGTTTACAAATCCAAAGGTGATAGGAATTTTTCTGACAGTAAATTTCAAACTGTTGATCTATTTCTTTTCCAAGTGATTGACATGTTTAACCGAGTGAAACATTATGATCGAACTTACAATTTCCCAAGTGACTAACATTCTAAGTAGGATTTTGACACGACTTGTGATTCCTTAAACTTGTGTTTTACGTAACAAAGACATTTTTCGTATTCTTAAGATAGAACTTGTAGATCAAAGCAAGGACTGGTCTCGAACAGACTATGCTTGCATTACAATATTTCTGTTTATAATCAAGTGAAGTGAACGGGACTAAATTCACAAGATGACAGCTTTATTTACAATTTATTACAGTGATTAGTTAAACTTACAATAATAACGAGGAGTACTTCATTTTACGTTATTCTTCAGTCGATTTTGAAAACTCTTGATAGTGAAAAGTGACATACTTTCTGTTCTTTCCTAAGTGGCTGATTGCATCACAAGTTCAATTCTATTCAGCATTACAAGTTTGATCCCATTACACAATCAATGAAATGCATTTGCGTGTTCAACTTTAATAACATTTACTCTAAAAGTTTTCAAGTGTGATCAGATTCTAGTGACATTCTGTCGTAACTAGTGATTTATTTTGAAACAATTACTACTGATAACTTTGTCTGTGCAGAAGTCAAACGAGTACATTTCGGGCATAAGTGCATTGCTGTGTTCTATTTCCCCATCTACAACAGCTTCTGGACCTTCTAGAATTTCGAGAACTTCCAGACCTCCATCGGAGGGCGATGCAGGGGTGAATGAGCAATAGCAGAACCACAGTGTACAGTATCAGCCCAGACCAAAGAGGACACTCACAAAAGCTTCTGTACTGAGGTGATGTGGAATTTAACATTTATTTTGTGAATAAACTCTTCAACCATTTTAAAATATTCCATTATACTTATTTTATGCCAACCTCTCCTCTCTGCAACGCTTCAGATAGGTACTGGACACACCCTGTGTCAGTCTTATGCCTAGCTAACCGACTTGAACGATATTTCCAGTTACAGTATGTAATCTCTGAGTTGTGTATTATCTTCCAAAGTTGCACATGTGTCCTATTATTGATTAAAATGTTATGACTCATTAAAATAGTTCAGGTTTATATGGATCGCTCTGTATAAACAAATGAGAATATCTCCACTCATACTTAATTTCTTTTTGCATCAGTTTATAATTTAAATGTTTCTCTTTGGAAGAAAAGATGAGTTGTTTTCGAATGCTGTTCAATTTCAATTTTTTATTGCATTTTACACTCTTGTCACATACTTGATAGTACACTACATCACTATCTCATGTATAGTCACTATTGCCTGATATTCACAGTTTAATTAAAAATGATCTAGACATCTTATCTTTATGCATTTTTACAGTTTAATCCGGTAGAACACTGCAATAACGGAAAGTACGTTAACAGATAAACACACTTGTTCTACTGTAATGAGAAAGGAATGTCAGAATAAAGGAAATACGGGTAGTTATCCATCTACTTGCTAGTACTGCAACAATGAAAGCACTTTCCTTGATCAGGGTGTTGCCCAGGGGTGTACAACATATAGAGTTCATTAGTTTTTCATTTTGTTCAGAAATCTTAGATAATCGAAAACACATAAGAGAAAAATATATCTGTATATGCACTAACATTCAAAACATGCATTTGCATAAGTCGTATGCATTTTTTTAAATCTGGGGCCTACTTATAATGTACAGGATATCTGTAATGTTTAGGCTGTAACTTATAAACAATGATTTGTTGTATTTTGTTATATCATACAGTATAATCTGTCAACTATACAACAAATATCACTATCTGGAATCTTGTAAGGCAACAGGGCCAGTATGACTGCCTCCTTGGCAGCCCTATCAGCTAACTTGTTTCCCGCTACACCCATGTGGGAGCCAGAGAAATGTAATTCTGGTGAGAACTCTCCACAAACCAGACGGCAGGTCATGGATCCGCACCACAAGAGGGTGCCATAGGAAACAAACATCAATAGATTGTAACGAGTTCAAGGAGTCGGTACACTGCAGAACGTGCCGACGTTCACCGGACAGCATCTACAACAGAGATCCAAGGATGGCATAGAGCTCTGCTGTGTACGTGCAAGAGGTTTCTGGTGGAGAAAAACGAAACCTCTTATTATCGACAAAGAATGCACAGCCTACTTTCGCCCACCAATCATCCGTGTAAATAACTACTGAACCTGGATAACAGGTAACGATGAACAGGAAGAGCCTCTGATAAGTGCAGGGGTCTGTGTTCACTTTTGGGCCGATGTGCAGATCCAGGACAATTTCAGGTCGTCGTATTAACCATGGAGGTACCTTATTTGGTCGTCTAACAAGACAAGGAACTAAAGGTACATCAAATAATCTGTAACTACTATCCAAGCGCATACAAACTAGCTGCGTTGCTCGTGGCTAAACAGCATACAGCACATCACATTCAGCGAGAGGATAGCAATGGGGCTTCTATAGAATGCTCCTGTTGCAAAAATAACTCTCCTGTGATGGATGCTATTCAGCTTCATAAGAACGCCCTGCCCTGTTGATCCATATGCTGCCCTAATAGATTATGTGTGGGTCCCAAAATAATCTACTATTGAAAAGGAGCCCAAGAAATCGGTGTGCATCAATTACGGGAACAGTCCCACACCCCCCTCACTAAATAAAGCTCAGGAAGGGGATGAAGAGTGCACTTCTGGCAGAAGTGAACAACAGAGGTCTTTGTAGTTGAAAACCGAAAGCCATATTCTAAGGTCCATGTTCCACTCTCCTAATAGCTTGCTGTAATTGTCGGTCTGCAACTGCCATATTTTATGAACTATGATGCAGAGCAAAATCGTCCACATACAGCAACAGTACTACTGCTGAACCAGCAACAGCAGCAGTGCTATTTATGGCAACTGCGAACAGAGTGACAATGACAACCGATCGCTATGGGACTCCATTTACTCAACCCTCCCTATCGTGATTTATGAGTTTCATGTCCGTATTGACAGATTACACATATACAGATAAGGATTTCCACCTTATCAATACTGTTTATTGTAAAAGTTTTTTATCTTACAGTACCGGTTTCGACCTTATCTGGTCATCATCAGCTGAACATAGTTTTGTACCTTTACACATATGTTAGGCAATAATTGACATTGCTCTGCCTAAAGGGAGATGCCGTGAGAAAACAGCATACCTGAATGTGTCCAAATTGGGCATGCTAAATGTAACTGAATATGTGTTATCATTTGGTACCTGGGTATAAAACTGTCTTCTTTAAGACTTGAATTTGACTATGCAATCTATTCTAATGCTTAAATCTAAATTGTATACACAAATACAATGAACACATTAAAATACACTGAATACATTAAAACAACATGTGTAAAAACACTTCATAGATTTGAATATGCGTGTCTTGCGTATATCTTCATTTGACTCCTGTGCTAGAGCTTTTATACATAGTTATGCATCAATTGGTGCTTGTGATCGTAGGTAATGATGTGGGTCTCTTAAAATGTCCTATGATTTGCTTAAAAGATGTCTTCATGTGTACATATAATACAACACTTTCGTTTTTAAAAAGATCCGGTTGTGTAGATAGAGGTATGTGCAGCTCTGCTGTAAGTGGAGTCGTGTTCTTTAAGTTAAAAGCAGATGATGTGGTCCTGATCATTCATGAGTTGTTTAATATTAGATTATGGTGGAGGTTCCTTCCTCATCTATACCTGTGTGTTGGTGTTATAGTTATCTGTGAAAAATAAAATAAAGTGTAAGTAATGAATTGTAAATTGAAAGAATGCCTGAGGGTGTGTACTTACTATTGTTGTCCTGGCCGGGTTGCGTTCGATCTGAGAGCTTGCTTTGGGCTTGTGTCTGCTGTTGTGAGGGGAGTAAGCGGAGGGGTAGGGAGAGTTGCTGTTGTGGGAGTAGGGGTGGAGCTGGGCGTTTCGTTAGACGGTTCTATGGCACGTGTTATGTTCTGTTTATTAATTATTTTTTTAGGACAGGGATGACTTTATTGAAGATAATATTGGTTTTTTCTGTAATTTCATTTATATTCAAATTGGGATTAGCGTATTGATCTAAGGATATATAAAACTCTTCTGTTATATTGACCAGGGGGCCCTTGGGATTTATGTTTAGTATTTTCATGTCATTTTCGAAGTTGGTGAAACTGTGTTTATATTATTCGATGTGCTGACCTATTACATGTTATGATTCTCATATTTTGGTCTGTATTGAAAAGTTTTAATTCTTTTTTAAATTTCTTTTTATGTATTGAAAACGTGGAACAAATAAACTTTCATATTTGACTTTAGTGCTGGCCTATCGCAGAAAAATGATTATGTTTTATAGCGCTTACGTGTTCATTATATCAAATAATTAAGTTTCTTCCGGTGCATCCAATATAGCTGGTCTCACAAATGTTACACTTGATGCGGTATACTCCTGATTGGTTGTATTTGTTGTTGTTATTGATTGTCTTAACATTGTGTAAAATATTAGTATTGTTATGTGTAGTTTTAAATGCTAATTTTAAGTTATATTTTTTGAAAACATTAGTTATGGGATATGTGTGCATTGTTGAAGGTAAATAATATGTAATCTTTTTTAGGTTTGTCTGTTTTTGTCAATTTGGTTCTGGGTTGAGATTTGATTTTGTGAATAATTTTATTGAAATTTTTTTTCTTGTATCCATTGTTTTAACTATGTCATGTATTAACTCTAATTCATTGTTTAAATCTTCTTTTGATAGCAGTATATTAAAGGCTCTATATATCATGCTGTAATAAGCTGCTTTTTTTATGTGTATTGGTATGGATTTTAATCGTGTTTGAAGTATGTGTGGGTTTTCTATATATTTTGTAGGATAGGTGGTTTTTGTGTCTGGTTATTGTTATGTCTAAATAGTTTAGGGTGTGGTTGTTTTCAGCTTCTTTTGTGAATTTTATGTAGGGGTCTATTGTATTAAGTTTTTCCAGTATGATGTTTTTGTCATTGGATCAGTTGTTGGTAAATATTACACTAGCCTGCCAAAAAAGTGCGGTAAAAACGAAAATAGGTGGGTTTTATGGATTTCTTAACACACAATTCGAGAAAAAAAAAATAGTTTTGGTGTATCACGTCTGGTTTAGTGGCAATTTTACAAAATGTTATTTTGTTCCTACGTAAAATTGTTGATACTTAAGTATTGATAAATTTTTTTTTTTTTTTGCTATTTGCTTTACGTCGCACCGACACAGATAGGTCTTATGGCGACGATGGGACAGGAAAGGGCTGGGAGTGGGAAGGAAGCGGCCGTGGCCTTAATTGAGGTACAGCCCCACCCAGCATTTGCCTGGTGTGAAAATGGGAAACCACGGAAAACCATATTCAGGGCTGCCGACAGTGGGGTTCGAACCTACTATCTCCCGAATACTGGATACTGGCCGCACTTAAGCGACTGCAGCTATCGAGCTCGGTTTGATTAAATTTGATATATTAATGTAAATTTCAGCTTGCAAAATGTTATCATATTTTGCATGCATTAAATACACATAAATGCTGCTTTGTAAGCATGTGGTGTGTCAGGCCTTTACTAAATTAAAGAAAACAGCCAACAAATGCTATTTTCGGAGATATGTGTCCTGGATAGAACTCTCCAGGCATACCAAGTGGTCAGTGGATGAATGAACAGCTCAAAAACCACACTGGTACTGGGACAAAACACACTATTTTCTCCAAACACCAAACAAGCCATCAATTCATCGTACTCTCAAATAGATTACAAAGAGAGCGAATAAGAAAAATAGGTTTGGAACTTCCTGCATACTCTGGATCCTTGTCAGGCTTCAGGAAAGGAATTGTTATTCCCTCTCTCCACTGCGACAGAAATTCATCCTTTATCCAGATTCAGTTGAACACCCCAAGAAGATATAATAAGCTATCCTCGCTGAGGTGTTTCAACATCTGGTTATGGACATTCGCTGGTCTGGGAGCAGTTTCCTTGCAAAGCACCAAGGCACTGCAGAGTTCGCACTCCATAAAGGACATGTTATAATCCTCTGAAGCGTGAGTAGCAAAATCTAGATGATGGGTGTTCTGCCTCCTACTTCAGAGCAAGGAAATCAGGATGGTAATTCCTGGAACCAGACACATCTGCGAAAAGACTTGCTAGATGATTAATAATAGTGGGTGGAGCAGGAACGATACTGCCTGCATTGGAAATTCCCAATACTAAGGATAGTCCTTGTACCCCAAAAATATATTTAAGTTTAGTCCATGCTTGAGATGACTGTATGTGACATCATGGACGACACATATCTTTCCCATAAAGCCTTCTTGCTTTGTCAAATAAGAACTCGCGCCTTAATGTGGAGTTTTTTTTTTAATGTAACCAAGTCGGCTACAGTAGGCTGCATATGATAATATTTAGTAGCACAACGCCGTTCTTTTACAACTGCTGCAAATTCTTCGTTCCACCAAGGAACGCGTTTTGTCTTGGAGACCAAGAAAATGATGGAATGGACTCCTCAGCAGCAGTGAGAATAACTTGTACATCATCGTTTATGCTTCAGTATTTGTGTCGTTACAGACAGTGAGTGATGTGAACTTTTTTTTTTTGCTAATGGCTTTACGTCGCACCGACACAGATAGATCTTATGGCGACGATGAGGTAGGAAAGGCCTAGGAGTCAGAAGGAAGCAGTCGTGGCCTTAATTAAGGTACAGTCCCAGCATTTGCCTGGTGTGAAAATGGGAAACCATGGAAAACCATCTTCAGGGCTGCCGACAGTGGGGTTCGAACGCACTATCTCCCGATTACTGGATACTGGCCGCACTTAAGCGACTGCAGATATCGAGCTCGGTGATGTGAACTTTGGACCATCACCACATTTAAGTACCCATTGGGAGAAGCCTGAAGGATTTCTGTTTCAACAAAGTAAGAATAATGGGGAAATTGCCACTGTCACAGATATCATGTACATCCGACCGAGGCAGGGGAACAAGTGCATGGCTGCACAGAATGTACCGTGCACTACGCTAAAGGGTGTTGGTTCCCCCGTATTCAAAGTGCATAAACACTGTTCCAACCCCCATCATCTGAGGCAAGGCACTTCAAATCCCCATAAAGGTGATGGCCGTTAAAATCACCCAATAAGAGGAAAGGAGGTGGCAGCTGATCTGTAAGATCAATTACATCATTGATATTAAATAGGCTGGCCTGGCGAGAAATAAACATTAAAAACTGTAGTTAAGATAGGAAATGTGTACAGCTATTGTCTCCAGCCGGGTTCTTAGTGGAACTGCTTTGCTGTGGGCATCAGAACGAGTGAAAATACCAACACCACTGGAAGACCGGTTAGCATAGTCCCATTCTGTCAGACCGTATGATGATCTGGTCTAGGATTAGTTTCAAGAATACAGACTATACTCGCCATGAACTAAGTGATTAGCCGGTGCAGCTTAGTAAAATGCCTGTCATAACCGTTATAGTTCTACTCTAACAGCACCATAGTGTGATCTTTACTAAGATTTTAAGTTGTAAGTAGCAAGTTGCTTAACCTACATAAACATCATCTTCAGAAGATGAAGTCTGATGCTAGATGTCCCTCTCCTCGTCATTGGACGAGGTGATGGATAGTGAGCACTTCTTTGATGCCTTTTGGGGCCAGGGTTTCTTCCCATGAGGGAAGCGCATAGGTTTCTCAGCAGGTGTACATATACCCTCCGCATGGAGAACATGCGTCCCCATTTGCAGGAGGAATGGGGGAGCGCCTAGTATGTGCTCCCTTCTTCCCCACCTTATCCTCAGGTTTAGACAGACTGGAAGCGTGATTCCCAGCCCCCGTTCACGATGCCACCTCCACCAGCTTAGCCCACTAAGCCATGGTTTGTGGTTTTGTGACATGTATTTAATGACAGTTATCACAGCTGTTATGTGTAGGAGGGATGGGATGATATGTAACTTGATTAGAGATTAATGTATTTATTTTTTTATCATATATTTTTATTCATGGATGTTGTATATGTATACATATAGACGAGTTTGTAAGTTCTCGGCAAGTGACAATCAAAAACGAAAACAAGAGTCATCGATTGGACCAACGACATTAAAAATATAGACTGCTAATCTGATGGCCATCTTAGAATCTACATGAACCACTGGCAGCCATGATACTTGAAGGCAAAACATATGCTTATTTCCTCTGAATCTCCTTTTCGTTTTTATCTTCACAATTTGTTATACGTCGCAGCGACACAAATAGGTCTTACAGCGATGATGGGATAGGAAAGGCCTAGGAGTGGGAAGGAAGCAGCCATAGCCTTAATTAAGGTACAGCCCCAGCATTCGCCTGGTGTAAAAATGGCAAAACCACGGAAAACCATCTTCAGGGCTGATGGCAGTGGGGTTCGAACCCACCATCTCCCGGATGCAAGCTCATCACTGCGCGCCCCAAACTGCACGGCCAACTTGCTTCTGAATCTGCCGTAGGAAGGATCTGGAGAAATTGTTGTTTGATGGAGTTCGGTCTCTGAGAAGGCGTACAAGGTTGAACTAAATAAATAAATAAATAAATAAATAAATAAATAAATAAATAAATACATGAATAATAAATGTAGGCTATGAATTCAGTAGAATGAAGTCAGGTGAGGATTGACCAAGACAGGTCCGATAGAAATATTAAAGCGTTGAAACTGGTAGAATACCGTTTGTGGAAGGAATGCTACACTCAGCCAGGGGTCCAGTGGTCTCACGTTTAGAATCTGGGGTTACCCCGTTTAATGGCCCCTTACAACAGGCAGAGGATGTCTCAAGAGATATTCTACGCCACAACCAATGGGCATATGAGCAGTTTGTTGTACAGCAGTTATCAGAAGGTAGCCGTAAGTAGCAGACTGCATGAAACGAACAAACTAAATCAAGAAGCAAAATTAAAAAATTATAACAGAATGACACTGAAGGTATGTCATTAAAAGGCAGTGGTATCTTTCTATACCCGTGTGAATTACTCAATGAACTGCTGTATGTATAACATGTCTTTCTGTAGTGAATGACTTTATTGTTAATGTATGATGCCAAATTATCCATCCTTCTACATATGTGTATGTATGTATGTATGTATGTATGTTGGGTATTCAGCCCGAAGGCTGGTCTGATCCTCCACAGTTCCACCAAAGGCTATCACAGACAGCTTAGGCATCACTGAAGAGGCATACTAGGGAAATGAGGAGTGAGGTAGTTTCCCGTTGCTTTCCTCACCGAGCCAGAAGTTGCTATTGCATATCAGTCTGCCAAGCCCACTGAAATGCATGCACCAACCGACCCTATGGGCGATATTTTCACACCAATCATAGCAGGGACTGGCTGAATAAGGAATGGTATTACTAGCATCGCTCATACCTCGGTCACTTTCATATTGTCAAAGCCAAGGATGAGACTGAGACAGGTCAATGAAAGTAATAAATTGCTCTAGCCCATACCAGAAGACATAGCGCACTGTAAACACTACATCTCGCCAGCAAGGGCTCCTACACATGTAATTCTTCTTATAACCAAGCAAATGCCTACCATACTCACTGCACTTATTTCATTATAACATTAAGAGTGTTTGAAAATGTGTTTATTTTTAAATAAAACTTTAATTTGCAATAACATATAATCCCATCAACTCACTGAACTGATAATAGGGCTAACTATTAAGGCCAAGAAGTGGCAGACACCATGGCAGTTACAGGCAAAAGTTAGTTTGCTGTGCTTCAAACAGGGGCACTGTAATGAGTATGTTCAGCATTCTATATTTTCATGCCACTGGACTGGACAATGTTTAATAAAAGGAAATGAATATTGATGGTACAAAAAGAGAGCTAAGTTATCAAGTGTGTCATAATCTTTGAAGGATCGTATGTGAAATGGAGAGTCAAGAAGACGCGTCTTGTAGTGAGCAATAAGACTGAAGAATTACATAAGACAATGGCGAGTTGCACGTATCTTTCTTTCATCACATAAAAAAAAAAAAAAAGGGGAAGTACATTGGAATGTTGTGGTATTTGACACAACTGTATTAATTTTTTTCTCCTTTAGGAACAGAACGGAATAGTACGGAGATTACAAAACTGGCATTTGAAGAATGTAAGTTATTAGAAGGAGTACTAATGAGTAGAAGCATCTTCACAATTTTTTTAGTGACGTGAAATGAAGGCAAGACTTAATTTTTTTTAGAACTTGCTTTACGTCGCACCCACACAGATAGGTCTTATGGCAACGATGAGATAGGAAAGGCTTAGGAGTGGGAAGGAAACGGCCATAGCCTTAATTAAGGTATAGCTACAGCATTAAGCAAGATTTAATAATAGTAAAAGGAGTGTAATTTATATAAGAATTATGTTTCTATAAGATTGAGGTAAGAAGAACATACATATTTTCTGATATAGTCTGACTTATAGAAGAAATGGTGCATTTTGAGGTACAGTAACGAAGTCACTGGCAAGATTCAAGGTCGAATGAGAGTAATAAGTAACACTTGTAAGATGTCAGCCAGTGGGTGTTCAAGTTCATCAAAATGCTACACATAAATTACTTCTCATTATTTCTGTACCGGGAGGTACACCCGCCCCATTCATTCAAAAGAAGTGCCTTGGAGAATGCCATCTGATATATGAAGTTTGCAACAACTAATACAAGTAGTTTGGTCTTTTCTCTACATATGTCTCTACAAAAAACAAAAAAAAAACCCTGATGTTATGCCCTCTGGTGTAAAGAGGAATTATCAAAATTGTTAAGTGATTTTTGTATTTTAAGGTTTACCACAATGAGTTGATTATATCATATGGCTTTACAAGTACACAAAAAATCTAATATCAAATGGAAATGTCAAAATTTGACAACCAGTCCAGAGCACTCTGAGTCACTTCGTGTAGAAGCCTCAGATCACCGTTAAATGCTCGAAGTGGGCACTCCTTAACAATGTGTTCCATTGTCTGCTCCTCCGCTCCACAGTCGCAGATGAATGAAAACCCTATTTCTTCAACATGTAACCGCATCTCCCTTGACCCGTTCCAATTTGGTTCAGCTTCGACCAGGTTTAACGCGGCAGTTGGAATCCTTCAACCTTCTTTGTTGGATCTTGAACCAAGTGGGCATTGTTGGGTGGATGTTCATGCCAAAGTTGTCGCCACTCGGAGGTCATGTCGAAAGAACTGATACTTTTAAAATCAGTCCAGGGTGGTTTGCGTGATTTCAGACGAGTTGTTGGTAGGTCTTGTAGGGCATCGTAAAAGGGAGAGTTCTTATGAGAAGAGATCTCCTTGAGCAAGTTTACCTTAGCTGCTTTCCTCCTTAGATCTTGTGGGGCAATATTAGCTACGACAGGTAACCACTGAATGGGAGTAGATCTGACAGTTTGTAACTGTACGAGTGTATGACTCGCAACTTTTAGGTTAGGAAGTTGTCATAAAAATAATTTTAATATAAAGTAGTAGGTATCTTGTGAGTTTTGAATTGAGATATAAGAACATTACATTCTAAGAAGAATCTGGTTGTAGGGAATTATGTATTTATGTTTCTTTATATTGGTGTAACCTAAATTTGTGTATGAATCTGCACATGGGATAGCAGTAAAGTTTATGCAACTAGGAAAACAGCTACTATATCGATAAAGACAGTTGAAGTTGGTTTAAAGTGTGGCAACATGTGGATTTTGGTGGACGTTGTGCTGTACAGAGCGAGTCTGTATATATATGTGTGTGTGCTACAAGTTTATTGCTGTTATCGGGTATTATTGTGCAGGACTGTTACAGTTGCTGATTATTGCTATTGAGGTCACTGTTGACGACAATTGATACCGCGAAGTGGGTGCTGCACGAGCATCTTTTACGTGAGCTCTATTACTAGACCATTACAGAGTCAAGAAGGCATTGCTCGTTTATGGGGATTGCTAGTGAGAGGTTGGTGAGAGATAGTGTATGGTAACAAATACAGTAGAGACTGTATTTGATGGTAATGTTTGATAAGACTATCGATTTCCCCTCGCCGAGGAAATGCTTATTGTAAGCAGCCGTTAAATGTGCAGTGTGGAGGTGATATGTACTGTATGTGGTTCACAGAACTAATTACAACGTGATGAAAT
Source organism: Anabrus simplex (assembly GCF_040414725.1). Taxonomy (NCBI): domain Eukaryota; kingdom Metazoa; phylum Arthropoda; class Insecta; order Orthoptera; family Tettigoniidae; genus Anabrus; species Anabrus simplex. The sequence goes on along the minus strand of NC_090267.1, from coordinate 285,258,428 downwards.
AAGTTGTAGCCCAACTGTTCATCACCTGCGTATTCGTGGAAGAATAGCACGAGTTTGTAAGCTATTTATCGTCTCAGTAACCAGTATGGACTCTGAGTGAACAGTTTTCCTTCATACTTGTTTGGCTCTAGTTTTCTTAAGTTCACGTAATTTGATATTTTATTCGTAGACACTTGACTTGACATTGTACGTAGATGAGATTTGATTTAATATCACCTAGCATGTTGAGGTGCATTATGTTAACACCTCATACAGTGACATTACTTGGTATTCTGAAGTGGTGATGGTGCTTTTCGTTCAGTGTATATACACTACGAGGTCAAAAAGGGATGAAGATCTCGTAGCTTACTTCTAAATTGTCAGCAATAGGCCAAGCAGTCTACAACCTGTATAAAGATGAGGGGAATTGGTGCAGTATTTCCTGTGTGGTGATGTTTTGGACTGACCAATCAACCTTTAGATGGTCGCAAATTGAAAGGCTCAGAAGTCAAGATTTAAGAAGTGAGCGTCGTGTTAGGTTAGGGATGCACTTAGCAAGTACTGGTAACTGGTTTTATATCATAACGCGAGTTGAGGCATCTTGCCCTTCCTAAATAATATTTTGAGTGTAAATTATATGTGCTGAATCTATTATAAGGTATGTATGTACAGTGTAAATATTAAGTTGTTTGTGAGTGGGGGGATGGAGATGTACATTTTTGTGAGTAATATTAGACTTTTGATAAACTTTAATTTTTCAGTAAATTTAATAGTTAAGCGTATGATAACTTTTATTTATGGACGGAAAACCTGGCATGTTATCCAAATTCAATTTCAGGGGTAGACAGGTAAGGTTATATAGCGAGTTTGGAGCATCGTCAGCCTGATGACTGTCGCCTTGCGAGAAGGAGTTATGTCATGCTCTGTGAGTCAATTATTCCTGTAATTGTTTGCAGGTGGCGTCTAGTTTCACTTAAACATTATCCTTGTGACTTTTCATTCATGAAGTGTGTTCTGCTTAGCCGGTCAGTTACAAGTTCCAGTGAAAACTCTCACGGCTTCATTAAGCTGGACAACAATCTTTGTTATGTGAATGCTGTTTTGCCATACAGGAGCACAGTATTCACCAGCAGAATATACAAGAGCGAGTGCAGCAGAGCGTAGGGTATTGGCGTCCGCACCCCAGCTACTTCCGGCAATATTGCGGAGTAGATTCACTCTGGAGCCAAGTTACTTAGATAACGTGATGCACTGTTGTTTGAATGTCAAGGACCGATTCAGAGTGATTCTTTGTTTTTGGTATGTTAAAGTTGACAACACTTCGATCTCTTCCCGCCAACTTAAGATGTTGGCCAATAGAAAATTTTGTATATTTATTTTTCTGCCAATCAAATTACGTCTAGTATTTATTTAATTACCCAATAAGAATTGGGGGTGTGTCAGGCTTTAGCCCAGAGCTCTCTAGAACCTTCCTCTCGGGTATAAAAGCGGGCACATTTTTGACCAGGTGGTCTTATTCAACGCTCCAGTTCAGTGTGTGTGTTTACAAAGGAGGTGGGGTGCCTCGCCATCAGCTCAAGGTAATGGCAGTCCGGATTTTATTAAGTGATAGTCTTTGAAAGCTAGCTCAAGGGGATGGTTTCCAGTCTTGACTAATGTAACTTTAATTTTCTAAAATGTAACTTTCAAACAAGTCCAAAGAACTTAGCCAAAATCAGGGAATAGAGAGTGTGATACCCTCTCAGGTTGCCTATCAACTTGATTTTGAGGCAACTATGATTTTGTAACCTTTTTCAGTTTGAAATCCTTGTAATTTAAATATTCTCTCCATCTAGTCACCTCGGTAGTATAGACTTAGCCTCTGTAACTTCGGGCCAGAAGCCCAAATAGGGTTTTAAGCTTTTAATTGCAAATTTCAAGGAGTGCAAGTGTCTGCCTTCACATCATTTTGATTTTTGGGCCAGTAATTTTAACCTGTTGTTTTCCACAAAGGCCCGGTAGATTGGGTATTCGATACCCCTGGAAAATTCTATTTCATTCCTTTTTGTATAAAGATGTTAGACTGTTGAACATAGAAGACAGTGAATACCGTTGGAGTTTGTAAAATGTAGGTTGAGCCTTTGAGAGGCCTGGAAATTTCTGGAAATAGATTCCTAACTGTACATTTTATAGAACATAGATGCTCCTTCTATTCATGTAGGGGAGTTTGTGTCAGGGGCGGTTTCTCCATAAGGTTGCAGGTTTGCGCTACCCCCATTAAATTTTTATGTTTATTTTAGGTAAAGTTTCATCATTTGGATTACTCAACTACTGTATTTTCATTCAACAAGACAAACCTTTCAAGAGCTTGAAAGAGCAAATACTGGCTACAGGATTCTTTACAAGCCGGTACTCTTAGATGTTCACTGCAGGAGCCGAAAAGTTTGCAGTGGAGAGTCAACCTGAGGTAGGATGAAACCTGGGCTGCTCGAGGGGTGCGCGGGGCTGCTAGAAGTGTGCTTTTGGGCTGCTACAGGGGTGCGCAGGGAGAGGAAAAGATAGGCTTGGCTTCTTATACATTGCTTAAATGGAGGTTTATCAACCTGGCTCCTCCTACCACGGCCGACTGGATCCCTCGCTGTGCTAAGGAGATAGCTAGAGCGAAGCATCAAATCAGCCGTGCCCCTACGTAACCAACTACTAGCAAAGTCGCTAGAGACCGCTGCTGCTCAATGTGAGATTCTGTTATAGAACAGGAGTGTCATCTAGCGACACTGGATGGAAGTTCATCTGTGGGATCACGGCCGGTTGGATCCCTCGCTGCGCTCAGTAAGGAGCTAGCTAGAGCTATTCGTCCTGGCTAGAGCGACGCATCAAGTCGGCCGTGGCTGGATATATAACTAAAGGCACTAAATTTGAAAATAAACACCGCCATTCCTTTCAGTATAGTCGTGAGCTTTGTTATGTGCGTACAAGCTAAGTAGCTTATTGATTTCATTGTGTAAATATTCATGTCAGCATGTGTGTTTTTATTATTGTGCGTTTTTATCAATTACGGGTGTTTTGCCAGATCATGAATCCGGTGCAGTCTTTAACGTCTAGGCCGTTTCCGCAACGAACTGCCAAGGAAAAATCCGAGGTGAAACGAATGGGTAGGCCAACGCGACGTTTAATTTCGAAACCAGATACATTACAAAAGGATATTTTTTCAATACCGGAATTAGGCTACCTCAAGGTGTTTCATTTCAATATGGTAAAAGAGTTTTTAAATGAAAAAATGTTGATGCGTTGTAGTAATATTCCTGAAAATAAAAATGTTTGTTTTATTTTTAATAATAAAAAGTATTGTTGAGGTATCTAGATTTGAAAATTAGCCTGTAAGCATATTATATCATTGGTAAAAATTGTGCACCACTGAACCTTTTAACCACCAGCCGCCACTGGTTTGTGTAAATATTGAATGGTGCCGTTGGAAGTCTATAACGTTGTAATGTTTGGAGAGTGGTCTCCTAGAGCAAAAAAGTGCTCTAGGAAGAGTGTATATTTCAAATACCCTGTCTCCTGGTGATGTAAAAGAAATTGGGAGGTTCGTCTCCTTGACTGTTCTTAGAAGGAGCCGCAGCGCTCTTGGAGAATGTATAATTAGGGAGCTGCAAGCGCAGGTTTGCTAATGTGTTATTTGTTGATTGCTCTGATTTTCTAAAGGTTGTTACCTAACTTGTAAGCAAAATTTTGGTACCTGAAATTGTAAAGTTTATTTTCTGAAAAGAAACAAAAATAGAAGAAATATAGCTATAATTTTAAAGTTTTAAATTAATCTTCTGACTACCCTATTTTGACCCACTGATACCCGCACCTTCTTTCACCTCTGTCCACCATGGTATCTCCGTAACAATTTCATTTAAAAAGGAGCTTGTAAATATAATTCTTGAAGATAAAGAAGGTATGTTACGAAGGGCGTACTAGACTGTTTTACACTATTTTTTTCTACACAAATAAAGTATATTACACATCAGTTGTTAGGTCCACCTTCTCAAACATAATTTCCTTGTAACTGTATGCACTTTTGCCATCGATGTGTCAGTCTCTCCAGACCTTCCTGAAACCATTCCTTCGGAGTGCTGCGTACCCATGCCTTGACAGCTGCATCCAGTTCTGCAAAATCCGCAAAAAAAAAACCACCGACCAAGCAGAGGTTTCTTCATGTTCCCGAACAGGCGATAATCACTGTTCGATATTTCTTTGGCGGTGGACTGCCCCTATGCTTCCATTAGATTGATGGTTATTTCGTTTTTGGCTCATGGTAATAGAGCCATGTCTCATCACCAATCACAAGCCTAGCCATGAAGTCAGCTGGATGTCCATCATGGCGTTGAAAAAGTTCTCTGCACAAGTCCACACGCCTCTGCTTTTTGTCTGCAGACAGAATCTAGGCACCCACATGGATGACAACTTCCCCAACTGTAAGTGGCCCTGCACAATCCGCAGCCGGGTGTTTTGGCCAATTCCCGTGGATGCCTCCATTTCCGTAAATGTGATGCATTTCTTTCCTTGGATAGCCTGTTCGACCCGGGCAATGTTGGCTGGTGTTGACAATGTCACATTCCTTCCAGAACTGGTTACCTTGTCCACAGATGTGCGCCCTGTTTTCCAATTTTCCACCTAGTTTTAAACTGTTTTCCATGACAGCGCATGTTCTCCACAGACTGCCACCAAGCGCCGACGAATTTCTGCAGCGGTCACACCTTCTTTTCATAGGAACCCTGACAGTTGCTTTCCATGTTGTCTGCTCCTATGCTGACAGTGTTATTATGAAATGGCTATGATGAGTGCATTCATTGGCCCCTATGCGTGTGCTGCTACCAAACGGTGGAACAAGACACTAGTTACACATCACCACCTTCAAACGTGAAATGTGAACCATACCTGGACGTACAAAAAATAAAGTGTAAAACAACATAGTACGCCCCTTGCATTAATATATGGTTTTTTTTAGTTACTAAGTTATTTACTAAATTGAAAATATATGTGTATGAAATGATTTGTCTTAACCTTGCTATAAGTTTTGAAAGGATCCGCACATATACACATGAGAAAAAGCTTATAGTGTAGACTTAACCACCTGAAGATACACCTTTTGAGATAGTCGTTTCTATGCTCAATTCATTTATATTTTCTGTGAACATTTTATTTGATAAAAGTAGGTAGGAGTGGAGGTTATACGCTCAGCGAAGGGAGACTTTGTGATCACAGGAGCAACTGCTGCCTTGAGTGAAGCGATCTTAACAGAAGGTGTTGCTGAAAGGAACAACTAGCCTGATAGGCTCTGTGTTATAATGCTGAAATCTAGTGTCTTGACAGGTACATTCATGAATTAAACTTACAGCGCACTTTGTGTTAAGAAAGACAATCCAGTGTCTTGATCTCCTGGATCAACATCTCACCGAGGTAAGACAGGACAGTTTCTATTTTGAAGAGAATGAAGACCAGAGCAGTTAGTGCACCTGTTGGGAGGTGTACACCGTTTCATACTATGAGCTTCTTTTCTACATTTACCACACATGGATGGATTTGAATGTGATACCATGTGTCAGAAACTTTGGTATTGATCAACAATATGTTGTTACGTTGATTTTCTCTCGTAACATTGACAACTTGAGAAAGACAATGAAAGCACTGGTGGCATCTTCACCGTTGACTTTGCGTGTAATGCACAGGGCGTGTGTTGCGCCACGGTTCTTCATAATACCAATATAAATGGTCCGTTATTGGACATCATAAATTTTCCAGCTAACTCATTCCTGGTTGCCAGCATTTCGCCCCCGTGTGCTAGGCTGGGCTCATCAGTTGGTACCTAGCACACCTACCAAGACGCATGGCCAATGCATACCGTGAAGGCCACTGCGCAGGCTAGTTGTAGCCACTGGCAGTGCCAATGCACTGTGAGAGACTTCGTCTCACTACCAAAAATTGGTGCCTGCTTGGCCATCAGATGATATCTTCAATCAGTTGATCATCAGTGTTCAAGATCGGGCCGCAGTGGAAGATGATTCCGCGAACCAAATTCAGGTTTTGAGCTTTCCCACTTTGACAGGAATTTCACCAAAGTGGTTGCACTTGAGCAACTGGTCAGCTTGAATGGCAACGCGTGTCTTTCACAACAAAGTATCATTGCACATTTTCTTAAGGTCTTCCAGTTCGCTGCAGACATCTTGTATAAGTCTGCTGAACAAAACAGACTTCACCAGCATGAAGTAATTCCCATCGGTTCTGGTAGCAACCAGGAACCTAGGGAAGGTGGATCCCATATTTTCCCACTGCCTCTGTTCCCAGGGGTTGCGCCCTTGAGAGAATCAAATGTTAGAAACTTGGGTGGCAGACCACAATGGACAGGTTTCGACGTTCAAAGTAATTCTGAAAACATCTTCCAGGAATGCCACCCACTCAGGGGCCTCTGTAGCCGAACCAAGGAGCCAAAGCAATACCTACCTGGTCACAGCCGGTATTGCCTGGGGTCCAATGTTGAATGATACTTAATATAGGCTGACTGAGGTAATGAGCACCAGGGCATATACAGAGAGTGATAAGAATAAAAAAGGAATACAAATAAAATCGATAAGTAATATGCTACCGTATGGAATTTGGCTGTGTGGGGGACCTGTTTTGTCAGGCGGATACTACAGCCAGGTACATGGCACTCCCACCCGATGGGTTGGGGATACAGTCTGGGCTTTCGAGCACAGTCGCACATTAAAGAGGACCCTTCCTCTTCATGGTGTAGGACAGTGTTGTGTGTGATATACAAGTTGCAGATATATTGAGGATATCACGGATACCCAGTCCCTGAGTGAAGGGAATGAACCAATTAAGATTACAATCCCTCATCCAGTCGGAAATCGAATCCAGGGCCCGCTGAACCAATGGCCACTAGGCACATTAATTTTGATCAGTCTACAACTAACCTTTGAGAGGAGATTTATGGCCATATAATCGTTTGTTACCTTCTACGACAGGCAGGGATTACATGTGGGTGTATTCAAGCACTCCCATCCAGGGGGTAAAATTCAGGGTTCCAAAAACCACAATCCATTTCCGAGCTTAGATTGACCCTTTTAGTCAGCTCTTATGACAGGCAGGGAATACCGAGGGAGGGGGGTATCGTATATCCATCATCTGCGTCCTCACCCGTGGGAAAGGTGATCAGGTTTTTAGCAGATTTTTTCACAAAAATGATCGCAAATTTGCCTATCAATATATAAACAAAAAATGAGATTTTCTAAATTAAGGTATGGTTTTCTGGAGAGCATCACATACAGTGTGCTGCAGATAATTCTTCGACTAGTCACTAACAAAACAGAAAAAAGCGATTGTTCAATACGGCAACAGGTAAAATATATACTTTCAGCATGACAGTGTCCGGCTCCTTGGCCCTCCTGCCTGTGCTATAGCTGTCAGAATATTAGGACGGTATTCTGTCTTGATTCGTTATGCCCAACTAAGGAGCGCATTTGAATTATTAGCACATTTTTGGTTTTTTCTCTTCTCTTCCTAAAATCTCATGCTTTTGTTGTGTTCCTTTTTAGTTTGTTCAGCCCATCCTGTATTTAGTCGGGTGGCCTTAACAGAAAATTTGTGTTTGTGATTTAAGATTCTGAATTTTATTCTATCTTGAATGGTTTTTTTCATTAATGCTAATTTTATTTAGGTCTTCACTGATTTATTTTAGCTAATTATTGTGATTTTTCAATGATAATGGTAAGTTTAAAATTATCTTTGTGAGACTGTTATTATCCATTCTATATAAGGATTAGGACTATATTATTATTATTATTATTATTATTATTATTATTATTATTATGGTATAATAGTTATCAGATATACATTTTCTAGTGACAATTTAATATATGCAATTTTGAAAAATAATTTTTGCCACCAAGCAAGATGACCGTGCAGTTAGGGTCGCGTAGCTGTGAGCTTGCATTTGGGAGGTGGTGGGTTCAAATCCCAGTGTCAGCAGCCCTGAAGATGATTTACCGTGGACCCCATTTCCACACCATGCAAATGCTGAGGCTGTACCTTAATTAAACCACTACCTTCACACTCCTAGCCCTTTCCCATACTTGTGTCACCAAAAAACTTTGATGTGTTAGTGCAATCACAGGATATAAAATTTGTGGTTTTGATCCATATTGAATTGTGATCACAATAACAACTAAACTTATGTCGAGTGGGACATCTAAACATAATGGATCTACGCGAGGCAGTGAAGAATAAAAGGACAGAGGGAATCGAAGTTATCGACACTGTAGAGGACTTTGAATGCGAGATCTGTCTCCAAGGAAAGATGACAATCACTACTGATCTGCATTCAGGGCAGTCGCCCAGTTGGCAGGTACCCTATCAGTTGTTCTCCTAGCCTTTTCTTAAATGATTGCGAAGAAATTGGAAATTTATTGAATATCTCCCTTGGTAAATTATTCCAATCCCTAACTCCCCTTCCTATAAACGAATATTTGCCCCAATTTGTCCTCTTGAATTCCAAATTTATCTTCATATTGTGATCATTCCTACTTTTACAGACCCCACTCAAACTTGTCTACTAATATCATTCCAGGCCATCTCTTCACTGACAGCTCGGAACATATCGCTTATAATGTATACAGGAACATATTTATTATTTTGCCACCTATTCAATACAATGCAGAATGTTAACATATGAGTTAAAACATTGTTTAAATACAATGAGACATATTTCGCCTCTTCTTATGAGGCATCCTCATTCAATATCAAAACCTTATTTTTTACCAGGTACCTGGTTAAAGATTATTCTATAATATGTTTGAGGATGATGTGTGTGAGAAAAAAACTTACAGTTCATCATAAAAATGTTTCTGAAATAATTAAAACTCTAATATAATGATAAATTCGTACGCAATTTACTTAATGAAGGAGACGTCATTTGATCGTAAATAACTTGATTAATGGCTTGAAGCCGTAGTCAATGCTTGATGTTGAAGGAAATTGACAAGCTAATACATAGTAGAAGGAATATAAAATCGCTTCAATGTTGAATATACAATACAATACAATGATAACACATTGATGAAAACGTACGTCTATGTGAAAGGTTCAGATGCTGATTCTCTCCTAATCATAGTTTATGTTGATGACATTTTAGTTTTGTCACAGAACTCGAGAGATATTGACGAGATCTGCAAATTTCTACAAAAGTCGTTTGAGGTCAAAGACCTGGGAGACATTAATTATTGTCTCGGGATTGAGTTTTCTCGAGATGAATCCAGTATCACCTTGAAACAGTAAGGTTACGTTATGGACATCTTAGATCGCTTTAGAATGTCTGATTGCAAGCCTGTGGCCACACCAATTGAAGCTGGTCAAGATCGAGTACTTGGTCCAAGGATGATGGTGCGAGGACCCCTACAGAGAGCTCATAGGCGCTCTTATGTACCTATCGACTGAAACACGTCCAGACATATCTCATGCAGTGAGTGCCTTAAGCCAATACAGTGATTCTTTTGGCAAAGAATGCTGGTAAGCAGCAAATAGGGTACTGAGGTACCTGAAGGGTTCTTCTGACATGGGAACCACTTTTGGAAATGATACCAGTAATTTAAATGGCTATGTAGATGCTGATTGGGCTGCATGCATCAACAATTGCAGATCATACACTAGCTTCGCCTTTACAATGTATTATAATCTATCAGCTTCAATGTCCATATTGATAGTTTGAGTACACAAGTATAAAGTCGAGAATGTTACACCTAATCAATACTTTATTACATGAGGTGCCTAAAATATTTCAATCACATTAAAAACACAGTACCAGTTTCAACCCATTATTTAGTTCATCACCAGCTGCTGATGAACCTGCTTATTCATAACGACTGTACAATAAAAAACATTACCTAGTCTAAACTTGAGTGACACAAATTTCATTAAAATGTTACATAATGTTAAAATATACTTCAGGTACACATTAGCGTGTCGACTGTACAGCTATATTACAACAACACTGGAGCTCAGAAGCTTGCTGAAAATCATGTTTTCCACTGTTGGACATCATTTTGTATGAGAGGTTCTTTCATCTGGGGACATTCACCTCGAATACTTGTCAACTGAGAAGATGCACGCCGACATATTAAACAAGGGACTACCGAAGCACTAGAAGTGCTTAGAATGTCTGGGTGTAAGAAGACTGAAATGTTGAAGCTGGTTCAGCCTTCAAGAGGGGATGTTGAGTATATTTATAAATATTCATATGACTCTGGCAGAGCCACCATCAAGTAGCGGCACCTACACAGTACGGTTTTTTATTTCCATTCTGACACGCCACGATTACAATCTCCAAGTCTATTGTTTTCACTGTATCCATCTGTGATTTACGTATGTAATAAATATTGTCATTCTAATATAAACCGTACTGACCTTATTACTTTCTGAAAAATTGTGCCTTTTCAACAATATATTTTACGTGTTGTGCACATAGTTCAACCCAGATGCTTTTAATACCTTTTAACGTCATTTGTATATGTTTATACATTTGTTTTAGTCATTAGATGTGTTTGTACAGTTTTGTATTATGGCTAATGATGGAAAACCAAGGCCGAAACTAGTTCCTATATTTAAAATGTAATGTAAACATTGTGTAATATAATATTGAAAAGGTGGGCCATTATGACATTAGTTTAGTTATTATTGTGTTAGGGGAACATTAAACCACTAGCAAAAAAGATATACCTTTTGCCCTGAATATGCATTTACAATGTACGCACTAACTCCTGAAACACTGGTAAAGTATATTATTCCAGATGTGAACTACAAGCTACATCACTTTTGCATTCCTCTAGATACTTGGAAAAGCATGCATTTGGCAAACATAACCAGGCTCTAGTGATAATACTTAGCAAGGTTACACACGAAGTAAAATGAGGCAGAGAGATTAACAAAAGCTGTTATATATTATATCACTCTAAATCCTATTTAATTATAAAGCTGTACTAATTTAGCTCCTACTTTAATTTATTGATTAGGTATAAAGATGCTAAATAAAGAAATTTTCTATTACCCAAATATCACAGCATTCCAAATCATTATGTTGTTATCCGTAGGTGCTCCACTGACACCAGTTGGAGGATCTTCTTGAAGCCTGCAACAAAGCAACATTCTTAGGAAGTTACATTTTGATATTCGTTAAAGATAGTTCAATTTTAATAACGAACACCATGGTCAGTTGGTTCAAGTTCCGTTTGTCGAAACAATTTTCACCATCAGAATGCTTGCCAGCAGGGTGGGAAAGAAAAGTGTTAAATCCCTTTTAGATTAGTGTGTGCATAATTTCTAACCTACTACAGGCAAAGCAACGTTTAAAATTTTCTTCCAAGAGGTACTGTACTCCCATTCAAAGAGCTAATCATTTTGGATGTGTAGACTACAACAATTATTCCTAAATGTTAAACAAAACCAGCTAGAATAAGTGAACTGAAACGCAGTGTTTTCTACCGAAACAACATAAGGCCTCTTGCATGATTGATCACCCTAGGAAAGTTGCATGATCTTAGCTAGGTAGTCTTACAAAACTAGTTACATTCAGTGGACAATGCACTATCTAACTTACAACTGTTCCAGTCTCTGTAGAAATATTCATGGTTCATAATTTGACTAGCACATATCTGTCCATTGACGCATTCAAAAGTATCATGATTCAGCTACTTAACATTGTATACTAGATAACACACCCAGTTATACAGTAGCTTGCTCAAATGACCTCCCAATACTTCCTAGTGAACTTTTTTTATAGTAACCTATTGTGCGCAAATGAACAGTGCAGATCTGCTGCTGACCCAGAAGTAGGTGACACCGAGCTGATCGAGAGAAGCAGCTCGAGTGCATGTCCATGCCTGCAACCTGAAGTGTCTGCCCTTTAAATTTGTTGATAGTAATCGCAAAGCAGACGCTTATTGGAAACTGCAGACATTTAAACTGAAAAGAGTAGGTAGTGGGTATGAGGGGGATTCGGAGCAAAACAAGAGACTCATCCTTACCACACCCAATCAGTATCGTAGCTTCAATATAACACTGTACTAACACATCAAAGGTTTTCGGCAATGGAAGGATGGGAAAGGGCTAGGATTGGGAAGGTAATGGCTGCGACCTTAAGTAAGGTGTGGAAATGGGAAACCATGGAAAACCATTTCAGGATTGCCGACAGTAGGGTTAGAACCCATTATCTCCCAAATACTGAATACTGACCGCACTTATGCAACTGCAGCTATCGAGTTGCTAACTATCATCCTCATAATCCGTATCGATGTGACATACAACTGAGAGAAATAAATCAATGATTCCACCTAATCAATACTATTTATTTGCCTTAGACAAACTAAAATATGTAGTACATAGACAGAAACTTGTATTGCAGCTATTGAGCTCAGTACAAAGTTTCTGATCTGATATTGACTGGGTGCCCACCAGCATCTGAAGTCCCTGTAATTTCCCTGGGATATTCTCGTTTTCTGCATTAAATTTAGTGGGACATGGTACGTAAGAATGATGCTTGAATGTGTTTATCATACTCTGGAATCATCATTAACATTTTGCACGAATACTTACAATGGCATAAAGAATTTTATATAAACGTATCATAAATCAAACAAGCTAGAACTTATCATAAAGTGCCAATCTGTGAAGTGGGTTATCAGTAATCCCATCGTTCACAGCCACTACAACCACCAAAAATGAATTACATTACTCACAGCAACCCATCAGTCAATCATTCTTCAAACTAACGTCTGTGTTCATCAGAGACCTTATTCTTGAAATTGGCATGAGTGAGCTTGCCAGTTTCTAAACACGCTCGTAACAGAAATGTATGGGTTAGTGTTCACAAACTCAGGAATAGTAAGTTCCTAGTTTCTTTAGCAAATGGAAGTGTCATTCGAATATGTATGCTGGTCAACTAGTGCACACAGAGACAAGCACCACGGACACATTCTATTCTTTGTAGAATTCTTTTCTGTGATCATTTTGCTTTCCTATAATAAATTTCATCTTAATATTAAGGCAACATCCGTAATAATTACGGGCAGTCCATAATAGTTACCACCTTTATATTATGTAAATTACATATGTAGATTTTAAAACACTGTGCGTTACGTTGTCATCATCTTGCAGAACAAATCTGTCGCTGAAAAGTTGTCATCAGCAACTAAGAAACCCTTAATTGAGGTACAGCATTTGTCGGGTGCGAAAATGAGAAATCATGGAAAACCATCTTCAGGGCTGCTGACAGTGAGTTTTAAACCCACTATCTCCCAAATGCAAGCTCACAGCTGTGTGACCCTAACCGCACGGCCACCTTGCTCGGTCAGTCTCAGAACAGTCCAGAAGGGTGCGCTATTACTGTCACCTGTGGACACAACATGACAAGAGCACATTTGTGTCCTGTGCAGAATACAGGCATGCATCGACGAGTCATTAACGCTTTTGACCATACGCGTATAGTGACATTGCGTCAGCAAGGCCTCTCTGCAAGGGCAATTGCCAGCCTGGTTGGTATACAGAATAGTGATTTTGTCAGGACATACAGCCGCTATCGTGCAATACAAAATATTAAGTGTCCTTGCTGTGGTCGTCCGTGGTCAACAATAATAGCTTACAACCGTTATGTGCAAATCCTAGCTCACAGGAACCCCGTAGATACCGCAACAGAACTGCATAATGCCTTATAGCTAGCAACTGGTAGGGCTGTGTCTATACAATCAGAAATAGTCTCCTTAGGGACTACATATACTCAAACACCAGCATGTACACCCAAACACCGTGGCACCAGGTACATATGGGTAAGGGAGCACTTGAACTGGATGCTGGAAGAATGGCAGCAGATCCTCTTCACAGATGAGTGCTGAATATGTCTGATGCTGGATAATTGCTGGAGGAGGGTTTTGAGAGAGTGAGGTAACGCCAGATGAGTCCTGAATGACATCCAATATGCCCATCAATGAGGCGAATCCATCATGTTTTGGGGCGGCGTTATGTATGGACATTGGACACCACTCATCGTCGTAGAGGGCAATATGACTGATGCACAATACCAGAATAGAATCCTCAGGCCCATTGTTCAACCATAATGACAACATGTCGGCGACTGATTTGCTCTGCAAGATGACAATGCATGTCCGTACTGCTCCAATCTTGTGAACCTCTTCCTCAGGGAGGACCACATCCATCAGATGGACTGGCCTCCAGTGTCTCCAGACATGAATTCCATTGAACGTGCCTGGAATATGCTGAAACAGTCAGAGCAACGACGAACGAATCCACCTCTCATCTGACCGGAAGGCTGCTTCACTGCATGGGGTGGAATAAACACCATACTGACACGCAGAATCACATTCCCATGTTCAATAGGTGGATGCACTTGCCACAGAATAGGGTTTGTGTTGTGCCTGTCATTGCCTTTTCTTTATATCAATCATATTATGCTTGACAAAGCAAGTATTTTGCATTCCATACATTCCCTGGTGGCATCAGCAACCTAGAAACTCAGAACTCTAGGTGGTGCAAAACACTATTTGAGGTGTGAATTATTATAATTTATGGTTTAATGAGAACAAGGCAATTACAAATTAACAGGGAAAAGTTATTATCTATGAACATTTAGTTTTACTATCAAAGTAAAGGCCAGGAATTACATTATCATTAACAGTGGATTGTAAGCCACACCACACTTGAACTAACGCAATACTACATACATCACATGCCTCGAGTACTGTCACCTTTAAGCAGTTGACGCAAGTATGTCTACCTTTTTCATAAACTTTCCTTCACTACCACCTCAATCTATCTGTGTCTATTATTCTCTCAAAGTACTACCCGCTGCATATGACTAGCATAGAGTCTACAATCAATCTCATTCGATCATTCCATTCAGGTCCAGTCTTGGATCAAAAGCTTAATTTTGATGTGAGAAATAATTTCCCTGTCAATTTTCTGCATTTTTATTTCCCTGTGCTTTTCCAGAAAATGGGTACCGGGCTTAAAAGAGCATCCGTTCAGCTTAAAATCTGATTTTGGCAAAACTTAGTTCTCGCCGGATAGGCCCTTATTTAATACATTTCCATCTCCAATTTAATGTTCTACTTCAAGAAATTTCTAACCCTTCTGAAATTAAGCGTGCTCATTTGTCACAGATAAGGATAATTTTGTTGCCTCTCAGGTGAGTAAATATCGGGTCAGTGTCTAGCTCATTTCATATCTAACCCTCCACCCACACCGAGTTAAGGTGGACTTTTCCATTGAGAGTTATACACTCATTGTGATGGGATATATTTATACTTTTTTTTCCTATACCACATAATTATCCCTTCTGAATTGTAAAATTTATTGTAATCAATTGTAAATCATTATATAGTTCAACACATTCTTGGACCGGTCCATTCTCCTTCACCCCCTCCCCACTGTCCTTGTTAGCCCTATTTTATACTACACATCATATTTATTTCCTTGAAACAGTCTCTTGGATAGTTTATATTTTTGTTTTAGTCTTGCATCATAACTTCTATAACCAGTCTTTGGATGATTGTCATCTCTATTAAGAAGGCACCTCCTGTCGGTTCCTGACTACTTTATCCTCATCAGTCATTGTCTTCACTCTCTGTCTCCAGTCCTTCATCTTCACACTTCATACTTTGTATTTTTCAACAGCTCTGGGGAAACAATTGCAGCTTACCTTACAAACTCTCATCGCTGCATCTTTGTGCAGTGTAAAACAAAAGCTAAAGGTTTCCACTTATTCAATACTGTCTGTTGTAACTTAAAAAAGTTACATATATTTGTTGAAACTAGTTTCGGTCTTACCAGAGACCATCATTAGTCAAAATCAAAGTAAAGGCAAGCCATGAATAAAAAGAAAAAACATATATATATGAAGCAAACATGAAATTCAAGACAAGTAAAGATTTTAAAACACTCATCACAATCACATGTTCTGTGCAAGCTCTCAACATTCCCCTAATTGGAAGACTGCAACTCACAGAGGTCTAGGTGAAACACTAAAATATCAGCACTAGAGGAATCTTCTAGAACTCAGCTCAGCTGAAACAAGTGTGAACACAATTATGTTGATGGGAAAGAGTTGAGATGTTCATTTGTTTCCAACATGGTGGAAACAAATATGGAGGAAAAAAAATATTTAAAAATGTAAAAATATATAAAAAATAAAAATATACAAAATAAATAATGCCTAAGGTGGAATGGTGGGTGATTGCTGGAGGGAAAGAAGGGGGTTTAGAGTACTTAATTATTTTTTATTGAAAATCTATTATATTTACATGAATTTACATGTTCTAAGTACCTCGTGTCAAAGTTTCTACCTGTTTGGCCGATATAGATGGACGGATAGCTACTACATTTAAGCATATAAACACATGATCTATAGAATTTTTTATTATTATTATTACTAATTCAGTTTGTGTTGTGTAAAGTTGATGCATTATTATTGTCTGTTTTAAAAGAAGTATGAAGTTCCATGTGGTTGTGGTTGCTCATATATTGGCATGACGAAAAGGCTTGTCAGCACCAGGGTGAAAGAACACATTAGATCAGTAAAGAATGTCGCTCTTTCATCCTGCAAGGAGAATGCCATAAGCCAGTCTGCCATAGCAGAACATTTCTACAGTACAGACCATGAAATCCTATTTGACCAGGCGAAGGTCATCGCGCCTGTAAAAGACTTCTATGCTCAACTGGTAAGAGAAGCCATAGAGATAGAGCTGCGCCCAAATAACATCAACAGGGAAGACTGCTTCAAGTTATCAAATACATGGAGACCGGTACTGCAGAAATACATGCATAACACCACCATGGACACGCTCATGAAACCGTCGACAGAGGGCAATAAATTACAGCACGACGATCCTCGAGTCTTATTAGTAGGGTAGGCCATGGATAGTACGGCCATGACTTCCACGTTTTTCTGAAATTCTTTGCTCACTGTCGGAAGCATAATTTAACTTGCCCTGATGAAGGCCAATGCAATTTGGCTGAAATCTCGGCTTCATGAAATAAACATAGTGGCTTTAATTCAGTAATGATTTATTTATTTAGGTTAATTTTTATATCATTTTTTTCTTTTTTTTTTAATGTTGGAAATCTGGTGTATCTGTGGATTATTAAAAGTGAAAGTGGAATATAAGGTTTTGTCAGTTTTTTCTTCTTTAGTGGAAAGTTGATGTCTGACTATTTATTATTCCTTCAATGAAATGTTTATTATATCCGTTGGCCTTGGCTACGTTTCTAATGGTGTTTAATTCATGTATAAGATCTTTTTTGACATTGGGATATTGAATGCATGATGAACCATGCTGTAGTATGCAGCATGTTTGTGGACTTGTGGATATAAACAGCCTTGATGTATGAATAGAATAGAACAGAATAATTTTTATTGTCATTAGGCAACTGGCAATCAGCCATAAATGCCCACGAGAGTTTCGGTTTACTTGGTCTGCTATCTAGTAGGCCTAGAGTAATACAGAACGCCGAAACAGTCACATGGTGTCAAATTGAAATGTGTGAACACGGTAGCTGAGGCCATGCGATTATTATTATTATTATGTGCGAGTTAAGGAGAGGATCATTTATACCTCACCTACAGAACCATGGCACCCAATTGCAAGTCGAATATTTTTGGACAAGGTTCCTTTCTATTTATGAGTGATGGAAACTCCATTTGATGAAGTTCCTTTTAACAAGAGCTTTGAGTTGGACTGTGGAAATGCACAATTATCTATACTTTATTCACGTATTTCATTAATCGGTCTTCATATTTGTGCAACACTTAGCCTCTAGTGTTAAAATTATCTGTTCCTAAGAGGTTCCTGCTTTCGTGGCCCTGCCCACACCTTTTCCCATCCTCTCGATTACTCTTGGAAATTACCCTCTTGTTCTTGTATCTTGAAATACGTGGTCTTCAAATAACGTTTTAAGTACAGATCATCCTCCTCCCTTCCCCTTATCCAGCTCCTGCCGGGTCGGGGCGTTTATGGCACTTCTCCACCTTCCTCTTCCATCATTTTGTCCCAGTCCAGGTTTCTTCTTCTTCTTCTTGCACTCCTCTTTATTGCATCGATCCACCTTGTTCTAGGTTTCCCTCTTGCTTTCTTTCTTTCTTTCAAACTTCATCTGAATCACCTGTTTTGGTATTCTTTCCTCCTCCATCTTCTTCACATGTCCAAAACCATTTTAGTTTACTCCTATCAATTCTATCATTTAGGTTTTATATACCGACCTCCTTTCTCAAATCTTCATTTCTCAATCTGTTTTTCTTATCGTACTTAGGTATTTCATTTCACTGGCTTGAATTCTACTCTTCTACCTACTTGTCACTGTCCAGGTCTCAGCCGCATAGGTACTTCCTTATTCCAAACATTGTTTCTTACACTCTGGCAGAATGCATTGCCCTGTTGCACCCTCTTGCTAATCTCCACCCCTAGGCGAAAATAAAATACAACCTCAATGTTATATTGTACAAAGGCGGATCAAATATAAATGGGAATTTGAATGCATCGCTGCTGTTAGTAATAATTCTGAGGCGGGGCTTTGCCAGAATGTTGGTAGAGGTGTGTGGAGAAGGGGTTTGCGCACGCGATGGTGGAGAGCTGGGCTGCTTCAGTACGCCATGAGTGAGCAAGAGGTGCACACATCTGTTGTGCAATGCATCATTATCAAATTTATTGTAATAAAGAGCATCAAACCTTCTGAAATTTTGAGGTGACTATGCGCACAGTTTGGGGAAGAAACACTTTTGCAGACTCAAGTGTATGAGTGGACTAAATAATTTGTGGCAGGAAGAGAAGCTGTGGAAAATGAACCTCATGAAAAGAGACCAGGGACAAGCATCACTGCAGACATTGTTGCCATTCATGGCATTATTGGTGAAGATAGCCAAATAAAAGTTTTACAAATTGTTTTAGCCATAGGAATAAGTTACAGAAGTGTTCAAACCATCATCCAAGATGAACTCCATTTCAGAAGATTGTCTGCCAGGTGGGTTCCTCATCTCCTCAACCAGGAACAAAAAACTTTATGCCAGGAAGTTTGTCAGAGACTCCTGCGTCGCTATGACGAGGAAAGAGAGGATTTAATATGCTGTATTGTGCCTTGTGATGAAACTCGGGTGCATCATTACACCCCAGACTCAAAGCAAGCAAGCATGGAGTGGCGGCGAAGAGACGAAGCAGATCCAGTCAAGGCCAAAATACGCCCATCTGCTGTAAAAGGTGCTTGAAACCGTTTTCCAGAACACAGCGGGTGTTTTGCTAGTGGACTTTCTTCAAGAACAAAAGACAATTAATGCAGCCTATTACTGCCACCTTTTTGGATGAAGCAAAAGCTGAGTATCGCAACAAGCGACACCCGCAACCAATCCGAAATGTCATTCTTCTCCGTGACAATGCAAGGCCGCATACTGCCGCTTCAATGCGGGAAAAACTGGAAGAAATTCATTGAACACCTCTGGAAAATCCTCCGTACAGTCCAGATTTATCACCCTGCGACTACCCTTTGTTTGGATCACTCAAACAAGACCTAGGAGGTCAGCAGTTTAATGATGATGCAAATGTAGGAGAGTTTGTGTGCAACTGGCTCCATACACATCCCTCTTCTTTCTATCAGGACGGCATCAAAAACTTACCAATCCGATGAAGAAAATATGAACCAAAGGCAGGACACTATGCAGAACAGTGATCTCTATATGTGTACTTTTTTTTGGTTGATGCAATAAATTTTTAAAAAGAATTCGCGTTTATATTTGATCAACCCTCATATTTGATTTATTGAATGCTTTGGAAACTTTATAGCGTATTACGTAATAACAAATAGAAAAAAGCGCAGCTACGCAGAGAATATTTTCGTGAAACAAAACACCCATTTCCCCCTCAGTTCTTTATCTTCGGCCTGCCATGTGTTTAAAATTCTTGGAGGGTTGGGTGATTTGACAGCACAAGACCAACACGGCAAAGGGAAGTAATAAATCTGTCAATACTGATAGCATTGAAGAAGAGTGTGCCAAAACATGTCAGTTCACAATAATATCTGGAAAAAGAATATACACAGCCCATACATAAATGTATCTTAGCATAGTACAACCATAGTCTTCAGTTGGCTTTCTTTTCTCGTTCTTGTCAGAGTGTAACATTCGCTAGTTTTTTAGTGTTCCTTAGTGTTGGCGTGAACCAAAAAATCATCATGATTGTTACCCTGTCTGTGCAATGTATCAGGGTAAAATAAAGTTAATAAATAAAAAATAAAACATCCCGAAGGTTTAGAATCAGCTATTAGGCCTGTGCCACAGAGTCCAGATGTTCCTGTACAAGTGCCACCAAAGCAACTAGAGGATGTGGAGCAATCGAGTTCATCTGAGTCTGCAGAACGTTATGAAGTGGATGAGGATCAATCAATCAATCAATCAATCAATCAATCAATCAATCAATCAATCAATCACTACTGATCTGCATTTAGAGCAGTCACCCAGGTGGCGCAGATTCCCTATCTCTTGTTTTCCTAGCCTTTGATTTCTCCCCACTCACTTCAGAAGACAGACCACAGCTTTTTACTCGGGCAGAGCTGAACGATTTCGTGCAGGACTTAGGTTTTCCCACGTGAATGAGTGAGATTGCGGGATCAAGATTGACCAGGAATGGTCTTTAGTTGGTGCAGGAACTGAGAGGAAAAATTCCTTTAGTTTTTCAAAATGGAAAAACAGATAGTTTATTACTGTGACATGACTGGCATTTATTTATCGATCCGTCAAAGAGATGCCTGAAAGTAGGGTTACTACATAACATACTACATATCCCGTTGGATATTCTCTTTTTCTTACAGAAAATTATGAAAATTTTCAGTTAATTCTAGAAAAAAATTAACTACTAGGAACATCAGTGGCTATTACCTAAAGGTAACTACTATCTTGCTACGCCAATAAGCAGATTACATAATTTTTCCTTGCTTTTGGTGTCTCTGGGATAGTAAAAATGTAATTCATGCTAGACTGGTTGATACTAAAAATAAAAGTAAACTTTCCCCCTTTGCATATCAAACTTGGGTTCATAAAAGGAGTAATCAATGGACCACAGATTAGGCTCCTTATGTAGGATACTGCATTTTTTTTGGCACTACGAATGATGCTGAACGACAGGCATGGTGTGCTTTCAGAGAAGTAATCTATAAATTTTTGGGAAACTTAAAAGGCCTAAACTGCAAGACAATTAATTGTGAAAAAAATGTTGAAATGATTTCAAACTCTTGGCTTGCAAATGGAAAGAAGATACCAGTGACGATGGAATGTAGTGATGTTGACTGACCACTGCTGGTGCTTGAAGTGGAACGCAACACAGCTACAAACGTCAGTAAACACAATCCTCCTTCCAGGAAAAGAAAGAGAGCTTCTCTTCAAGTAGTGCTTTGAAAAGGTATGTAGGTAGTCTGTTTTATGTCGTACAAGGTTTTTCTTCTATTTTACAGAGCAGTTTATTACGTTAAAACTAACTTTTATCACATTAGTTTTGTATATTGCACAAAAACTGGACTCAGACACTGAATTCAGTGTGTTTAAATGACATCTCAGACCTCAGAAAAATGTTTATTTTGCTGTCAAGTCATTTACGGTCACCTATTAAATACTTTTTTTTTTTTTCCAGATATTTAAGGGGTGACAAAATTTAGTGAAATGTGATCATAATCACAACATTAAAGATGACATGACATTAAAGATGAGGCTACTGTGAAAAATCCTTATGTGACACGGAAAAAATAAAGCAGATTTGAACTCGTCACACCTAAGTTAGGTAAGATCACCTATTAAATCTTTTACCGAAGGAAAAAAAAATATTATTTTGCAGGCTAGTGTAATCATAAGAGAAACACAAATATGATGAGACTATTATACAACAGAGAGGAAATGAAACCCCAAACATGTCATCCAGAAGACCAAAGCAGAGTTTTGTTTCTGGCTTTCAACCAATCTCATATCCCGAAAAATGTCTGAAGCATGCTGCTAGAAAACAAAATGACAGATGGATGTGAAAATAACTGGATTATATGTCAACAATTTGTATGAAATGTAATCCAGAGAAATGATTAAACCTGTTCCATTTTTAACTCGGAAACACCCAACTCGAAAAGAGTGTGAAAAGGTGAAAGCAGGTTTATAATCTGATGTCATAACCGCTTTGGAATGTTTGAAGGACAATTCTACACATTTTAAAACACAAGCCTTCCTGATTAATTGTAACGCAACTAACGTTCTTGAAAGAAATAAAAAAGTGGTTTGATATTCATGATATGAGTATGCAGTCCTAATATTCATCAAAATAGAATTAAAATGCACTTCGGCATGGAAGACAAGAAGTTATTATGGTTGGAGAAGGTGTTTCCGGTTTACTTAGCACAAATCAAAGAAACCTCAATTAAGCTCATCATCAATGCAACATGAACAGTTTCTTACTGAAATATAAACTCACAACATTCTACTTCCATATTAAGCTTCTAGTTCAGTTCATTTCCAGACAAAGCAGAGACTAATGAAGTATAAGAGGAACCAGATGGTGTACGTTAAGTGCTTGATAAGATTTATGACATCACACAAAGTATCATGGCACACTTTATCTTGGTGCATTTACACCCTAGTGCTGAATCGCTCGACCTCGGCAATCTTCGAGATTCGTACTGGCAACCTTTGAAACACAAACTATGTATCGCTAAGCATCATTGTGTGGCATCTGGCGTACACTTTACGTACTAATACTGTTGTTGATTACACAGCAAAGCAAAACTATAGAATTCATGCTAGGAACAAGATTCGCATCGAGAAATGTTATATAATGTGTATGTGACACAGTTATTAGCTTAAGATAATAACGGTTTAGAAACTTCATATCGATCGATCATATTCTCGATTCAATTCAGATTTCATTTTCATTCAGTTGGCAGCACTACCGGAACCGGGACAGCTCCCTCCTTACTCCCGTACACAAATGCACCAAGATAAAGTGTGCCGATAATACATGACCTACATTTCTATCTCTCACAAAAAAAGAAAATGGTACGGCTGTGTGTGATCTTGCTCTATTTACCTGATCCACATGTACCGTACCCCCTTTCAGATAAGTAACGTCCAATGTCCTGGGTTTTTATTATTAACACCTTAAAATTTATCATTTTTGTAGGATTTGGTATATCATTTATCATTTTTATATCATGTCAACATAAACGGAAAATGTTAAAAGTACTGCAGTTTTAAATGCAAATGGACTGATATGGCCTTGTAATAATACTCAGCGTAGCTTAACTGTGTTGATACTGCTACACGGCCGAAAGCAACGGGAGACTATAGCCGTAACTAACTCCCGAGGACATACAGCTCTCTCTGTACGAATGATGTACTGATGATGGCTTCCTGCTGGGTAAAATATTCCGGAGGTAAAATAGTCCCCCATTTGGATCTTCGCATGGGGACTACACAAGAGGGGGCAATCATCAGGAAGATGGATACTGACATTCTGCGAGTCGGAACGTAGAATGTTAGAAGTTTGAATCCTCGTGGTAGGTTAGAGAATCTGAAAAGGGAGATGGATGGACTATAGTTACAGTAGATGTAGTTGGTTTAAGTAAAGTACGTTGGCAGGAAGAACAGGATTCTTGGTCAGGCGACTACAGAATTATCAACACATAATCAAACAGGGAAATGCACGAGTAGGTTTAATAATAAAATAGGGCAACGAGTAAGCTACTATGACCAACCTAGTGAAAGGATTATTGTTATAAAGACAGACACCAAATCAATGCCTACCACAATAATGTAGGCCTATATGCCTACAAGTTCAGCGGATGATGAAGAAATCGAAAGAATATATGAAGAGATAGAAGATTTAATACAATATGTAAAAGGCTACGAGAATCTAATTGTGATGGGAGACCGGAATGCAGTGGTAGGCCAAGGAAGAGAAGGTAATACATTAGGAGAATATGGACTGGGACAAAGGAATGAAAGAGGAAGACGGCTGGTTGAATTCTGCACTGATCATAATTTAGTCCTTGCTAATACTTGGTTCAAACACCACGAATGACGGCTGTCATAATGTTCTCTCAAGTTTCCCTGACATACTAAGAAAAATTTCCCTGACTCACAAAAACTGACCAACAAGTTAATTCGCCGAACGGCATGTTTTACAAGGAACAAAAAAGGAAATTCCAGCCTCTACTAATCCCATAGTTCACCTAATTCTCCCTCCCCTTCCTTTTTTTCATTTATTTATGGAAAAACAATTACACTGATGGACATTGTTTAAAGGTAACATGTAGGCCTAACATATACCTTTATCTTATCATATCCAAGAAACAAAGTACAACTAACTTATTAATAGAGTAATTCAAATATGAAAAAAACATTTTACCACAGCAATCTAATATTATTTCGTGTGGATTTAATCACCAATTTTTTTTGCTAGTGGCTTTACGTTGCACCGACACAGATAGGTTTTATAGCGACGATGGGATAGGAAAGACCTAGGAGTTGGAAGGAAGCGGCCGTGGCCTTAATTAAGGTACAGCCCCAGCATTTGCCTGCTGTGAAAATGGGAAACCACGGAAAACCATCTTCAGGGCTGCCGACAGTGGGATACCTTATTAGCCACTGTCATGAGTTTCAAGAAAGCATCCTAGAACTGAAATAAAAAAGAATAACATGAAAATGGTTGAAAGAAATTAAACTAGTGCACACAAAAGTTGTAGAATTGTTACGCATTTCTTGTGAAAAAATACCTGAAAAAGAAATGCTACAATAGCCTGCGTTACAACAGACTAGAGCCTAAAAATATCCTCTCAAATCCATCATCGACTTTCCAGATTTTTTGTCTATTTTCCTGACTTTCCAGAATGTGGACACTATGGGCTGTATACGTCAATGAGATCTGCAGACATTGGAAGGTGTCAAATAGACTACATTATGATTAGGCAGGGGGATTCAGAAACCAAGTGTCGGATTGCAAAACCTTCCCAGGAGCACACATGGACTCTGACCACAACTTGTTGGTCATGAAATGCCAACTGAAGTTGTAGAAATGAAGGAATGCAAGGAGATGGATTTTTATTATTTGCTTTACGTCGCACCACACAGATCTTATGGCAACGATGAGATAGGAAAGGCCTAGGAGTGGAAAGGAAGCAGCCGTGCCCTTAATTAAGGTAAAGCCCCAGCATTTGCCTGATGTGAAAATGGGAAACCACAGAAAACCATCTTCAGGGCTGCCAACAGTGGGATTCGAAACCACTATTTCCCAGATGCAAGCTCACAGCTGCGCACCCCTAACCTCTTGGCCAACTCGCCCGGTGAGATGGAGTCTAGACAGGTTGAAAGAAAAGAGCGTGAGGGATTGTTTAAAAAAACATGTTGCACAAGGACTAAATGAAAAGGCTGAAGGAAACTCAATATAGGAAGAATGGACAGTTGTGAAGAATGAGGTCAGAAGGGCTGCTGAAAAAATGTTAGGAAGAAAGGAAAGATACCTAAACTCAATGGTTCACTCAGGAGATACCAGACCTGACTGATGAACAACAAAAATACAAGAATGCAAAAAATGAAGAGGGCAGAAAAGAATACAGGTGATTAAAGAATGAAGTAGATATAAAGTGCAGGGTAGCTAACGAAGAATGGCTGAAGGAAAAGTGCAAGGATGTTGAAGGTTGTATGGTCCTAGGAAAGGTAAATGCTGCATACAGGAAAATCAAAGAAACCTTTGGAGAAAGGAAAACTAGGTGTATCAATATTAAGAGCTCAGATGGAAAACCACTTCTAGAGAAAGAAGAAAACGCAGAAAGATGGCAGGAACATATCCAACAGTCGTATCAAGGTAAAGACGAAGATGATATGGTTCAGGAACTAGAAGAAACCGTTGATGATGATGATGATGATGATGATGAAATGAAACAGCCAATTTTGAGGTCAGAATTTGACAGAACTTTGTGAGACCTAAATAGGAACAAGGCAGCTGGAATTGATGACATTCCCTCACAATTACTGACTGCCTTAGGAGAAACCAGCATGGCGAGATTATTCCTGAAGTACCAACCAATTTTCAGCAGAATGTTGTTATAGGCCTGCCTATTCCCAAGAAAGCCGGTGCTGACAATTGTGAGAACTACTGCACCATTACCGGTAGTTTAGTATCTCATGCCTGCAAAATTTTAACACGTATTCTTTACAGAAGAGTGGAAACACAAGCTGAAACTGAGTTGGGAGAAGACCAATTTGGCTTCAGAGGAAAGTAGGAACACTTGAAGCAATCCTGACTACGTCTGATCTTAGAGGATTGAATTAAGGACAAGACAAGCCCACGTACATGGCATTCGTAGATCTAGAAAAGGCATTCGATAACACTGACTGGACCAAGCTATTTGAGATTCTAAAGGTGATCGGGACGTCACGACCTCCTAGAATAGAGGTTGGGAGTATTGGTCGAGAGCTTAAGTGAATGTACAACAGTGGCAAGAGGTTACAGTGCTTCGAATGTTTGAGTGATAATTTTATATGAGAGAAAATTCAAAATATTCAAGGCATCTCATACCAGTTTAACATAAAACAAAGTTTGGTGGAAAGCAAAGCCAGTGCATGTGTAATATTGTGAAATAGCTGACAGCACAGCATCAGTGTAAAAACAGAAGTGCAATAGGAGCCTTAAGGGTATTTCAAGAAGCCAGTGGAAGAAAATGTCACGTAGACCAGCGCAGTGATTTTGACGTATTAGAAAAATACCTTGTTCGAGTGAGTTCTATGACACTCCTCATTAGTTAGTGGGAGGAACACCTGAGCCAATCAGACTGAGACACAACAGTTCTCTGGGAGAGTAGGGCGTGATGTTCTGGAAAGCTCAAACTAAGAATATAGGCGGAGGTTTTGAGAGACTAAGGGGAGAATCAGTGCAGAATCTGTGGGAGACACGTGTGCAAGTGAGCCAGAGAGCAAGTCGTATGTGGCCGGGTCCTACTGAGAGAAGCAGTCCAGATATTGTGAAGGCTGCACGTGGCCATGAGGGACTACTGTGTAAGACATAGGTAGCAGGTTGCCACAGAAAGACTTAGAGCCGCAACGAATAAGTTACTTGTCGTAGCTGTGAACCTAGAGACTGGAAATGATCATCGATCCAATTGCTAGAAAGGCCGAGTAATGTTAGTGTGCCTTTCCTCACAACTTAAAATTGCAGTCAGTAGTAAAGGGAGATTGGTCAAGCTGACTGACGACAGAGTTTGGAAGTGCAGAGTTTGAGTTCTGGATTTGCACTTCCCATTCAACGAGCCATTGTGTCGCCCAAGGCGATTACGGCATCTCAGAGAGAAGAATCAAGACAGAAAACGGAAGCAGGAGAAGAAAGAAGCCCTCAA
Source organism: Anabrus simplex (assembly GCF_040414725.1). Taxonomy (NCBI): domain Eukaryota; kingdom Metazoa; phylum Arthropoda; class Insecta; order Orthoptera; family Tettigoniidae; genus Anabrus; species Anabrus simplex. The sequence continues at coordinate 285,231,020 of NC_090267.1, read as the reverse complement.
AAACGAGCTAAGTATTCACCAAGTTCCCCAAAGCTTAGCATTTCTGAAGTAAAGAGTGTAGAGAGAAACTGGGGAGACAAGGACTTGGAAGAGTCTACCTCAAACCTAAAGTTGTACATAATTTGTAAAAAGATCAAGTCTTTTGTAGAATTTGTGTATTTGTGTTATGTGTTGAGTTTTAAATAATACAGGTGAAGGGAGCTGTGTGTGCATGGAAAAATTAGTCTTGTCATTGCCTAGAGTAAGCTCCCGAAAATTTCTGAATCGAGTCCTCAGCCTGTCCAGTCCTTAGGATCACAACAGGGATCAGATACAGAGAACGAAGACTGATCTACAATCTGTATAAGAATCAGTCTGCAGGAATAAGAATCGAGGGCTTTGAAAAAGCAGCAGCAATCCAGAAGGGAGTGAGGCAAGACTGCAGTTTGTACCCGTTCCTTTTCAATGTTTATACAGAACAGGCCCGAAAGGAAATCGAAGAGGAATCTGGAAACGGAATCACAATCCAAGGAGAGGAAATCAAAATCCTGAAATTTGCCGATGATATCGTTGTTTTATCTGATACTGCAGAAGATCTAGAGAAATTCCTGAATGGTATGGACGGAGTCTTGGATAAGAAGTACAAGATGAAAATAAATTAGTCCAAAACAAAAGTAATGGAGTGCAGTTGAACAAAATCAGGTGATGCAGGTAATATTAGATTAGGAAATGAAGTCTTAAAGGAAGTAGATGAATATTGTTACTTGGGTAGTAAAATAACTAACAATGGCAGAAGTAAGGAGGACATCAAATGCAGACTAGCAAGGAAGGCCTTTCTTAAGAAAAGAAATTTGCTCACCTGGAACACTGACATAGGAATTAGACGTTTTTGAAGATTTTTATCTGGAGCGTGGCAATGTATGTAAGTAAAACGTACAATAACTAACTCAGAAAGAAAGAGAATAGAAGCTTTTGAAATGTGATGTTAACAGAATGCTGAAAGTGAGGTGGATAGATCGAATTACAAATGAAGGGATACTGAATCTAATTGGTGAGAGATCAATTTGGCTAAGTTTGATGAGAAAAAGGGACAGAATGATAGGACACATCTTAAGACATCCAGGTCTTATTCAGTTAGTTTTTGAGGGAAGTGTAGGTGGTAAAAACGGTACAGATAGACCAAGGTATGAATATGACAAGCAGATTAGAGCAGATGTAGAATGTAACAGTTACACAGAAATGAAAAGGTTAGTATAGAATAGGGTGGCACAAAGAGATGCATCAAACCAGTCTATGGACTGATGACCCAACAACATTATCAAAATGTTGTATCATAAAAATGCTATGAACAAATAAATGGTAATATGATATCAATGTTCTGGCTTTAAATTTGATTTCAACATGTTACAAATATCCTTTTTAAAAAAACACTCGAATTTCAGAGACTAACTTAACTGTAGACTAACGATATTTTTAGGTTCTAAATACTGTTTCCCTGATCCTTTCTTGAGAGGCACACCAGATTTTGGTGAGTCTCCAAGAAATTTAACAATATATGCTTGGAAGTACGAGCAGAAGTTTAAATTATTTAGTTTATGATGCATACCATTCAAATAGAAATGTCCAACTGGAAAAATTTGCTTCAGTTTATAGTGTTGTGTCAAGGAGGGGTGTGATTAGCTCAATGGCTTCGCTGCTTAGAAGACTGAGGTTCTAATACCAGTCAATTCTGGGTTGAGATTTTCATCTCAAAAATCACCTGGCATCAGGAAGGGCATCTAGTCTTAAACCCCTGGCCAAAACCAAAAATAAGCTTGGGTGGTTCCAGTAACCTAGAAACAATAAGCTGAAGAAAGCTTTTAAAGTGTTTTGCCAATGTGCAGCAAGAACAGATACCCAGAAGTTTCTTGCTGTGAAAGGTAAACACAACAGTTCTTTCTCTTCTTCATTTACAACTGCTGGAGGATAATGCACAGTCATTACTGTCATGATTCCAATAATGTACATAGTTTGAAATGAAGTAAAGTAAATTATACTTGCAATGTAATTAAAGCAAGCAAGCTTGTTACAAGACTGATGATACAGTGTTTAAAGCAACAGGACCTACACTTTTCTGAAGTGGAATCCAAACCATGAGGATGCAACTTTCCATTTCAAAAATTCTACATGCATTTACCAAGGTCTGATCACTGGCTATATTGATGGCAGTGCTATGACTCTCTTGGACAGGTCCCAACCAAAAACTATATCATGTACTAAAAAGGCTACCATCACAAGATATGTACAAAGACACTATTTCACGAGCCATACAAAACTTGTACAGTTTGTACCACTCATTGTGTAAAACAACTGCTTTTGTGATGTACAGGCCGTACTGTAGCTCCAATGACGTCATGCAAAGAGGTGAACAGTTTCCTCCATCCGACCCACACAATGCAAGCACAATACGGTTGTGCCTTGCAGTTAAGAAATATTCACAAATGTCGTATTAATATAACAGGTGAGATCATTAACACCTGTAATAGTTTCATATCTCGTAAGTTAGGTCTATTGCAAGCTGTCCACTTCATGGCCGTATCGATGAGTATAATCAACAAATTAATCTAAAAAGCCACCTAATCGATTAGGTGGCTTTTTAGATTAATTTGTTGATTAGTTAGGTCTATGTAATTTTAGGAGAAGACTGTGTAAAATGTGAAAAAAGTGGTCAATGCACGATTGATTTACTCGCCCATATACCCAACAAATCATAAATATTGTGCATGAACAAAAATACGAAGACAACAAATGTACAAAAATAAAAATAAGGCTTTCCCACCACCCCTCCAGATGATCATAAATAGAGTGCAGCTTTTGTGGGTTTTTCTTGGCACCTCTGGCACTAACCTTCAAGGAATTAAATTGCATTGTTTGTTACACCTAAATACTGTCTACTAGCAATAGTATAATTTAATATGTAGGTATCTTTTTTAACTTTACGTCGCACTGAGACATATAGGTCCTATGGCGACAATGGGATACGAAAGGGCTAGGAGAGGGAAAGAAACAACCATAGCCTTAATTAAGGTACAGCCCCGAGATTTGCCTGGTGTGAAAATGGGGAAACCAAGGAAAGCCATCTTCAGGGCTGCCGACAGTAGGGTTCAAACCCACTATCTCCCGAATGCAAGCTCACAGCTGCGCAACCCTAACCACACAGCCAAATCGCTCGGTGATGTGTAGGTATAATAATGCCAAAATAATTTAATAGAAGGTTGGATTTTATAAACTGCATTTAGGTCTACATTTTAGACTGAGTTTTGCTTTTACTTCGCACGTTCTCAATATTATCTAATTCAAGAAATAATATAAATGTATCAAAAAATAAGGTTGATAGAAGGAAACCAAACTTTAATTTCATTGACTGCAAATAGTAAAAACATTTAAACACCTTAGGCTTTTTCAATTGTGACATTACCAGCATTTTGCCCCAGTGTAGCAGTGGGCTCATAGTTGGATTCCTACCCCGTCATTGCATTGTCCTACATAAGAGGCTTGCAATGGTGTCTCAACGGTGCACTAGCCGTCAGCGTCTTGGAAAGGTGTAGCAATCCAACTGATGAGCCCACTGCTAGAATGGGGCGAAACGCTGGTAATTTCACAATTCAAAAAGCCTAAAGTGTTTAAATGCTTTTACCAAAATGTAGGTTCACTGGTTACTTTTAGTCTTGTTCTGTATCAATAATCAAATGCACTGCTATAAATCTATACCTATAAGAAGAAGAAAGTCAAGTGTAGAACTCACCATCAGCTCGGAAAATTGAGTGAAACTCGTAATAGTTACATTTTCAGTTAGGATTTTTGCCTTCCATCCGTAAATCTCTCCTGCCCTCATTCGAAGGAAATGAAATATTGGTGTATAGTCACTCAAATAGTTGAATTTTTGTTGTGGTGCACACAACTTCTTGGCATTGTAGCAATTTATTTAAATTTGCAACACATTATACTTTCACAAAAACATGCTATACAGTAACAATTCAAAGAATAAATTCCATGAGAAGCATTACGTCCTTGGAATTATCATTACTCACCACGTGAAAATAACATACCTAACCTATAAGGTCTCATTATCTCAATAAGAGCTGTTTATGTAAATCCTGATGTGATAAATATAGAGAACAGGTATGTAATATAATTTAAAAAAGATGTCTGTCTTTCAACAACCACGATTATCCAAAGAAGGCTCTGAATCACTACATAATACATACGCAAATTCAACTCCTAACATTCGTCTAGCCACCCTATCGATCAGCTTGGCGCGCTTTCTAGAGTATGGCCTGTACTTTACGAAAGCAGTGGTAAAACTCAACTACCATGCTGATGTGATTGGACTATTTCAAGACAAACTGAATGCGAGAGTAATCAGGTTAAATTTTTTAAGGTATTATTTAATATAAGAAGAGTGTCCTATAAACTGCACACTGGTGACTTAGTCCAAGCCTCGGCTAAACTTGAAAATCACTGATAAGACAATTTCAGGCAGAGTTTACTTATGGTAGGGTAGTTAGTTCCTTTCTGCCTCTACTCCAGCCAACATCATGTGGTCAACATCCTATTGAATGTACAATGAGTCATTATGTAATTTATTACGAGTTACTGTTCCCAATTACCGTATAATCTTGAATATCACCCGGACTGTTTTTCGAAAATATCGCTTCCAAAATTGGGTGCGGGTCTTATTTAAAATTTTGGGAAATATATCTTTCCGAATGTGCGTAAATCGGGCATCACCGCCGACGCGGCTTGGCAACAATGCTCTCTCCGCTCTCAGTATACGCTACTTCAGCGCATTTAAAGATAAAAACTTCATTGTTCCGTATTGAAATTATTATTATTATTATTATTATTATTATTATTATTGTCGTATCTTTGTGCCTATCAAAGTGTGAAACTGACCTCCAACATTCATAAACATTGTACATCTTTTTACGGCTGATGATGACCTGGACTAAGGTCGAAACCGGTCCCATTTAAATAGGAATGTGATTACTGCATTTCCTCCTTTTAAGTATTGAATAGGTTGAACCTCCTTTTCAATTATTTAATTTTTAACTTCAGCGCATGGCATCAGTCTCACGCATGTTCTCGGAGTATCAACATGAATTCCACAAAGCGTTTGCGATCTTTTACTGCGAGTGAGGAACTGAAAGTAGTTTGGGAAGCCGAAATTATTGGAAATCGTGCCGCTGGTAGGAAATACGATATTGACGAGTGGTGTATTCGCGATTGAAGAAAGAAGAAAAATGTGCTCTTAACATGTAGTGGTGATCGTAGAGCTTTTCGTGGACTGAGTGTACAGTTTCCAGAAATTGAAAAAAAAAATTTATAAATATGTGACAGAAAGGCAGGAATTGGGATATGGTGTGTCAACCGAAATGTGTCAGCTAAGGGCATTAGAGATCGCAAAGGAACTTTCATCGGAAGGGTTTAAGGCAAGCCAAGGATGGGTTTGTAATGTTTATAAAAGAACTGGGTTGAGCGTACGAAGGTGTACCTCAATTTGACAGCGTCTTCCTGGTGCCTACGATGAGAAGTTATTGTCGTTTCAGCATCACATAATTCGGTTGCGGAAGGAAAATGCATATTTGCTTTCCCAAACTGGCAATGCAGATCAGATGCCAGTCTACTTTGAGCGAAAAGTGTTACCATTAGAACAGCTGGTAATAAAAAACAACGGTGTACGGCAATGTTGTGTATTCTCACCGACAGAACCAAATTGCCGCCGTACGTTGTTCTCAAGCGAAAGACGCTTCCTAAAAATCTACCCACTGGTGTTATTGTCAGATCTCAGCTGGATGGACAGTTCACTTGTGGAAGACTGGGTAAAGTGTGTGTGGCAACGTTGCCCTGGTGCATTATTGGGACAAAAAAGCTTGCTTGTTCTTGACAGTTACTGCGGCCACACAACAGACGTTGTGAAGAAACATATCAAGGATGGGAAAACCGACCTAGCAGACATTCCGGGCGGGATGACATCTATGCTACAGCCGCTGGATGTCTGCGTAACCGTCCATTTAAAGCAGCTTTGAAACAGCTCTATACAGAATGGATGGCAGCTGATAATCACACACTGACGCCAACTGGTCGCATTCAGAGCCCAGAGGTTCAGTTGCAGTGTTCGTGGATTTTGACAGCATGGAATCGTATCCCTGGAGACCTCATATGGAAGAGCTTCAGAAAATGTAGCATTTCTAATGCTATGGATGGCAGCGATAACGACATTTTGTAGGAAGGTGATGGTGATGAAAGTTCCAAAGTTGGTAATGATGATGATGATGATGATGATGATGATGATGATGAATGAACTCGTTGGATATTGTTCTGGAAATGTTTGTTTACTTTTATTTCTCCTTTCTAATCATTTGATGTGTGTTAGTAAAGATTGTATAATTTTGAATTCACTTTTTTATTTTTATTTTGTTCTTTCAAAATAAGGGTGCAGGTCTTATTCGGTGGCAGGTGGTATTCGAGATTATACGGTATTTTTCCTCAAGCAGTTGAATTATTACTAATTTAGAAACTTAAGTTTCTCTCACCATTTGCATAACTAATACACCATTCTCCACAATTCATAGCAACATTTAATTAATTTTCATTGTTATTCAAGCTTCACTGACTGAATAGTCTATAGGTTTAACTTTAATTTCATTATTAACTGAAATACTTGGTATTTCTTAAAACTACTTACAATGTTCATCACTTGTACAAGTGTCAAATAATTTCAAAGCTTTCTAGCAACCAAGGTTGGTTTGAGGGGAAAACTGACAAGGAAATGTAAACACACACCTACTGTCTATTACAGAAGTATTCTACAAACACCCTTACAAATGCAAAAATAGATTAAATAATCTTAAGAAAAATATTTTTCAAAACTTCTTGGTACTGGTAGCCATAAAATTGCATTGCAACATACTAGAAAGTTAATGGAAGGAACTGGGGCATTTTTACACATCATTCATGGGATATTCCTTTAAACCAAACTTTTGATAGTGGTGGTGCTGAAGGGGAATTAGAACCAGGCAACCTAATCTAGTACCTAAGTGAAAGAGGAGGTCCGACTGTTTTAAGAATTGAGGTATTGACATAAGGAAGGGCCACAAATGAAAATGAAAGACTCTCTGCACATCTTAAACCTACTAAATTACATCAGAGTCAGAGAAGAACATGAGTCGATCAAGGAAAGTCAGATAAGAAAGATGAAATTGAGGAGCCTGGAACTAAAATTCTATCAATTTCATCAGAAATTAGATGCATACAATAGATAGAGGAATGTAAAGAGGAGTATCAAGGAAGAAAAGGAGAAATGTTGGGGAGAGTTTACCAACAAAATCGAGCAAGATGGTCGAGGAAATCAGAAACTATTATACAGAGTAATAAAATTTAAAAGAATAAATCAGGAAAAAATCAAGGCATTAGAGAGGGAAGATGGATCCATAGTACATGACGAAAAGGGTCTTCAGAAGGTGATAGTGGCATAGTATTTTGAAAAACTTTATAATGAGGATGACTGCTCGGAGGAAGAAGATAAGAAAATGGAAATAATAGTTGGAGAAAAAGAAGAGAACCTGGTAACATGGTTGGAACTTGAAAGGGCAGTGAAAGCAATGACCAAAGGTAAAGCAAGTGGAAAAGACAAATTCAATGCTGATATGATTAAGGCAGCAGAAAGCATTGGACTACAGTGGCTATACAGAGCCCTTAATGCCATATGGAAGGATGAAAGGATACACGAAGATTGGCAACAAGAAAGCATTGTACCACTGTTCAAAAAAGGAGGAAGAAATGCAAAAATTATAGAGATGTAACCCTATTATCACATGGGCTAAAAATAATGGAGAAAGTCATAGGCAAAAGACTTGAGGGATATAATAGAAACACAGTTAGAGGAAGAACAATATGGCTTTAGACCAAATAGATAAACAATAGACTTGATATTTACAGTGCAAACAATGATGGAGAAACATCAGGAAAGGAACAAGGAAATCATATTCGTATTTTTGGATTTGGAAAAAGCTTATGATACAGTTAAGAGAAAACATGTATGGGAATGCCTATGGAAAAGGAATGTACCAAAATCATTAATTAAGAAGATAAAAATGTGAGAGTAAAAGCCGTGTAAAGTGGGGAGTGGTGACTCTGAAACATTTTATACAAAAAAAAGGTCTCAAGCAAGGAAGTGCAGTCACCATTATTATTTATTATATTGATGGATGAAATCATAAAACATGTAAAACAGAGTATCAGTAGTGATGAAGTGAAAGCTTTGGTATTTGCAGATGATGTGGTGATTTGGGGAAAGGGAGAAAAGGAAGTACAAAGGAGAATGGACATCTGGAATGAAAATCTAAAGGAGTTTGGAATGTTAATGAGTAAAAAGAAAACTGTAGTCATGCACTGTGGAAAAGAGAAAAAGAGAAGCCATGTGAACATAGACGGAGAACGGTTAGAGAATGTAGAACATTTTACATATCTGGGTAGCATTATTAATGGAAGTAATGAAATCAACCCTGAAATTAATAACAGACTAAGTAAAGGTACGGTACATTTTATCATCAAGTCAGTGAGCTTTTATGGGATGACAAGAGTACCCAAGAGAACGAAATTAACATTAGCCTACATAAACAGTATTTCATACCAATCGTAACATACGGACTAGAAACGCTGGTAACTAATAAGAGACAAGATAGTAAGATCCAAGCAGTAGAAATGATATTTTAAGAACATCGGTTAAAAGGACAAGAAGAGATAGAATTCAAAATATTAAAATCTGAGAAGAGCTAAATATAGAACCGTTAGTGCAGAACATACAGAAAGCAAGACTGAGATGGTTCGTACATGTAAGAAGAATGGGAAAGGACCGGGTAGCAAGAAGGGAATTAGAAAAAGTTAAGGGAAAGAGACCATCTTCAGGGCTGCCGACAGTGGGGTTCTAACCCACTATCTCCCGAATACTAGATACTGGCCGCACTTACGTGACTACAGATAGGGCTATCGAGCTCGATAGGAGGCTTGTTAACCACACCCGGGCGACTGGAGTGGGACACTGATGATGATGATGACTAGAACTCCATAGGTGCGCTCAGCGCTCAGTGGTTATTCCATTTGAAGCATAGAGAAGAAAAATAATAATGCATCTTCTAATGCAGCCTCTCAACAGAAGGTTTATGTCCATCATGGAACAATTAGGGGTTTTTTTTCTTTTTTTTCTTTTAAATGAACGTTTAATTGCAGCCAATGGCCATATAAATACATATGAAGTCTTACAATTCTGTGAAACAAAACTTTGTGCATGATTCATGTCTCTGTCTACAGGAAATGGCATGGTATCTACCAAATGTCTCCTCGCAACGAGAGCATACACAGTCCGAGTCAGGGTGATGAAACGATCTTCTGCATAACTTATGGTGGAAACCATGCACTGCAAACCTAGTCAGTGTGCCACAGCTCGTAATTTGCTAATTTCCAGTCTTGCGAGAACATCGCATCAGTGGTAAAGAAGTCGTCTTAGATTTCCGCTCTCTTTGCCGATAAATCTTGTAGGGCATTAATGTAGCTTTAAGTGGCTGGATATGTTTTACGTCGCACTGACACAGATAGGTCTTATGGTGATAATGGTATAGGAAAGGCCTAGGAGTAGGAAGGAAGCAGCCATGGCCTTAACTAAGGTAATGCCCCAGCATTTGCCTGTGAAAATAAGAAATCATGGAAAACCATCTTCAGGTCTGCCGACAGTGGGGTTCCAACCCACTATCTCCCAGATGTTAATCAGAAATGTAATGTCAGCATGAAATGACGGGAAAAGAAACAACACATTATCAAGTTCCTAAGGTTGCTTTACAACTTCTATGAACTAGGAAAAATACCTGAATAATGTCAAATTCGCCGAAATTATGATGATAGCAGTAATTATGTATAACTTTCAATCTCCGAAAGACTTGAAATATGACACCCCCCAACACATTTTGTCCAATATAGGTTTAAAATGTAAAAAGACTTTGGCCACAATAAATACCAAGATTGGAACTTGTAATGACATTTATATTATCCATTAAACAATGAACAAATCGAATATTACCTGCCCCAACTTCCTAGACTTGGAAGAGTTACACTCTACTGTTATCATTGGAAAATTTGTGATACCATCTCTCTAAACAAACTTCCACCGAATTCTTCTGAACAGTTCATAAAATTCACTATCTGTCCCATTTTCATATTGCAACAGAATGAAGAAAGTGGTTACCATTCTCAAAAGAAAGGAAGAAAACGATATCAACCAACAGTCCATTATAATTAAGTAGCCTATTCCAGTAAACTAAATGAATAGGATTCTATTCTTCCTGATATGATACAACAAAGAAAGTAGGGAATTCCATTGGAAGGATAATTCAAGGAGAATTGTAAAAACTTCTCGACGCTGTACAACACTACTAAGGACAAGAGAGAAAGGATTTTATATCGTCTTAAAGAAGATAAATACGGCAAACTTACAAGCCACAGAATTATACAGGACACAAATATACCAATCACATAAGTAGGTGGTCCGATAAATTTGGCACACTAAAATAAGTAAACACGTTAAAATTACTATGCGACGTTGGGCCATATAACCCTCAACATTTCTCAATAATATGCAATAAAGGTTTAGCTCAAACCATCCCGCGTGTATAATTCGAAGCAGCTTATTAAAACCACAACATAATCATATTTACTATCGATCACAAGAGGTTAGCTCATTCCGCACGTTCTTAATGCAGTACGAAGTTGTCTTCCAGCAACTTTAAGGTTAAAAATAATTTCTTCTTATCGACGTTATTGTCCGCAGCTAATCTTACTTGTCATAATAAATTATTCTTCCACAAATATCTCCGTCTGCATATCATGTATATTTTTCACCCTCACCTCTTGAAGTCTCTCATAAGACGTCTTCTGGCTGGTGTAGACATTGTTTATATTATTTATTTTTCTGCAGATATTTTATATTCAAGGGCAAATACTTGAACTAATTACTTAAAAATGTTTATACAGACAAAAATGACGGGAACGGAACCACAAAATCACACATTTAGTTTTCCATTATTCCAGAAATAACACTTTGGGATCTGACGTTACACAAGGCGTATTTTAACCAGTCAATCCCAGGGTTGCCAGTCACACTTTTAAAAATCATCATCACCAGAGCTCTCTGCAGTAGAGCAGTATGTAACATCGATGGTTTTGACCTCAGTTCTTCTTCTTCTGCTTGTTTAATATTTGGACAGCGTGATAAAATGCTACGACTAGAAACTGGTTTGCGGGATAGTTGTATGCTACTGGAGGCGCCAACGTTAAAAAAGATAGATACACAACATAAGAGAAGGGATGCCTTTTCATAGGGACCATTTCACAGCGGGAAATGATTAAATTAGTTAATTACTATTTTAAAAGGATTATCTTATCTGGACATTACACAGAACACTGGGACACAAGGTTCTAAGTCTTCACGTCTGTGGGATCCGTCACGACGGCTTACCACAAACGAACTAAACCTGATCGCACGTAAAGGAGAGGAACGTTACACATAGCAAGGAGTGAACCATCGGAGATAAACTGCATGAAGTATGCGGAACTACGAAGAATCTATAAACGCCTAGTGAGGGAAGAAAAGAAAGAGCATCACCAAAAAGAAGAAAGTGAACTGATACGTGAAGCAGAACAGAAGCCATATAAACCGCTAAATGAACGGCAACCAACATTTCCTAGAAGCATTTCAACACATGTATAGGTGAAACATCTACGCAAAGTAGTTCAAGATAGAGAAACACGCGCTGAGCTGGAAATGGCAAGTGATGTCACGAACGTCGAACCTTTTATGGAGGAAGAAGTAGCGAAGGAACCGGAACAACAAATCAAGTGGACCCGACTCTATATACGGTGAGCATATTAAAGAAATATGGCCTGAAATGAAAGATGAAATAATCAATCTTCTTAACGGATGCCTAGAGCAAAGCAATATTCCGGACAGTTTGAGGAAATCTACGGTCAAAATGTTACAGAAAGGGAAAGGAGACACTGGGGATCCTAACTCATACAGAGGAATCGCCCTGGAATGCACGATGTTCAAGTTACTGACTAAATTACTATGCAAGAGGCTTACAAACATAATAGACCTGAAATTACCTGAGGAACGGTTCGGTTTCAGGAAAAATAGAGCACAATCCAAGCCATTACCTGCCTACTCAACTACATACAGACTACCTTTTCAAATCCAGGAAACAAACTACGTGCAATATTTATAGATTACACGAAAGCTTTCGATTCAATCAGTCGGAAATTAATAATAGAGAAACTACAGCAATTGGTTGGTAGAGAGAACTATCTATTGCGAATTATTCAAAACATACTTCACGACAACAGCATAATCATCAGTAACGGTATAAACATCTCACGAGCAATTCATCAAACAAACGGGGTACTCCAAGGAGATCCACTGAGCCCTCTGCTCTTCATTGCACCAACAGCTGACGTAGTTCAAGCAATATCATCAGAAAAGGTACGTCTATATATCTATGCAGACGATATGGTAATAACATCAACAGACCAGGTAGAATTGCAGATTGCCTTCGATCAACTGGTGCAATGGATAAAGGAAAATGAACTACAAATTAACGAAAGAAAGACTGTGTCCATGAGCTTCAGAAAAGGGGGACCACAGGCCTCTTTCTTCTACCAAGAAAAGAAACTAACAGCAGTGTCACACTTCAAATATCTCGGCATGACTTTGCAAACACGTGGCATCATGTTCAGAAAACACATAGAAGACAAAACAAACACGGCTATCAAGGCGATGAACGACATAAAACTCATCAATAGACTATCAATTGGAACAGCAATGAAATTATTTAAAATTAAAATCACTCCTATCATAACATATGGACTAGAATTAATTTGGACACACTGCACACAGAGAAATCTGGAACAGATTGAGAAAGTGAAAGCCACTTTTCTGAAAAAAATATTATGCCTTTCCAAATTCGCACGCTCTCGGCTCGCATACGAGCTCACCAGGGAGCCTTTCTTCATTAAGAAACTAGGACTACAGCTACTTTTACCAGCAACTCCTGCATATAAAGGCCTCGTGGAAGTTCTTTGGAAAAAGAAATGGTCAGAGTTCTACGCTACGACGCTATGATCTACAGCGATTGGCAACAAGGGAACTATGAGCTGAGATATTTAGTGACACGCTACGCCGTTCATGGATTCCACTTCAAAGTGTGCATGACCTGCAAATATAACGATCCAGACGTAACCTGTGTTTGTGCTTTGTGCAACAGAAGCTGTGATCGATATCACGCAATGAAATGCAGTGAAAGGAAGTGCTCATTGAAAATGCTTTGCAGTGAGGGACAGTGACTATCCTAATAACTATTGTTATCTATTTGGGTTTTTTTTCTGCACATTGTGCGCTTTTCCTTTTTATTATTACTTGAAAATTTTTTAATTAATTCAATAATGTGACCCGTCGAATGGTCCAAACATCAAACAGTTAAAGGTAGTTGGTAGTCTGATTTGAGGGGTTGGTTATGAACTCACGCCGTTGATGTTACTATGTCTGTCATTGAAAAATAATGTGATTTATAGTGCCTGTCCACGTGGGCATATACCGGTATTACTTTCAATAATATTAAAGCGATAAAGATGTTCCAGCGTACATACTGTGACGGTATTTACTGTACCAAACCCCCTCCGAAAACCTTTTGGACCGGTATCTGTGCCGTTAGAAATTCGTATCAATGAACCTTGGAATAGAACATTATCGTTTCACATTTAATGTGAAATATCTTGGCATACTTGTTCGAATTTGTTTATCATATCTAGTCGCGCTACGAAGTGCTTCGCTCTGGCGACGAGGCTTTGAACTTTCGAGTCCGCCTGAGGGATTCTGCGCGTGTGTGTGCAGCAACAAGGTAAGCGACGCTGCTTGGCGTAGGACGCGACTAGTTGGAGTGGAATCGCCATGAGAAGAAGTCGTGTATGTTGGACCGGCGGTATGCTTCGGAGCAGTAGCTTCAATCCTGGTTAAAACCAGGACCCTGTGGGCATTTGGTGCCCTTATAACCTATTAGTTGGCCTCGATTAATCTGCAATATTGGTGCACGAGCAGTTAAACTGCATTTTTCTTCTACTTTGAGCCTGGTTGTGTAAGGTAACATAATGTAGCTCTCGGCGTCGTTTTGCTGTTCATGGATCGAAAACTGTAAGTTACATTTTAATCTACTCATGGGAATTCTACCTTCAAACAAAGAACTGTCAAAAATTCCAAGAAATGATTTAGGTCAGTTGCTCCAAAAGTGATCTCTACACGGGATAGTAATAATAATAATCTCCGACTTGTGTAATGACTGCATGTTCGTTACGTTACCATGCTTCATCTTTGTCTTAAACGAAATCAGCGGTGTGGACCGTTTACCGTATCAAAATTAATTTTAAGTTCAACTATAATTTTAGCTGGTAATTTTTTCTAGAACTTCATGTAAATGGAGAGCCAGGGCAAGGTTCTGTTGATTTCGGTTAAACTTCCTAAATTTTATTCTTTTCACTTGGCTTTTCGGGATAATTTATTGTTATCTGTTCTGATTTTTCTTCCCTTGTAATTTGTTTTATCTTTGGGGGCTATTTCTGTGTCGATTTTGTCCTTGCGGACATGCCTTTTGTTGTTGTTCCTTAGCAACGTGTTGTTGATTGCATTGTTGAGCTAACTTGGTTTTTAATCGATCCGTGGCGGCTTAATTGTACCTGCATTAACGTGGATGTGATTGATTTTCGTGTTCTCTAAGTGTAAAGTTATTCTAAATTTTATTTGTCCTTTATTTTTCCCGGTTTGGTAATTTTTAATAATAATAGTATTGCAACCAAATGGTCATGATATATACACTTAAATACACTTAGATATATATCACTAATAGTGATAATATGCAGTCAATGCTTGCAAAACATGATCAGTTATTTACACAGTTGTGTCAAGCTTCCTTTTCTATGGACACATTCGATAGCATGGTATATGCCACATCGTTGGTCACAAAAGACACATACGCAACCCGGTCCTGACTTGTGAAATTCCATGGTTCTGCACACCTTATGGTGGAACCCGTGTACGGCAAACCTGGTCACTGTATGCCTCAGGTCATATCCACCACGTGTCCAGTCCCTGTTTAACATCGCATCAGTTGAGTAAAACTCGTCCCATATCATAGCCCTCTTTGCTTGCAGTTCTTGTAGCAGCTCTCTGTAACTCCTTGTCGCTGAGAGTAACAATCTAAGTCTTATGTCTTCAATGAAGTACGTCTCCTTTGCCAGAACGTATACTAGCCTTGATAATGTATATTTAGAAACGCATAAAACTCTCTTCAAGAATCTAGCCTTCAAACTTTCCAGCTCTTGCAGTTGTCTTTTTGAGAGGTGTTCCCATATTAGCTCTAGACCATATATGGCTGTTGGAACAACTTTCGTATTAAACAGAGCCATGGCTGTCTCCAAAGATAGCTGTGGAAGATGTTTAATATCACTAATGCTTCGTATAGCTGCGATGATTCTCTCCTTTAGGTGTATTGTGAATGTTGTTCCTGTTACCTGTATTGTGATTCCTAGATATTTGTACTGGTTACTAATTCGTAATTTTTGTCCTTTACACAGGATGTAATCGCCTCTAGATAATTTTCCTCCCCTCCTAAAAACAACCAATTCTGTTTTGTTTGCATTAAGGTCCATTTTATTATCTTCTAACCATTCCAAAATTAAGTCCATTGCAACTTGTAGTTCCTCTTTACTCTCAGACGCAATAGCCATGTCGTCCGCATATATGTACGCGTTAACCTTTCGTGTTTGCTTCTTAATTTCTTTTATTGCATCCTGTGTGAAGATGTTAAACAGCAGAGGGCTTAGTGGGTCCCCCTGTAATACCCCATTTGTCTGCCGAATCCATCTTGATGTGCAGAGATTGTCGCTTATTTGGATATAGTTCTCCGCAAGTATGTTGGCAACTAGTCTAGTGAGCCAGGTACGACCGATGATTTCCTCTAGTTTTCTAACAAGTTTCTCTCTATCTACTGTATCAAAAGCCTTGGAGTAGTCAATAAATATTACGAACATTTTGCCTTGCTTTTCTCTGGTTGTTTCGTGAATATCTTGGAGGAGGCATTCCACTGCCATCAGAGTCGATCTCCCGGCTCTAAATCCGAACTGTTCGTCAGGGAGAAGCGGGTCTGCTATTCTATTGATTCTCTGGGTTATCAGTTTGGTTAGAATCTTAAAAGCTGCTGATTCAAGAGCCACTCCGCGATATGATTCCGGTTTGTTTACTTCTCCTTTCCCTTTGTATAGCATCTTAACGACTGATTTTCTCCATACATTTGGAATGTTTCCTGTTTCCAAACACTTGTTCATCAGCTCTAGCCATACTGTTTCTAGGTAAGGGAGAGATGTCTTCAGAAATTCGTTGTAGAGGCCATCTGAGCCTGCCGCCTTGTTAGATTTTGCACTTGAGATCACTTTCCTTACTTCTTCCTGAGTGAAAGGACTGCATGGTTTAACTTCTCCTTCCATTGTAGGTGTTAAGCCCCGTTTACATAGTATATTTTCCATGTATACCTCCCAGATCTCCATTGGTATGTCTGCTGGGAATCTTGGTTGGCGCGGGTGCACTGCTTTGTACGGGTTTTTTCTTGATTTCCTTCATTAGCGCCTGATATTGAGCTTCTATGTAACTGGCTTTCTTATCCTTTAAAAGAGTTTTATATGTCTTTCTAGCGGCTTGATATTCTGCTAGGTGGACGACGTCCATACTTTGTCTGGCTACTCGCATTTTCTTCAAAGTTGCCTGTCTTACTTGGAAGCTCTCACTGTCGAACCATTCTTTGGCTTTGCGATTACCATTCCACGATTCGGTCGCTTCTTTTATGTAGTCCTCTAAGAGAAGTGCCGCTTCATCGATCTTTCCTGCTCTGATTTCTTGGAGCATATGCTCAGTTTCATTTGAGTTTTCCTGTAGTAGAGATACATTTAGACATCTCTTTAGTTTCTTTTCATTACTATGTCTTGTCTCTATAGCTGGACTGCAGTACACGTTTGTGATCACTGGAATGTGCTTTCTTATTAGTGCACCATCAGTAGTTGTGAGAAGAGTTTGGGACTGCACCTCTATGCCCTTTACCAGGACTAGATCTATTGCGCTTCCTCCGTTGTGGCAGATGTATGTTTGCGTTTTCCGGTCATTCACTAATGTTAGTCCTACTTCAGTTAAGTATTCCAGAACTAACTCTGTTTTTCTGCTTGGTCTGTCTAAGGGGCAGTTAAAATCACCTGCTAAAATTACATTGGGGTTGTTAGTAATACTATCAAATGCTTTCTGAATGTTGTCTATTATATCTACTGAGCTGCAATCCGGTCTAAAGTATGCGCAGATGATGACTCCTATTCTTGTTCTTACTACCACTAGGTCCTCGTCCGTCATTAGCACATGGAACGGGGATAACCTTGGCTTGATTAGACAATGCACGCCCCCTGATGGTCTTCCCCTGGTATGTTTCTCGGCTGGAGCAAGTATGTTGTAAAAGCCTTGTACCACAGTATTCTGTTCTCTAGTTACAAAAGTCTCAGTTAATACACAAATATCGAAGTCTCTGAATATATCACTTGGTGAATTGCTTAAGACTCCTCTTAAACCTTCTACATTCCAGGTTAAAATCCGTATCACATTACTCTCTGGGGCCTCTGTATCTCCATGGGGCACGAAATGGCCGACAGATTATATTGGAGGGCCAGAAGCTGTCTCTATACACATTCTCGATTCACTGATTGGTATCCCTATTTTAAAAGCACTACTTGTTGGTGTATCGCTGACTTTCGTGCAGTCTAGTCTTCCTACTATTCCGTTTTCCCTCAAATATTCTTCCAAATCTTCCTTCTTGGTTTCTGGGTTAAGCCTGCCAATATAGAGCCATGCATTCTTCTCAGCAGCTTGTAGTCTGTATTGCCCCTCTCTTGAGCCTCTCACTTTGTCATTTCTGTCTACTTTGGTAATTTTTGATCTGTGGATTCGAGTGTTTTGGAGGAATAATATACTATCACTCGCGTAGGCTCGCCGTGAAGTGAAGAGATTCTTTAGTGGTTGATTTTCCTGCAATATAGGCCTAATAGTTTTCCAGATTTTAAGTTTAATCAATGTTAAGGTAGCAGACCGGTCGTGTAAGTAAGCTATAATCCTTCTTGTTTCATTACTTTCCCTATTGAGGACAGCTCTTCATTATAATTTTATTTAAAAATCAACTCTATTTCACTTATATTTTATTGTTCCTCTAAATTAATATCAATTTATATAACTATTCATTTTAATTTAACTAAGTTAATTGGTTTTTCACTTGTCTGTTTTTGAGCATTTCAAAACTGAATGATTTTTCATAGCTTACTTGTGTTATCCTGAGAGTTTTAATAACATTCAAGCACTTATAATTTGAAGTTGAATTTTAATTTTCTCTTTAAACTTATTGAAACATTTTTCTTAAGTGAATTAAAATCATTTGCATTTACAAATCGTGGATTTTCATTTCACTAAATCAATGAAGCACTGTCACGTTTCTTATTCATTTTCTGACCGCGGCCTTTTATGCTTCCTGCCACCTTCTAAGATAAGTGTGCATTTTCCTCTTGCTTAGTGGATTCTTGTGTGTCGTACAATCAATCAATCAATCAATCAATCAATCAATCAATCAATCAATACTGATCTGCATTTAGGGCAGTCGCCCAGGTGGCAGATTCCCTATCTGTTGCTTTCCTAGCCTTTTCCTAAATGATTTCAAACCAATTGGAAATTTATTGAACATCTCCCTTGGTAAGTTATTCCAATCCCTAACTCCCCTTCTTATAAATGAATATTTGCCCCAGTTTGTCCTCTTGAATTCCAACTTTATCTTCATATTGTGATCTTTCCTACTTTTATAAACGCCATTCAAACTTATTCGTCTACTAATGTCATTCCATGCCATCTCTCCGCTGACAGCTCGAAACATACCACTTAGTCGAGCAGCTTTTCTCCCTTCTCTCACTTCTTCCCAACCTAAACATTGCAACATTTTTGTAACGCTACTCTTTTGTCGGAAATCACCCAGAACAAATCGAGCTGCTTTTCTTTGGATTTTTTCCACTTCTTGAATCAGGTAATCCTGGTGAGGGTCCCATACACTGGAACCATACTCTAGTTGGGGTCTTACCAGAGACTGATATGCACTCTCCTGTACATCCTTACTACAACCCATAAACACCCTCATAACCATGTGCGGAGATCTGTACCCTCACAAACCTGACTTTTAACCCCGTTTATCAACATACCATTGCCTCCTGTCCATCTCACAACATTTTCGAGATCACGTTGCAGTTGCTCACTTATTTATCACTCTATAGAGAATAACATCACCCGCAAAAAGCCTTACCTCCGATTCCACTCCTTTACTCATATCATTTATATATATAAGAAAACATAAAGGTCCGATAATACTGCCTTGAGGAATTCCCATCTTAAATATTACAGGGTCAGATAAAGCTTCACCTACTCTAATTCTCTGAGATCTATTTTCTAGAAATATAGCAACCCATTCAGTCACCCTTTTGTCTAGTCCAATTGCACTCATTTTTGCCAGTAGTCTCCCATGATCCACCCTATCAAATGCTTTAGACAGGTCAATCGCGATACAGTCCATTTGACCTCCTGAATCCAAGATATCTGCTATATCTTGCTGGAATCCTACAAGTTGAGCTTCAGTGGAATAACCTTTCCTAAAACAGAATAGCCTTCTATCGAACCAATTATTAATTTCACAAACATGTCTAATATAATCAGAAAGAATGCCTTCGCAAAGCTTACATGCAATGCATGTCAAACTTACTGGCCTGTAATTTTCAGCTTTATGTCTATCACCCTTTCCTTTATACACAGGGGCTACTATAGCAACTCTCCATTCATCTAGTATAGCTCCTCCGACCAAACAATAATCAAATAAGTACTTCAGATATGGTACTATATCCCAACCCATTGTCTTTAGTATATCCCCAGAAATCTTATCAATTCCAGCTGCTTTTCTAGTTTTAAACATTTGTATCTTATTGTAAATGCCATTGTTATCATATGTAAATTTTATTACTTCTTTGGCCTAAGTATCCTCCTCTATCTCGACATTATCCTTGAAACCAACAATCTTTACACACTGCTCACTGAATACTTCTGCCTTTTGAAGATCCTTACATACACACTCCCCTTGTTCATTAATTATTCCTGGAATGTCCTTCTTGGAACCTGTTTCTGCCTTAAAGTACCTATACATACCCTTCCATTTTTCACTAAAATTTCTATGACTGCCAATTATGCTTGCGACCATGTTATCCTTAGCTGCCTTCTTTGCTAGATTCAATTTTCTAGTAAGTTCCTTCAATTTCTCCTTACTTCCACAGCCATTTCTAACCATTTCTTTCCAGTTTGCACCTCCTTCTTAGACTCTTTATTTCTCTATTATAATAAGGTGGGTCTTTACCATTCCTTACCACCCTTAATGGTACAAACCTGTTTTCGCATTCCTCAACAATTTCTTTAAACCTATCCCAGAGTCTGTTTACAATTTTATTTACCGTTTTCCACCGATCCTAGTTACTTTTTAGAAACTGCCTCATGCCTGCTTTATCAGCCATATGGTACTGCCTAACAGTCCTACTTTTAAGACCTTCCTTTCTATCATTTATTTTTAAATACCACAAAAACAGCTTCATGATCACTAATACCATCTATTACTTCAGTTTCCCTATAGAGCTCATCTGGTTTTATCAGCACGACATCCAGGATATTTTTCCCTGTGGTTGGTTCCATCACTTTCTGAATCAGCTGTCCTTCCCATATTAATTATTTGCCATTTGTTGGTCAGGCTTCCTGTCGTTCGCATTTCGTTCCCAATTGACATCTGGCAAATTCAGATCTCCCGCTACAATCACATTTCTTTCCATGTCGTTTCCCACATAGCTGACTATCCTATCAAATAATTCCGAATCCGCATCAGTGCTACCCTTTCCCGATCTGTACACTCCAAATATATCAAGTTGCCTATTATCTTTAGAAATGAGCCTTACACCTAGAATTTCATGTGTCTCATCTTTAACTTTTTCGTAGCTTACAAATTCTTCTTTCACCAGAATGAACACCCCCCCTCCCTGCCTTCCTATCCTATCTCTACGATACACACTCCAGTGCCGTGAGAAAATTTCTGCATCCATTATATCATTTCTCAGCCATGATTCAACTCCTATTACAATATCTGGTAAATATATATCTTTTAAATTACTTAATTCTATTCCTTTCCTTACAATACTTCTACAGTTCAACACTAACAATTTTATGTCATCCATGCTTGATTTCCAGTTCCCTGTTCCCTTATCACCGCTCCCTAGGCCATCCCGTTTCCCTGAATGTACCTCCCTATTACCCTTCCAAACAAATTTCCTAACTTATACGTACCACTGCGGTTTAAATGAAGGCCATCTGAGCGCAGATCCCTATCTCCTACCCACCCATTAGGATCTAGAAATTTCACTCCCAGTTTCCCACATACCCACTCCATAGTCTCATTTAAATCCCCAATCACCCTCCAGTCAGTATCCCTTCACACAGTACTCCACTAATAACAATCTCCGCTTTCTTAAACTACACCCGTGCTGCATTTACCAGATTCCACACATCTCCAACTATGTTGGTACTTATATCAGCTTGCCTTACGTTGTTGGTACCAACGTGAAACACTACCACCTTCTCCTTCTCCTCCTCCCTCTGTTCTACTTTCCTCAACGTCTGCCTCAACCTAATTCCTGGATAACACTCTACCCTGGTACCCTTTCCTCCACACACTTTCCCCACGTGTCTAACGATGGAATCCCCCATGACCAGAGCCTCAACCCTACCCAACTCATTTGATCCCCTCCCCTCCTGGTCAGCCCTATCTTTCCTGATAGCTGCAGAAGCTACTTCCTCCTCCCTTTTCTCCTTCCCATGACCCTGTTCCACCTGTCTTTTCCTATCCTCTACTCTACTTTTCCCTTTCCTACCTTTTCCCTTCCTCCTACTTCCACACATCTCAGCAACAGTTCCCTGTCCCTCATCTTCCCTCTGTTGTTCTACCTGGAGTGACTCGTACCGATTTCGCACAGACACCTGTCCTGAATTCTGATCCTGAATAGAGCCCTTAGCCTGCAATCTCCTACCCCTTAGAACATTAGACCACCTGTCTTCTACAACTCCTCCCTTTCCTTCCGCTCCCTCTTGTACACCTACTGTAACCTGTATATTGTTTGAGGGAGTCCTATCTTCCTTCCTGTCTTCTGTGAGAATCCTAATTATCTCCCTCAAACTTTCCAACTCCTCCCTCATACACCTCAATGCCTCGGCACACGCACAGTAAGTACACTCGCGCTCCTTAGCAATTATTTACGGGGAAAAAATGAAATTAAAAATAAAATAACTTATTTGCAAAAAATAAATGAACGGAAGGATATATTTTCTGGGATAGTACACAACAATAAGGTAATTAATATACGACTACACTGTGTTGTCTTGCTTGACTATTTTTGGCCTCTCTATGGTGTTTGCTTTAACTACCTTTTTGGGGCGGACACGCTACCAACCTTCTCACTGTGCCAGTCGTACCGGCAATTACTAGCACAAGTAAACAAGGGAAAGAAATAGACAAATCAAGAAAAACATTAAAGTGGAAGCCAAATACTTACCCTCGAAAACACCAACTGGACCATTTAACAGAGGCAACACAGATCGTTACTAGCGGTTTTCACGGTGGTAAATGATAGAAAACGTGAAAGAAAAACCCAAAATTCTTATTTGAAGGGAAAAAGGTTTAATTACCCAGAGCAAAGCTTACAAATGACATTTAAAAGAAATTCATTAAACGAGTGCTAAACTGGTCAGAGAAATAGACTTTGAAAAATGAAAACAGTAAATAATTGATTAACTAATTTAAAACAACAAAACCTATAAAACGAGGGACGCCCTCTAGTACAAGAAATAAATTAAAGATTAATTTGAAGCTGATCACTTACAAATACCTATTTGAATTAAAATCCATGGATTAAAGTTTACAGCTCCCCAGATGAGTCCGAGTAGACAAACTTACAAAGATTTGCTTGGATATTAATCATTTAAACAGAATTTTCTGTTCAGAAAAAATAGTACATAAGAAGAGAGTAGTTTAAATGAGACCACGAGATTCTCTGCCGAGCTGGATCACGAGAGGCACAAAAAGAAATTAAATAGTAAGTACCAAAAATGACACAAAACAGAAGCAGCACACCCGAGTAACAGATAGATTCCCAAAATAGAATGAAGGATAGGGTAGCACAAATCACAAGGGAAAGATCCCACATGCAAACCATAAAACGTTAAAAGAGAAAAATATAGAGCCAACTGCTCTCACATATTGACACGCACGTCACCAATTCAACCGATCGTCAACACTTCAAAAAAACCACAAGGTTTTTAAAAAACATCCCAAAACAATCGCTCCCAAGGGCAACGGTCGCCTAGGAAACGTCAAACTAAATCAACCATGCCGAAGAGAAAAGAAGAAAATCCCCACGAAAGAAAGACAGGAAAAATAAAATAAACACAATTTAAAACCAACTAGACTGCGTTTCACAGAGATTATCTCGCGATCTCAACCATATAAAAAGCCCTTACATATTAAGTACCATTTCTTTTTCTTTTTTAACTTAACCGAAAACAAATTAATCCACAAGCCTCTTAACATCTAACATTTCGCCGAAAGGAAAAAAATTGTACATATAGTTAATTTAAGCGGTACAGTCACTAGGCCATAAGTTATTCCATGTTGATTAATTTTTTCAAATTCATTTCAGATGGAGGTCAACCGGAAAAGCAAATCGTAGAACAGATCCACTCGTTTAGCCAATTTTTTTGAGACGAATAAATCCAACTCCCGTAGAATAGACTTACTCTTTCAGCATCAGTAGAAAGCTAACCCATGGCGTCAGTTTGAGCTGTTCATAACTTACAGACATGGAGAGTTCGAATTAAGTAAAGTAGAGAAACAGGCGTCCACACGAGGAGGTAGAAATTTAAAAACTTAAAAGATAAAACACTTCTGGGCCTTAGCCCCACATCCTTCACATTTTATCCAGGCTTGTCCCGATGAAAAGAGGCCCTGTTGGAGAGCCCACGCGCCAACCTTCTAGCCATCTTGAAGCTCGACAATAGAATGAATCTCACGCCAGTAAGGCGATGTAGCGCAACAAAGAATAGAATAGTCAGCGGACCATAGGGACTCGCTCTCCAGGTGGCGCGTCATTAGACTATTACTCTAAGGTCATGGGACCAGAAAATAAATAATAGGACACATCATATGTAAACGATGGCGGTTACAATTAGCGGCCAAAGTCAAAAAAAGAAAAAATTAAAACAGAGTAGGAATAAGATTCCCAAGTGATACACTTTTCAACAGCGTTTTTTCCCAGGCCTAAAATGTTAAAGGGAAAGGCTTAAATTATGTGCCGACTGGCACATCACCTGGGAGCCTCACTCCCAGGCGTGTAAGGTTATAAACCCATCGTCCGAAGGTTGATTCGGGGACCTTGAGGATGGTGTCGGTTGAATACATTATTTAAACGGGTCCGTATAATTCTAAAATTATGATGGCGTGTGTATTTTCCGAAAGCGAACCACGGCTCGTTAGAAACGTCATTCATAATAGTAAATAGGCGTTTACCTTTTGTCTGTGATGATCGACGCAATTCCTCGTTCCACTGATCTTTGATGAATCTTCGACAGTGTTTCCGTAAGTCCGTGTGTGGAACTGCTATGTAATATTCTAATCCGTTATCCATCGCAGCATCATTTACCAGTGTGTAAACTTTTATGTTGCCCAGGATGACAGAATGCCCTGGTATCCACGTGAAGATTAACTTCGGAGAAATAAGTCATAGCTTAACTTACGTACATTCTGAATATACAAGTTATTTGTATGTTCATGGTTTTCTAGTACCATAAGAGTGCTTAGTGAATTGGTACATATGAAGGCTTTTATACAAAAAAAAGAAGGCTTGGAAGTAGAAGGGGATATGGTCATAATAACGAGAAGCAAAAATAGGGGAGGAAATTGGGAGGGTAAATTGTAGCCAGATAGAAAGACATGGTTCGTGAATGTTGAAAAGAGCACAGCAAGGGCAGAACACCGGGAGGGACTGTGTTATTAATAAAAGAAGCGATTAGTGAGTTAATCGAGGACATTGAAAATCAGATGGAAGAGGTAGTCTGGATCAGGTTTAGTACGGAAAAGGTACAAGGGGGAGAAAAGAAGATATGTTTGGCTTTTGCATATTGTCATCCCGAGAACTCTGCTTGCGCTAACGAATACCTTTTTGAGGAATTATTACTGGAAACATGTATCATAATTTTTTTTTGCTAGGGGATTTACGTCACACCGTCACAGATAGGTCTTATGGCGACGATGGGATAGGAAAGGCTTAGGAGTTGGAAGGAAGCGGCCATGGTCTTAATTAAGGTACAGCCCCAGCATTTGCCTGGTATGAGAATGGGAAAAGACGGAAAACCATTTTCAGGGCTGCCGATAGTGGGATTCGAACCTACTATCTCCCGGATGCAAGCTCACAGCCGCGCGCCTCTACGCGCACGGCCAACTCTCCCGGTATCATAAGAGGGAAATTTGATGAAGATGGAATGTTGCTATTTGGTGACTGGAACGCTAGAATAGGTGAACTGTGCCCTCTATACAATAAAGGGGACGAGATTGCGATGGCGGGAGGAAGCCAAAGTGCAGATAAAGAGAGGAATGGTTACGGGTCAAAGTTGTTGGAATTATGCGCCGCAGGGAAATTGTATATTTTGAATGGCTGGTGGGAAGGAGATAGGGGGGGAAGCAGACATTCATTGCAGGACAGGGTGGAGTGTTATTGACCTAGTAATGAGCTCGAAAAACATGTTAGGGAGAATTAAAACGAAGAAGGTAGGTGACTGCGCGGAAACCCATTATGCGTCGGTCTGAGTGGTGATATAAAGATGCGAGGGAGAAATATAGGGTGGGGAGAAAAGGAGGTTTATAGCGAAGGGCAAGAGTTATATTAAATACAGATGGACGGAAAAAGGCAAAACAAGAATTAGATGCATTCATAGAAAATGAGCTGGAATTAATTATAAGTGGATGGGAAAAGGCTTTAAAGGAAGGTAACAATGACAGGGCGTTAGAACTAATTGAATACCCAATTAAAAGAGTAGCACACGCGGATAGAGTCATGAGAAGGAAGAAGAGGGAGGAAGAAGTTTGATACAACAAGAAGTGAAAAGAATTAAGAAAATTAGTTATGATGTCACTAAAAGATTTCAGGAAGAATGGAGGGAGTATAGAAAGAGTAGAACACAAATTGAAAATTACCGAGAGAAAGAAAATTTGGATGAGAGAACAAGCCCGAGTTAATAAATAGGGAGTGTATGTTGAATCAATCTGATAAGGTATGGGACAGAATAAACAAAATTAGTAGGGGGGATAGGGCTGACAAGCCGAGTATTGATTATTACCAATCGGTAGAATATTTTCGAGAGTTATTAGGAGGAGAGGGCAAATCGAGTCAGAGGAAGAGTGAAATAGCCTTAGGGAGAGTCAAAGAGGTTCAAATACATGAACTTGATAAAGAAATTCCAAGAGAGGAAGTGATAAAGGTGATTGGTAATCTTAGGAGTATGTCAGTGGGGGGAAGCAATGGTATTAACAACGTTTCTGGAAAGAAATAGGCACGTACGGACAGATGATAGAAGGCATAGTTAAACTTTTTAACAGGATCTTCGACGGGGGAAGTTTTCCAAAATAGTGGGAAGTAGGGGTAATGTGCCCAATATATAAGAAGAAAGGTCGCAAAAATCTACCAAGGAATTATAGAGGAAGTACATTATTGGACTCATTGAGTAAGATTTACGCATGAGTATTAGCGAATGGTTAAGAGACTGGACCGAGGGGCAGTCGATACTGTCAATTTTTCAAGGTGGTTTTAGGAAGAGCAGAAGGACAATAGACACTATAATGACAGTAGAGATGACCCTGGAATAATATTTGGATAGGAAAGGAAGTGTATCCAGCGGCCATAGATTTTGAAAAAGCGTTCGATACGGTAAGTAGAAGAGCGTTAATAGAAAAACTAGGGAAAGTGGGGGTATCAAGGAAGATTATCCGAGCGATCCAAGCGTTATACGAGAAGGTATATTGCTGTACTAGACTGGAGGAAAATTTGGTGAGCACTCAGATAGAATGTAACTGGGGCTTAAGCAGGGCTGTAAGTTATCGCCGATTTTGTTTCTACTATTTATTAATGGCATTCTACAAGGTCACGGAGGAAATAACTGGTTGGCCCGTTAGGCCCTTAATCGCCTTATACGACACGTGATGGTGATAATTGTTTTAAAAGGGAGTACAACTAGGCAAACATCCTCAATGAACACTAATCAGAGGGAAATGAAAATATCGGACAAAGAAAGACAAGGGCCATGAAGGGTGAGAAAATGAAAGACTCCCTAGCTCTCGAATCCTCTTATAGCCTCGGGGTCGGTAAAAAACAAAAGTTGACCATTGGAGGTCGGACAAGATGGATTAAAATTAGCCTGGCACAATTAACTGAAAGCAATGTCAGGTCTCAGGTAACAGCCCCGTTGTTGCCAACCCAAGCTCTCAAATTGAGAGCGCCTTGGGCCCCTTTCAGTTGCATCTTACGAGAAGCAGGGTATACCGTGGGGGCTTTTCTACTACCCGCACCTCCACAGGGACTTCTACGACAGACAGTGGATGCCGCTGACCTTATTCGCGCGTCCTCACCCATAGGGGGATACATATATTAGAGGTGGTGGTAGTGATTGTTGTTTTAAAAAGAAGTACAACTCGGCAAACATCCACTAATAACACTAATTAGGAGGAAGAATGGAAGGGATCCGATACTTCGAAAAATGAAGGTATCGGCTAAAGAAAGACAAGGGCGACGAAAGGCGTGAAAATGAAGAACTCCCTAGCCTTCGAGTGCTCTAATTCTGTAGGTAAGAAGGGAATGCTTAAAAAATAGTAAGTACTGCATTCTTCTTCAAAACTTCGCCATGGACCAATCAAACAATTCCGGTTTGAAATGTACTGAAGATATTCTCGTGTAAGGAGAAGGTATCCAATTTTCCCTTGTAATGACCTTAATCTACTCTGCTCTCCTTTCTTCATGAACAGGAAACCTCAGAAAAAATTTACGATAAACAACAAGTCTACCCTAAAAATTCTTAAGAAAAGTGGACGGCGCTTCCGACACTCCGAAATACTAGCACAATAACAATGGAGGTATATGATATACTGTACTACATGTTATTCTAGGAATATTGTTGGATTTCCGATTCGTGCAACCGTATGCACAACGCGATATTGTAAGAGCTACAACATCAACTAAATATGAGTATATCTTTTACCGAGCAAGTTGGCCGTGCGAATAGGGGCGCACAGCTGTGAGCTCGCATCCGGGAGATAGTGGGTTCGAACCCCACTGTCGGCAGCACTGAAGGTGGTTTTCCGTGTTTTCCCATTTTCACACCAGCAAAATACTGGGGCTGTGCCTTAATTAAGGCCACAGCCGCTTCCTTCCAACTCCTAGCCCTTTCTTATCACATCGTCGCCATAAGATCTATCTGTGACGGTGCGACGTAAAGCAACTAGCAAAAATAATATTCGTATTTCTTTTACGTTTTAGCGTGTCGTACAGTGTTTGTATCTGATAATTCCCGCAATTACAAGTTGCGTTCACCGTATCCACTTCATATACAGTAGCTGTGATAGATCTGACAATCAAAAAACAGCATGCGTTCTCGCAACTATTTTTGACCATGCCCCCTATGTAGACCGTTGTCATTGGCCTTCACTCTCAGAGCTCCAAGGCATTTCCCTATATATTTTACTCCGCGATATAGGGACACGGCTGAACGACTCCAATGCATCTATACATTCTCGCAGAGTAACATCCTCTACCAAAGAATACACAATATAAGGCACTGGCGTAGCAAAGGGGGGGCCAGGGGCCGGGCCCCCCAAAATATTTCCTGAAACTAGAGCGAGGGTCAGCCGTTGTTTTACGTACGGTACGAACAACTTAAAAACGTACGCCGAAATGTTAATTTAACGTAGCGACAAGAATCTACTAGCAGGGCTCAATAAGACCATACATAATTCTCCATAATTGTACTGCTTGAATGAAAGGAAGACACTTAAGATTGTGATGCGCGGGTATATTTCCCTGTAGAGGCCTCAGTATTGGGGGGCCGGAACGTGACCACCGAGATAAGGGGGCTACGGCCAGAAACAGTTGCAAGCTTACAACATCGTGTCAGCTTTGGCATATCGATTCCAGGAGGAGCCGTTTTGTCACTGAGAAGCCAACACAATGTGCATCCTCGGTAAGTTATGAAAAAGGTTTTTTTATTCTTACAGTAGCAAGACAATTGCGGATGCGTGCGTAAGGTAGGACTATATATTTTGTCAAATGCCCGGGGACTGATTGGAACCTCAAATGGCACCATCAAAAGTGCGGGTAACTATTTTGTAATTGGCGGGCGTGATAACTCAGTTCTAGTGGTTCTATCTTCTCATCAGGACGGCCCAGGCTTGAATCGCAGTCGATGCATGAAACATTTTTTTAAATGGGAAGTCACGTTCTATTGATACGGATTCTACATAAAACACTAGATCCCGTCCCTTACCTTGACTTATAGAGTTTTGAGCCAGAACCGCATCATTTATGGTGGTGTATTTTGAGCATCCAACCATTATTCGGACTTACCTTGTACCTTAAATGGTGAGTGAATGAAGTGGCGTACCCACAAAATAATTTCAGTGGCCAATAGTGTGGATACAACATTTCCTAGGAAGGGGTTGTGAAAAGATTTTTTATTTTTTTATTTAGAATTTGCTTTACGTCACACCGTAGGTCTTATGGCGACGAGGGCAAAGGTAAGGGCTGAGAGTGGGAAGAAGCGGCCGTGGCCTTAATTAAGGTACAGCTCCAGCATTTGCCTGGTGTGAAAATGCGAAACCATAGAAAACCATATTTAGGGCTGCCGACAGTGTTGTTTGAACCCACTATCTCCCGAATGCAAGCACACAGCTGTTTTCCCCTAACCGCACGGTCAACTCGCCCGGTGGATATGAAAAGAAAGCGGTGACGGATCTTCAGTAGAGGTTGTTGGTTTTGATTTTTACCATGTACAATCATAGCTTCTGTACTCTTAACATAAACCTACTGCATTATTGAAACTGTTCGTAAAATTGACAATATCGTTCTTCGTTTGTGAGGAAGTAGAATCTTCATTTAATTTCATTCATTCATTCATTCATTCATTCATTCATTTATTTCAATTAATTCCAACGAGCCTGCAGGCTCATACATAGGAATTGTACAGGACATTACATACTGGCGGGCACTTACACATCAAAATATAGTTTGTGTATATAAGATAATTAGTAAATGGTTGAACATATAAACACATACAATATATAAAATATGTACATCATCAATATGAGGATTACAGAGAATTATTTCTGACTGTATTTACATTTACGTAACATGAAAGTTGCAAAGGTACAAGAATGGATTATGGAGTATTTTCATTTACATAAGAGTTGCTGAAGTACAAGAATAGATTTCAGATTATTTACAATTACATAACACAAAAGTTGCAGACGTACAGGAATTGATTACAGAGTATTTACAGAATATATACATAACACAGAGTTGCAGAGGTACAAGAACAGATTACAGAGTATTTACATTTACATAACATAAAAGTTGTAGAGGTACAAGAATAGTTCCGGACAGTTTGCAAGATTGTTTGGGAGAATGCCTTAAATGACATCTGATATTTTGATTTAAACAGCACTGTACCTTTCCCAAAAATAATGCTTGACTCTTTGTTTGAATTTTGCCAAAGTTGGTGCTGTTTTTATCTCCACAGGGATGTTATTAAATAACTGGATCGCAGAGAACTTCAAGCTGTTTATACCATATTTATAAGAGCAAACATTGTATAAGGCAAAGTCATTTGCATGCCTAGTACTATATGGATGGTTGTCAGAATTCAGAGTATATGTAGTGTTGTGTTGTATAAATTTATGTTTTATTTTATACATGAGTACAGCTGTATTGAATTCTGCACTCATGCTTAGGGGTGGTATTTTAGCACTTAGGTATAGATATTTTATTGGTGTTAAGTAGGGAAGATTAAGTATATTTCTAACAGCTCTATTTTGTACTACCATTAGCTCATTCAAGTCGGACTTCTTACAGCGCATCCAGATTACATTCAAATATTGTAGGTGACTATGAATTAAAGAGTAGAAGATGTGTTTTAGAAGATGTTGTGGGATAAGATAACTAAGTTTCTTTAAAATTCCTGCAACAGGTGTGATCTTTTTAGTAATGTATTCAACATGGTCTGTCCAGTTCAAGTTCCTATCAATCACCAACCCAAGATATTTGACAGTTCTAACTAGTTTTATTTCACTATTCTGCATATATATTTTACTGTGTGGGATTTCATTCTGACCTTGTTTTGTCATTATCATATAATTAGTCTTTTGCACATTAATAGTTAATTTATTTGCTTGAAACCAAAAGCACAGAGTATTGAGGTCTTCCTGCATATCCTTAACAATGGAGTCTATATTACTACCAGTATAGAACAAGTTTGTGTCTTCGGCATACAGTGTGATACGTCCTTTCAAGAGGCAAGTTGCAATATCATTGATGTAGACTAGGAAGAGAATCGGCCCTAATACTGACCCATGTGGAACGCCATGGGTTACCCTAATTGCTGAGCTCCTACAGTTATTCAGCACTACATACTGTTTTCTATCGGACAGATAATTATCAAACCACTTCAATGCAACACCACGAACTCCTGCTCTCTCTAATTTAGCTAACAGTCCTTCATGGTCTACTGTATCAAAGGCCTTCTTTAGATCTATAAACAACCCACCAGCAAAACTATTAAAATCTATTGACTCTTGCAGCATATTTATGAGATCTACGGTTGCTATTTCAGTGTTAGAGTTCTCACGAAAGCCATATTGTGCATTGTAAAAGAAATTATTTTTGTTTAAAAAAGTGAGAAGTCTCTTTTTAACAATAGTTTCTAATATTTTGGAGATTATGGAAAGAATACAGATAGGCCTGTAGTTACTAGGATTCCTCCCGTCCCCACCCTTGAAGACAGGAACTACTTTAGCTACTTTTAGCTCACTAGGTAATGTACCAGATGCCAAGGATTCGTTAATGATATCTGTTAGCATCCCACTTAAAGAATCCTGGAATTCTTTTAGAAAGTTGGCAGTTATACCATCCTGCCCACAGCTACTCTTGTTTTTTAGATTTGATATTATAGATCTTACTTCTGTTTCATCAGTTGGATATAGGTAAAATGAGTTCAATTAACTAGGAACTGCAAGTGTTTCAGTGCTCTGGGGAGGGATTGCTGAAGCCAGGGTTTTAGCAATATTTGTAAAATAAAAATTTAATGATTCGCATATTTCCTGACTGTCTGTAATTATCTTGTTATCTATTTCTAGAGATGTACAATTATCGCCTTTTGTTGTTTTCCTGTTATGTATGATTTCATTGATTATTTTCCACGTTTCCTTTGGGTTCTTGTTATGAATTCTAAATTTTTCAGAGTAATATTTGTTTTTTAAGCTCATTTTTAGATTTGTCACATTATTTCTACACCTGCGATATTCCTGATTGAGGTTGATGTTATTCTTTAGGGTGGGATTTTTAAGTTTTGCGTGTAAAATGTCCCGTCGCTTAATAAGGCTGAGAAGTTCAGAAGATATCCATGGCAAGCTACCAGTTCTTTGTGTTCGATGACTTTGTGCTTTATGTTGTTGTGTACCAAGCGGTAGCTGGTCAATAAAGGAATTATACATTATGTCAATTCTACTAGTAGCGTTGTTTATGACTTTTGTGTTATGTTCAGTGATATTACTACTTTCAGGTCTATCATTATTTTGGTCTACATTAGTTGCTTTCAGCCTTTTCAGTTCAAGCGATTGTGATGGAGATTTAGAATTTGGCAAAAGAATATCAAATATTAATATATTATGGTCACTTATATAGCTACCAACATTTGATAAATAATAATATATTCCAGAATTATTTATAGATACATGATCTATTAAAGTGCTTGTGGTATCACATATTCGTGTTGGATATACATTATTGCATTGCTTGAAATCACAGCAAGAAAGCAGGTTCATGTATTTTCTTTTTAGTTGGTCACTAGTTAAGATATCAATATTCGTGTCACCCAAAAATATAGTGGTATCAGAGCGGTGGTTGTTTGTTGTTCCACTGTTGTTCTGAACCCGATTTGAGTGGTAGCAGACCTGTTGTTGTTGTTGTTTTTGTTGTTGTTGCTCTGCTGCCTAATCTCAGTTGTTTCTGCCTTGCGCAACCTAACTTTCCTCCCCTCCTACCCTTGCTCGGTGCAGTGCTGCGGCGAATGTTGGTGGATGGAAATCAAAAATTAAGGAGCTAAAAGTGTTATTGTCAATAACTATTGTAAAAGGGAGTGCAAGGATCTTGTGTAATTTTTTAATTATTTTGTTCCATGTTTGCTACCATGGCGCGTGCCGTTACGAACCCCTCTTTCCTGCGTCGTGCCGAACTGGAGTACGAGTTATCCATTCGTGGCCTTGAACCTGCCCGTACTGTCGCTGAGTGCGCTGCCTTGCTATCAGCCAACGCCCAGGTCCCTATTAATGTATTTTCTATTGACAGGAGTCGAGTGGGTGAGTACCTTAACCTAATCTGTGACAATCTTAATGAAATTAACATTATTCGTGAAGAATTTATTGAATTGCCTCCATCCAAGGCCCAAGTAAACCGGCTGAGGGCCAGAGCTGACCACTACTCGGGCCGAATTCAGGATATATTATCCATTAAACCTGATTCTGTTTTTGTGTCAGAATGTGCTAGATTGTTAACGGTGGTTTCTGGCATCACCTCTGATTTAGATTTGCTGTTAATTAACAGAGATATGGAGAATTGTTCTATTTCTACTGCACTTAACCCTACTGTACCTACCCTGAGTGTCACTTCCCACCAAATTGCGTCCTCGACCCATGCCCAAGGTCCATGTTGTGTGACTGCTCCTTTACTGGAAACCTTAGTCTCTAAACTAAATTCGGCGTCATCGCCTAACTGTTTAAAGGAAGTTTTTCGCGGAGTGAAGTCCTTTTCTGTAAATTCTATCGATGAGTGTATTCGATTCCTACGGTTTTTGGTGGAGTTGACGGAGACTGGTAATGTGTACTCAGTCGATGATTTGGGGATTTTCCGCGCCCTCTTCCCTCATTGTGAAGGGATTCTAAAGAGAGAAATTTCTGAAGCTATCTCTAAAAATTTATCGATTAGTACCTTTCATGAACTTGTCCTTTCCAAATTTATTCCCTCTCCTACTCTCCAAAGTCTTGTGCCCCAACATTGTTTCCGGACCCAGTTCCTGCATGAGAACTTGCTAACTTATGTGCTGGATCTGCGATTCTTTTGCAAGGTTTTTAGAATTTCTGTGCCAGAATGTGAAATGGTCTCTAGAATTTTAAAAGGAATATCTCCTGCGTACCGTTCCTATCTTTCCTTAACCCGTTGCCCTACTACCTTTCAAGAATTGGAAGAGGCCTGTTCCTTTGCTGAAGATGTCAAACATGGGGATGCCTCCAGACCTGTGAATTTCCCTCCCCCTACTACTACCAATTGTCCCGTCCTTCCGTCAACACCTAAAGTAGTGAATGCCCGTAAATGTTACAACTGTGGGTCCCGAAATCATCTAAGAAATTCCTGCCCTGACGTTAGACGAGGTCCAGGCGCTTGCTATTCCTGTGGCTCTAGACAGCATGTTAAAAGAAATTGCCCCTTGGTAGACAGAAATGGTACTCAATGACTAGAAAGGGAAAGGGCAAGGTCTGCCCATACTAAGTTGGTAAACCCTGAGCCTCGTAAAAGACCGGTGTGTCCCCAAAGGTGCAATAGTATTTCCGCTCATGCCCCCTCCTCTGGCACGTGCACATTTGTCGAGGTCAACAATGAACCCGTAGATGCCCTTCTTGATACTGGAAGCGTAGTATGCTTGATGAATTATGCCTGGTATTGTCAAAAGAAATCCTCGTGTAAACTTCCGGAAATAAAACCCACTAATCTAAGATGTGTTTCGGCTAATTGTCAGTTTTTAAATATTTTGGGGACTGTGAAGGTCAAGTTGAGGATTGGGAATTTCACTTGGAAGGTCAAGTGCTTGGTGACATCCAATTTATCATGTAACATTATTCTGGGTACCAATTTTCTATCTTGGGCCGGTGTCGTTTTGGATCCTCAGTGTCGAAATTTCTTTTTTAAATTTTCTCCTGACCTGAAATTTGAATTGATTAACGTTCCCTTGAAAATGCCTAAAGTTTTGTGTGCGGGTTACCCTGAGTCAGATGAGTCTAGTGATATCGATCGGCTTGACCTGAATCATTTAGGAGATGCCGAAGCACGGCAAGTTCGTGATCTTTGCAAAGAATTTCCCGATGTGTTCACTAGCAAGTTAGGCTTGACCGACGTACTCGAGTATGACATTGAGTTGTCTGACTTGCAGCCTGTTCGATCCCCTCCTTATCGCCTTTCCCCACCCCGTATGTTGGAACTAAAGAAAATCATTGAGCAAATGGAGAGAGACGGAGTGATCAGACCTTCGACTTCCCCGTATGCGTCCCCTGTGTTCTTGGTACCCAAACCTTCTGGTGGTTATCGTGCTGTGATTGACTATAGGGCCCTAAATAGTAAGATTGTACTCCAATCTATTCCTCTACCCGACCTTCATACTTGTTTTGGATGGTTCTCAGGTGCGAAATTTTTCACTGTCCTGGATTTGAACCAGGCATATTACCAAGTGCCTTTGTCGAAGAGATCAATTCCCCTCACTGCCTTCATCACCGACTGGAACTTGTATGAGTTCCTCAGGCTTCCGTTCGGGCTCAGTTGCGGAGCAGCTGTGTTGTCGAGGTTGTTAAATTCCATTCTCTCTGACATTAAGTTCAGCTATGTCTTTAATTACCTGGACGATTTAGTAATTTATTCGAATACCTTCGAGGAACATATGGTGCACGTTAGGGAAGTATTGCTACGGTTAAGGAAAGCCGGCCTTACAGTGAAGTTATCAAAGGCAGCTTTCGCCAGACCCAGCATGTCTTTCTTGGGACATGTAGTTTCTTCTGAGGGCGTTTCCATAGATCATTCCAGAACTCAAGCCATTAGGGATTTTCCACCTCCCAAAGACGTCAAGGGCGTTGCTCGATTCATTGGTATGGTCAATTTCTTTAGAAAATTCATCCCTAACTTTGCTGAAGTGGCTGCCCCGTTGAACGACCTTAGGAGAAAGAATGCAAAATTTACTTGGGGTAAAGCTCAGGAGGAAGCTTTCAATTCATTGAAGGTCGCACTGATTAATGCACCTTTGTTAGCTATTCCTGATTTCGAGAAACGTTTCATTGTCCAAACTGATGCCTCCGGGCGTGCTATTGCTGGCGTTCTGTTACAAGAACATGAAGATGGGCGTAGGTCCGTGGCCTACGTATCCAGGGACCTCAATGATCTGGAGTCTAAGTACTCCATTTATGAACTAGAGTGTCTAGCTGTGCTGTTTGCTCTGGAGAAATTTCGATCTTTCATTGAACACGTCACCTTTGATCTGGAAACCGATAATCAGGCTCTTTCTTGGGTGTTGAACCGACCAAAAAGGACCGGTAGGATAACTAGATGGGCATTACGGATCTCATCCTTTAATTTTAATGTTCGCCACATTCGTGGGTCTGAGAACGTCATTGCCGATGGCTTGAGCAGGATGTTTGAAGGTAATCCTTGTGCGGAAGCCAACCCGTGTGTCGATGAGCGTGCCGTCAATACGGTTGGAGTTAGTGCCATCCTCACCGATTCCCCATTGCTGTATCAAGAAATTGGAGATCATCAAAAAACTGATCCGGATCTGAAAAGGATCATTGACATGATCAGTAGCGGGGTCGAAGTAAAACCTTACTCCTTATCTAAGGGTGTTCTCTGTTGTAAGGGTCGCAAGGACCATAATTCCAAAATTGTCGTTCCTAAAGTTCTGGTACCTGTCATTTTCAAGTCTTTCCACTGTTAACCCCTTGGCGGTCATCTAGGAAATTTCAAAACTCGTTTGAAAATCAGGCAATTCTTTGTTTGGAAGAAAATGGATAGCGATATCAGGAACATGGTCAAATCTTGTAAATCTTGCGCCATCAGCAAACCTAATTTGAATAACCGGGTGGGATTATTGTCTTCATCACTAGCTTCGCGCCCCATAGAACGACTGTTCATAGATTTCGTAGGACCCCTCCCCCGA
Source organism: Anabrus simplex (assembly GCF_040414725.1). Classification (NCBI taxonomy): domain Eukaryota; kingdom Metazoa; phylum Arthropoda; class Insecta; order Orthoptera; family Tettigoniidae; genus Anabrus; species Anabrus simplex. Next base: position 285,193,492 of record NC_090267.1, on the reverse strand, counting down.
TCTTCCTTGGGAAACACCCACATTTTTGTCTGTATAGATGCCTTCTCCCGGTTCTGTTGGATCTTTCCCACCAGGTCCACTAATTCACGTACCTCTATCTCCTGTCTAAATTCCATCTTTGCATCATTTGGTCCACCTAAGTTCTTAGTATCTGACAACGCTAGCTCTTTCACCAGTAACTCCTTCAAAAGGTATCTGTTTGAGTTGGGCATTTCACATGTCACCACTATTCCATACTATCCAAATCCTTCTTATGCAGAGAGGTTGAATCGGAACTTAAAATCTGCGTTGATAGCGTATCATCATGACAACCAGTCCAAATGGGACTCCTGTCTGCATTGGTTGGCCCATGCTTTTAATTCCGCTACTCATGAGTCCCATGGTAAGACGCCTATGTCTTTAATGTTTGGCTATACTCCGTACTCCCCTATGTCTAACCTGCTATGTATTGAGGATCTTCTCCCAGACCTATCTAGGCCTAATGATGTTCAAAATATCTGGAACGAAGCAAAAAGGAATCTAGCTGTGTCATACGAAAAGGTCAAAAGGCAGTACGATAAAGGTAGGAAACCGTCAAAATTCAATGTTGGTGATCTCGTGTATGTTAAGTGCTACCCAATGAGTAAGGCCGTGAATAAGTTTTCGGCAAAACTTGCCCCTAGGTACCAAGGCCCGTGTACGGTGTTGGAGTTCTTGTCTCCCGTTTCAATTTTGGTAAGTGACCCTGTAGCAAAACGTATTAGGCGCGTTCATGTTTCTCAAATTAAACCCGGTTGATCTGGCAAATTGTACCGCATCTTCCGCTGGATGGATGCACCTTTGGTAACTGACCTGTATCGTTAGGGAATTTAGCACGCATACTGTGGGATGGCGAACGAGTCAATGTGGTCCTTTATGTGCCTCGTGTTGGTGACTCTAATTTAGTACTTCTTGTATGTTACTGTTTCTAGGTGTGGATCCTCGTAGTTAGAAATTGTCTTTCCTTAATTGTCTCGTGATGGTGGTATTAATACCTTGGAATAGATATCCTCGTTATATAACCTTATGCTTATGTAGTGCGCTACCGAAGTTCCATTGGGGAAATCTAATGACATCCAACTTAAATTGTGCTTTGTTGTCCCTCTGTTTTCTCTGGGCGTTTAGTATGTAATTTCAATGACTTGTTTCTTCTGTGGCTCCGCATCGGATTCCTTCCGCTGAACCCTTCGATCATCTTGTGACTTAATCATTGCTGAGCTATGGTGTGCTTGGGATGGAATGTAAGGGAGTGTGTGTGGTGCCTGAGCGTTTACCATTTTGTCATCCTTTCATTGTGTGCGTGTGTCTGAAAATGTGTGGTGCTTTGTCATGATTTGGTTGCTATTTGTGCCATTTTAGTATTGTACGATTTCTGATTGTGGTGTGTTTCGATCTATCGGTGTCGGAAAGGTTCCCTGCTTGCCTTCTGCATGGACTGCGTGTCTTAAAGGTGTTTCTTTTCCGGACACTGATGTTTGTATTCATCCATGATTGAGTGATCTGACACTCCTCCTTTGGGCACTCTTCGCGGCTGTTCTAAAAGTGGTATTCTATGCGTGAACCCTCTATATTATTTTTCCTGTAATGGGTTTTTGGGCTGATTTTATCTTCCTAACCTTTGATTTTGGGGGTCGTTTTGGGGTTACGTAGAAAATCTGTCTCCGATTTTTCCTGTGGGCTTTCGGTTGGTGCACTCCTGCCAGCATTATGGTTGTATCTCCTGTGTTGTAACTTGGTAATGTTGTTGTGAGTTGTTAGGATCCTTTTGAATTGTGGACCGTTAGTAACGTAGTGTAATTTTCCTTATCTACCGGTTGGCGTGTGGAGTTTTCGGTGGTACGGTCGGACTTCCTTCCTGAGGATATTTCTCCTTTTGTGCTTGTGTGGGATGGACCTAGTCCTTTATCTGTACCGGGTTTGCTGTTGTAATTTCTGCTTTGTATTGTGCTGTTGCGTTGTGGTCAGTGAGCACGCGTTGAGGATAGGTATTCCTTATCTCTCTATGAATAACCCGTGTTGCTAGCTTGTCATTATGTAGGTAATCGTGTTTGGGATTACGTTGTTTGCTGTCAAGACACCTTGGTTGGGATGTGATTTGTCCTTTAATTTACCTCTGTGCCACGGTAGATTTGGCTGTTGGTTTGGTATCCACTACTCCGAGGAAGTACACCTTCGGGTGGGCAATTCTTAGTTATCTGTTGGCTCTGGGATTTTCGACTTGTTCTTCCTCACGCAGAATTAGGTTTGTGGTTACTATTCTGTACCACGTTGCCCCGTGCATTTTTCTGGTAGTTGTACCTTGATGTGGCCGTTATGGATGACTGACTGATCGCGATTTTTCCATCTGGTAACCTATAGGAGTCTCCTGATTGCCCATCGATGCTACTGTTGCCTGTCTTACCTCTCTGTAACTCGAGTGGTTTCTGCGTCCCTTCTCTCTGATGGTTTTCCGTTGGTCTGTTCAAAAATTAGGTTTCTATGCTTGAGTCCTTACCTGTGTTTTGTTGGTGAACTAGGATAAGTTGCCGATCCCAGTGTGGTTTGTATTTTGCTCAACCCCTCGTTCTTGATCCTTGGACCGATTGACGAGTTCGCCACTCCGTGGTTGTGTGTGTGTCACTCCAATATATAAACGTGTAATTTGATAGGTCATTCATGTGTCCTCTTAGTTTAACTCCTGCTATTCTAAACCATATGTTCTATTCTTTGGTGTGGTCCTGTACCTTTACTTATATATTTTTCTTGGGGTGATTCGTGCTTGAGTAATATTACTGCTTTCCATTCCGTTATGTTCATGATCCTTCGGGATATCTGCCATAATCCTGGTTGGTATTTTGTGTTGGTTTGTACCTTGTGTTTCTATGTGTGCTTGTTATTGTTTCTCTACGTGTCATGGCTAAGTGTCCTTCGTGGCAGAGTAACATGGTATATTTTATGTAGTTTCCCTTTGATTTCTTAATTGTCATTGAAATGACCCTTCTTTTCCTTCGATACTATATTGGACCAAGTGGAGAGCTCTGGGCTTCAGCTAGTTTGTTGGTAACTAGCTTATGTAAAGTTAATTGGCGGATCTGTGGATCCTGTAACTGAATACTCACCTACTTTAAATTTCCTGGTTTTTTTTCCTCCCTCTTCTTCTGGTTTTGCCCCCATTCGGGTTTTCCGGTGCGTTTCATTTCCCCTGTTGTCACCTTTTTGCAACACGAGATCATGCATTTCCTTAATATCAAAGGAGACTTGTAAAGGTATTCGTGCATTAAAAATTAATTTACCACCGTGCTTGAGAAAATAACCTGGATGCGTGGACTTAAAATCATGTGGTTTTCGTTTAATTTTGGTCAGTATATCTGTGATTAGTGTGAGAGTTGCCAAACTTCAAGGTGAACTGCGTCATGTGTCATAAACTATATCATTGTGTGATGCATTGAAACAAAGTGCATTGGGTGAACCTGAATATTTGGTGAACTCTGGTCATTGTGCTCTCTATTGGATGACAAACATTACTCTGGTGATTTTCCGAGTGCTCGGTTAACGTTTCTGGACACTGATGTTGATCGCACCCCGCCAATTATTTCTAAAAACTATGTGATATGGAACTGTGTCTCGGACTACAAACCTGGTCATGTGAACTCCTAACTAAAATTAGTTAATCTTGGTGGTCGTTTTCTGTTGGACTACTTCGCCCAAATTTAGTATATGTGTGACCACCACATCATTGATGGCATATGCATGAGATTTTGTCGTTGTTTCGGGGCGGGAGGGCTGAGACAATATTAAATTGTGTGAGCCGCCCCTTTATAAACATTTTGAACTGGCCTTTGCGCCCTAGAATATCTGTGTCAATTGACTGCTCGACATACCGTTTTAAGCTAATGTAGGCCGCGCGTCGTTTCTCCTAGCTCTGTTTGGTTGCGCATAACTGCGCATGCGCCGGCCTACTACCAGGCAGACTTGCCTCCTCCTCGCTTGCCGACGCGAGACTCAGTCCGCTCGAGTCAGCCATGTTGAGCACTTGTGTGATTGTGTACCGCGTCATGGAGCGGTGGATTACCAGAAAACCTCCTTAATTACCTCCATTAACGGGGATTTTCCCCGGGTGAACTAGTTGGAGACCTCCTGCCATTTCTTCTGATCATATTTTTGGATTTATTTTTCGTCTGGATACTTCCCAACGAGGTCTGGATGCCGGTCGTGTGACTGTATTCTTGGTCAAACTGTCAGGTTTAAATTCCTCTCATTTCTTCATCACCAAAGGTATGTACCAGTGTTTGAATCATTTTAAACGTCGTCCAGAAGAGGATTTTGATATTTTCGAAGATTTCAGGAAATAATAATAATAATAATAATAATAATAATAATAATAATAATAATAATAATAATAATAATAAAATAATAATAAATATTTGGACTTCGTCGTTAAATTAATTCCTATTTGCGTGTGTGGTATTGAAAATCTGAAAAACAGTTTCGGCAACTAATCACAGTAATGTGGAAGGTTCACAGTGAACTGAATTGGGATTATTAATTTAAAATTTAAAAGGTTTCTTTTTGGCACTTTAAATTGTAACCTTCTTTGTGAACCAAGGTACAGTCTCCAAGGTAGTGAGCTTTACCTTCTTCGGCTTTCTGTTTGCTTTCCTGTGTTTGTTTTCTAATTCGTTTGGTATGTTTTCTTCTCCCCTCCCCCTTCTGGGGTTTTGGGTGAATTAAAATTTTTCTCTAGCCTGTTTTCCTCCTTGTTATTTGGAGGCGTTGCTTTTGTTTGGTGGTTACCTTGGCAACGGTTTTGCAGTGATTGTTGTCGGGTTTTAATGTTGTCTGGCGTTTGGAGCCTGTGTGCATCTAGACGTATATTTTTCTGAGTCGAGTGTATCGTTCTCTGTTTTAAGTTAATTTATTAATTTTGACCACCCTTTCAAGTTGTGTCACTATTTTCTTCCCCCCGGGTGGTGTGTATTTTTACGTAAAATTCTATATGTCTTGGAAACTGTCCTTGGTGGAAACTGAACGTTTTTTAATTTTGGTAATTATGAGAAGCGGCCGCGTTGAAGATTCATTTTATTGAATAATTGATAACGGAGTTTTTTTTATTAATTAACTATCCGTGATCGATCACATTTTATTTCAAGGTAGTATTTATGTAAGGAAGTCTATTGGTTTTCCGTTGTTTTCTGATCACATTTTATTAGGTACGGAGGTCATCCTTTTCCTTTCTTTGTTGTTTTCATAAAATTTTCAATTTATTATCTGTTAAAGAGTATTTATTTACCATTAATTGTTAATTAATAATGAATTAATTTTTCTTTAAACCATACCTGGGTATATTCTGATTTATTTTATTTATTGTTAATTACTTTTTCCACCTTTCAACCTTACATTGACTTTATTTACATTTTGGCTTTACGTCTTAAAATAAACATAGGTTTTATCAACTTAATGACTTGGTTTGTTACCTACTATTTGCCCTTCCATTAAAATTCTTTAACTTCATTGAAGTGTTGGTTTTCATTCGCCACGTTCGGTGGAGCACTGCCACCGATTTTCTTGTGCATTAACTTCCACGGCCTTAAGTCGTCTTCCTCCGCTGCTTCCGGTAAGTTATTTCTATGGTTTCTTGTTTTTTTATTGTGCTTGAACTTTTGTTGTTGCTCTTCTTGTGCCCATCTTCTCCCTCGTGTTCGCTATTCCTCCCATTTTGGGGCGGACACGCTAGCAACCTTCTCACCAGGGTCTCTATCTCTCTCTCTCTCTCTCTCTCTCTTCCTCTCTCTCTCTCCGTCCTTTTTCCTCTCTCTTCTTCTCTCACCCTGGTGGGTAAGGTTATTCACCTCATCACCCCTAGGTGGTACCAGGGTCCTAGAGGGTGGTGAGCGGTGAGATGCGTGTAAAATGTCCCGTCGCTTAATAAGGCTGAGAAGTTCAGAAGATATCCATGGCAAGCTACCAGTTCTTTGTGTTCGATGACTTTGTGCTTTATGTTTTTGTGTACCAAGCGGTAGCTGGTCAATAAAGGAATTATACATTATGTCAATTCTACTAGTAGCGTTGTTTATGACTTTTGTGTTATGTTCAGTGATATTACTACTTTCAGGTCTATCATTATTTTGGTCTACATTAGTTGCTTTCAGCCTTTTCAGTTCAAGCGATTGTGATGGAGATTTAGAATTTGGCAAAAGAATATCAAATATTAATATATTATGGTCACTTATATAGCTACCAACATTTGATAAATAATAATATATTCCAGAATTATTTATAGACACATGATCTATTAAAGTGCTTGTGGTATCACATATTCGTGTTGGATATACATTATTGCATTGCTTGAAATCATAGCAAGAAAGCAGGTTCATGTATTTTCTTTTTAGTTGGTCACTAGTTAAGATATCAATATTCGTGTCACCCAAAAATAGGCATAAATTGTTAGTTGTTTTACTTAGAAAATTTTCGAGGGATGCTAGAAATGGTATGGCATTTTTCCTATTTGGGTTATATCCTGCAATTAAATCAATACTTTTATATTTACTACTACTAAATTTATCCCTATAAATTTCAACCCATATCAGGCTATGATCAAGTTCACAATTCATTTTCACATTTGCTTTCCAACAATGCGAAATGTAAATACCTAAGCGACCTCCAGCTTTGCCGTCTCTGTGTGAAAAGATGCTTCTATAATTTGGTATATTATAGTATTTCGCCTCCTCACTTTTTACCCAAGTTTCTGTCACAACCAATATATCTACCTGGCCTATAATGTGCAACAGAATTTCTATTTCCTCAAGTTTGTTTCGGATACTCCTGCTGTTTAGGTACAAGCACCTAACCGCACTGTAAGATTTTGACGGGCCAGTAGAGCTGTTTCCGTCCAGGTGAGAAGCAACTGTATATGAACTGATGTTCTGTAAAACAAAATTATTTATGGAATCGTATTGTATTTCATAACAGCCTAATGGAAAAATGGAATATTTGTTGTAACACTTAGGTACTGCCATTAACGAGTGTTGGTATGATATCTTGGCTGTGCCGTTACACTTGTGTCTTCGCTCTGCAACTTTCTAATATCATCAATGCTCCTAATTCGCACTGATCGATGGTTTTCAGTCCTTCTTACTTAGATTTTGCAGTCCCTTGTCCAAATATATTTATATCCATGTTGCCGTAGATCCCTGGCCATCTTGTGGAGATATTTATTCCCCGATGTCAGATGTTCGTTGATATATACAGCTCGGTTAGCTGCTTGGATACCTAAATCTTTTGAGCTTAGTGTTGATTTATTCTTCCTTGCTGCGAGCAGCTGATCCTTTTTTAACCGGCTGCAAAATTTTACAAGGAGAGGAGGAGGGAGTTCCTGCTTCTTTTGGGGTAGACGATGACACGCATCAATATCACTGTCGGTCACTTCGACACCGAGCGCATTGCCAAGTGCTTTCACAACTGCGACTGGATTCTCGTCACCAAGCTGAGGCAGTCCATGAATTTCTACGTTGTTCCTCCGGACGTACTGTTGGAGGTCTTGATTTTCCTCTCTAAGCTTAGAGACTTCTTCGTCTGCTATTGTCTTTTCCCTTTCGAGGACAGCAACCTTAGACTTCAATGCCGCTACTTCTGCCATAGCGTTTTTAAAGTCATCAGTTATTTTGTGCAGCTGACGCTTAATATCGTCAAAACTCTCAGTAAAAAAGGTCACCGACTTTCTAATTTCCGCTTGTTCAGCTTCGATTCCTTCTAGTTTACACAACCTTTTGTGGATGTCCCTAAATACAGATTCCATATCCCCAAGCTTATGGTCACTCGGCCCTACAGCCAGATCACCATTCACACTATCACACTTGCCGCAGTACCACTTCTTTGATTTGTCCTCAATTAGTGTCTTGAATTCCCGTTTATTTAATTTAACACACGCTCTGTGATGTTTTCTATGACACTTACCGTCACAGATGATGTAGTCGTCCTCGGCAGTAATTGATTTTATGCACGAACCACATACAGCTAGTTGCTTATTGCCCGCCATCTTTCGCCACTTTGTCTTCTTAAAAAAGAAACCACTTTGTTACTATACCCCGTGAAGTTGACTACCTTCCAGTCCGTAGATATTTCGATTACGGGAAACTCCAGGAAAACTATGCTGCACCCAAAAACACGCCTGTATCCTCCTCATTCCATGCCTTTCTTGACTCTGTCAGTGCCGGGAATCGAATGCAGGATGCTTTAAGTCAAATTCGAAAATAAGGATTCCTAAAAGTAACCAGCCGGCCCCACGGTGTAGGGGTAGCTTGCCTGCCTCTTACCGGAGGCCCCGGGTTCGATTCCCGGGCAGGCCAGGGACTTTTACCTGGATCTGAGGGCTGGTTAGAGGTACACTCAGCCCACGTGTTTATAATTGAGGAGCTATCTGACGGTGAGATGGCGGCCCCGGTCTCGAAAGCCGGGGGAACCTGCGGAGAGGATTCGCCGTGCTGACCACACGACATCTCGTAATCTGCAGGCCTCCGGGCTGAACAGCAGTCGCTTGGTAGGCGATGGCCCTTCGTGGCTGTTACGCCACGGTGTTTGGTTTGGAAAAGTTAACAGAGAAGGAAGCGACACGCCTGCAAGGCTCCCTAGCTTCCAGCTAGTTCTTCTGTCCAGCCTTGTGCATTTAGGACAGTAAGAAAACGTGCGCCTTAATAAATGCTCCTCATAAAAATTTTATAAAAATACTAACTGCGTCTATTTATAACAATAGTCACAAACGCCTCCTTTTCATGTGGCTCAGTTGGTTGAATCGCTGTCCTTCTGAGTCTGAGTTCGCAGGTTCAAATCCCAGCTTGGATCGGTAATCCTTTAAACGGTGTTGAAATTGCAACAGCTCAGTGTCGTTGGTTTCTGGCACGTTAATAAAAATTTTACATAAGAATATTAGCGTCACAAAACTCTAACTTTATACTACTATATTCTGTATCCCAGGCTTGCGAGGGAAAGTAATTAACAATTTACTTTACGTCGAACCGACACAGATAGGTCTTATGGCGACGGTGGTATAGGAAAGGCTTAGGAGTGGGAAGGAAGCGGCCGTGGCCTTAATAATTGAGGTACATTCCAGCATTTGCTTGATGTGAAAATGGGAAACCACGGGAAAACATTTTCAGGGCTGCCGACAGTGGGGTTCGAATCCAGTATCTCCCGGATGCAAGCTCACAGCTGCGTGGCCCTAACCACGTTGGAAACTAATAGGACAAGGTAAACCCTACATAGCATATGTTGTAACGTGTATTTTTCTTTACCAACTAACAAAATATCTATACCCATATGGTTTACATTATAAATTTATTTGTTTGTTTATTTATTTACTTGTGCCTTCAGTATAGTGGCGATCAGAATCTTAAATAAAATACTGAAATACCGTACTTAAAATAGTTAAAACTACATAAATTATGATAATTGAAAATAAATTTAAATAAATTACTTACTAAATTAACATAAGAACTAATTAATATTAAAAACGCTTAACAATGGCTAATCCTCAGGAACGCACACATACTTCAACCATTCAGTCAGCTGTCCTCAACAGGTAGTCTCGGCAGGTGACCTTAAATCGTGATTTAAAAAGCTAGTTTCTCTGGCCTGAACTGGCAGGGAATTCCATAATCTATTAATTTTATTCGTGCGGTGGAGTGGAATGGAATTAATGAATCTAGAACGTGTATTGAAGTTGTGAAATGATGATAAAAAGATGAACTTAGAAGAAATAAACATTGGCTGACTTTCAGCTACCACTCTGATCACCATCGTTAAAGTGTGCAACTGCCGACATTTATCAGCTATGAGACATCCTGATGGTATGGGATGATATGACCATCGTACCCGATATTGTCAATAAATCGCAGGTAGGTATTCAGTGCTTGTTGAAGTTTAAGTGTTTCTTCTCTCGTCATGTCAACTAAAACAACGTCACAATAGTCAAGAATAGGGAGAATGAATGTCTGTATTAGTTTGGTCTGTAGCTAAAATGGAAATACATCCCTCTGCCGTTTAAGAGGGTGAAGAACTCCAAAAATCGTTTTACGTATTTCTTTCGTGTGATCGGACCAATCAACTGTTTCATTCATCATTACGCCGTGATTTTTAACCGTTTTACTGTAGGGAATAATGTCACCATTCAGTAGGATAGGCGGGATTGCGACATTGTTTGAGCAGCTTAGTAATTTTCGTGATACAATTGTTATTTTTTTTTTTTTTTTTTTTTTGCAGTTTAGTATACGAGAGCTTCGTTGTGCATATACACTGAGTCGTCGGAGATCTTGTCTTGCAGTGCCGATATATTTGAAGATCGTTAGCACAGAGGTCAAGTATGTTATTTCCTTTCACAGATGGTATGTCATTGATGTAAATACAGAAAATTAGGAGCCGTAGAATACTACCCTGCGGGGCAACACTAAGTTTCATTTTCCATTTAGAGGCCTTGTCGTTTACTATTACACGCTGTTGACGGTTACTCAAATAAGAACTAAAAACCTTAAACGCATCCAGGTCGAAATTTAGCAGTTCCATTTTCTTTAGGATAGTCGGAATTACTATAGTGTCAAAAGCGCTACTGAAGTCAAGATGGATACGTATAGTGAGCAGTCGTTTGTCCATAGCGTTTCTAATGTCTTCAGTAACCTTCAAAAATGCTGTCGCGGTACTGTGAACCTTCCCAAATCCATATTGCGAAGGGTCCAAAGGAGCATTTTTATTTAGGTATTCCAGAACTTCCTCGTATACTATACGTTCAAAGTCTTTAGAAAGCGCAGGGAGTACGGACATAGGAAGATAGTCAGAGGGTGATTGTGGGTCTAAACTCATAGGTACCGATATAATATTGGCTGTTTTCCAGACAGTAGGGAAAGTTCCGTTTAGTAAACTGTAGTTCAGTATGTGCGACAGTATAGGCGAGATAGCACCCATAATGTTATGTATAAAAGTAATAGGAATATCATCTAAACCTGTAGTCCTTGATTTAATCGAGTACAAAGCCTTTTAACCCGATTTTCTGTGACACTGTGAAGTGTGAATGGTGGATTGGCTGGAGGGGAAGGCGGTGAGTCGGTGCAGTTAATTGGGGTAGGGTGAATATTTATTCTATTAAAGTAATCGTTCAGTTCGTCAAGTGGAATCTGTCTCTGTTGATGATTTCCTATTCCCAGAGCTCTAAGTTTGTCCCATGCGCGATTAGAGTTTAAGTTGCTAGCTAAATTCCGAATATATATACATTTTTTAAAAATTTCCGATTAACTGCTTTGTGCGATTTCTTAAGATGCGGTTAGATTCGAAGTCTGTGTCATCTAGGGTTTGTTTATAATATCGAAATAACGAGTCACGGTGGGCCATCATTCTCTCGCCTTCATCATCTAGCCATAAACAAAAAGGATGAGAAACCTGTATTCGACGCGCGCGCGCGTGTGTGTATCTTTGCCGCATTATTTGTATTTCAATGTAATTTCTTTATTTCTTATCACATGACCATTATTGTAATAGCATTACCGTATTTATTCTAAATCAGAATATTGCATTCTTACTTAAACTGTTTATTCTTGCATTCATTTCACTTGTACTCGGAATATATGAAATGGTGCAGTTATGCTGGGATGTGAGTAACAGAGGTAGCCGGGGAACGGGGACGGGGGGGGGATGGTTGTCGTCCAAGGAGTCCTGACACCCCAGGAGTTTTATCGAATGTCCTTTTATTGAGCATTTTATACATAATGTACATCAATATTAGCTTCCGGAGTCCGACACATTGGCTGAATGATCAGTGTTGAGGCCATCGCTTCAGACGGTCCCGGGTTCGATTCCCGACTGGTTCGGGGATTTTAATCGCGTCTGATTAATTTTTCTGGCTGGGGACTGGGTGTTTGTCCCAACATATTCATATTCAGACAACATACTACACTACCAACCACCAAAGAAACACACAACACTGATTACATCCCTCTACATAGGGTTGGCTACGGGAAGATCATCCAGCCGTAAAACAGGGCCAAATCCACATGTGCGACCCAGTTCGCACCCGCAACTCCACAGATGTGTGAACAGCGGGGAAGAAGGAGAAGAAGAAGAAGAAAATTACTATTAGCTTCCGGAATCCGCACGAATCCACCACTCTTACTTGGATCCAAGGGCACTCATTTCCTTTTTCGGTATTCTACACCACCTAAACTATGGAACTTTGGACACCTATCAAATTAAATTTCTGGATGAATGCCCCCCCCCCAAACTGAAATCCTGGCTACGCTAGTGATATGAGGGAACATTGAACCCCAACATTCACCCCTCATTGTTGAACTCATATTTACATAACCTGAACATCTGAACATCTTGAAAAACCAAGACCCTTCATACTACATTTGCCAAGAATTACATAGTTTACAGACTTATTTAACATATCAGTTAGTTTCTTGTCCGTTTCAATACATTCCACATGCATATGTTTCTTTTCTACTTGATGTTTTACAAAGTTATAGTTAATGTCTATTTGCTTCATCCGCTTCTGATTCGGATTACTTACAACCATTATTGTGTAGCGAGTCAATGTTCCCTCATAGTGTTTACTCTGAGGTTGTGTATTCTTTGTATGACGCTTTTATTCCATGAGTGAATGTATACTACATGGATCAGCTGTGTGGCTACATACCATGTGTGTGGTTGGAAGAGCACATAGGCATTCGGTGTTCGGCTGTTGTGCAGCGCACACGTCTCTATCCGGTCACTGGTGCAGCGGCTTTTGACTTCCGACGTCTCTAGATAAGTAGAGTGTCTTGTTTTTGTGTTTGTATCCTAGTAATTCTTCCCTTCTTGTTTCGGTGATAGTATAGTGTAATCACCTTTCGGTGTGCTATCAAATACAGTAGAGACAATACACGACACTGAGCGAGATATCGAGGGACAGCTATTGGAGCTCACTCTAGCGGATAGACCTGAACGGTACTGATTCTGTCATAAGAGCACGTGTATTTTTGTGTGAAGTTTTTGGTGTTATTTATGCGTTTTCAGTGAGTTGACATAATTAAATAGTAGCGTGTGTCATTCCTTGATATCTTCTCTCAACATGAGGGGAAAGGTATGTGCTGTGTTTGGCTGTAGTAATTACGAAGTAGAGAAAAATGCGCGCTCGTTCTTCAGGTTCCCTCGTGACAAGAACATGTAAGTAATATTGTGTTTGCATATATATTCTTCCAGCGACAGAGATTTTTATAGTACTTAATAATCTTCTGACCTGCTCGACCCATGTTTTAACAGGCTTAAAATATAATACGCATATTTTATTGTATAGTGCAGCAGTTAGGCCCGGTTTCATCAACACATGTTAAATATATACTAACAAGTAGTTAGTTAATACGGAGTTAGAAATTTAACATCTTGTTAGGTTTCTTGCGTTTCATCAAACTTTTCGTGTGAAATGTTAACTAATCGACTGTTAACTCTCCCAATATTGCGAACTGTTGCGAATCAAGGAGGCAGTGGTACGAACATGCTGTTTTACAACGCGCTCCGATTCGCTTTTGTTTGAGCACAGCTGTAAAGTATGGCGCGTAAAGTGAAACGGAATCGTAGTTCTAATTTTTCCTCCTTCGAAAAAGAGTTGTTAATTGAATTAGTTAGTAAACATAGATAAGTTATTGAGTGCAAGCGCACAGATGGCTTGACGATAAAAAAAGGACGAGGCGCGGAAAAAGTCCGCGAGGGTTTCAATGGGGTAAACAGATACTTTTTTTAGCGGGTATCCGCTGTCACCTAACAAAATCACTTCGTCAATTGGCCCACTTCAAACTGTGCTCCGATATGGGAGTTATTAAATATTGTATTGTCGTGTGCAGAACCAGACCACCTAGCAAGTATATCCCTGATTTGGAGGTTAGGCTCGCTAATCACCTGAACATTAACAGAGAAATATCCCTTTTGATTACGATATATTTCGGCCCAATTGCCTCCAGGTGATTGGATTCTTACATGTGTGCAATCTATTGCACGTAGAACAAACACCAGGAAAACGACTTATTTCATAGAAGTCGCGGATAATTTGCTGACGCTCTTCTACTGAAGGGAATGTTATATACCTCCTTCTCATGGATGCTATTGCTGCAGACAGTCGACAAACAACTCTATTAACAGTGGCTTTAGAAATTCCAGCATTGTCTCCGGCCATTATGTGAAAATAACCAGTAACAAAAACTCGTAATATTATCAGTACCTGCAACATTGGAGAAAGAGGTTTCTCTTCGTAGGATATTCTAACCTCACTTGAATTTCGTCAACAACCTTAGCAACGACTGTTTTCGATAACCTGTATCTATGAAGAAATTTCGGATCCGTCAAATTTTCAAAGTCATTACGTCGCTGAACTCTCCTTCGATCAGGATTGTTTTGTAAAAGATCTAAATAGAGCAATTCCGCCTCGAAAGCGAGATTCACAGCAGCCATTTTGGAACAGGTTGCTAAATGCTAATGTTAGCCATTTAACATTGGAAATGGCTGAGGTTAACTTTAATACGCAGTTTAACATTTGTTAATGTTAACATTTGTTGATGAAACGCAAATTTTCTTAAATCGTATGTTAAAATGATTTAACACCTTGTTAAGCACTAACATGTGTTGATGAAACCGGGCCTTAACCTTCAATACCGATGTGTTGTTGTAGGTGTGATCTGTGGGTTTTGAAATGTCACAGAAGCGATTGGATAAAGTGTACAAGAAAGAAGGGACGTTACGCTTGTATAAGAATTATAAGATCTGTTCAGATCATTTCCAGGCCAGCGACTTTAAAAATCCTCGACTGTACAGCCAAGGGTATGTTACATTTTTACTCTAATTGTTCGTAAATATTCCTCAAAGCATCGCTATCGACAACATTTTCAAACTTTTCTTACTTTTATCCCTCTTCTCAGATTAAAGCCGGGATTTTATAGATTTTCTTTCTGTTAGTAGGCTTCATGTTAAGAGGAAAATTGTCCAGCTATTAAATGTTAATTCATTGCATCATATGTGTAAGGAATATGCCGATATTTTTATTGACACATGTCTTAATGTGATGATACATTGTTTTTAAATGAGGAAAAAAGACAAATCCAACCGTAAGATTTCAGGCAGGTATGCTAAAGCTAAAAAAGTAATCCATAAATGAAAGATCAAGCCATTTCACAGCAGTCCATTTCACACCTTGTTTATATGTCTAATTTCAGTCTTTGAATAATAACCTTTTAAATAATTCTTCATTCATTTATCCGGAATTGCTTTAGCAACTTACTAGAAAATTGAATCTAGCAAAGAAGGCAGCTAAGGATAATATGATGGCAAGCATAATTGGCAGTCATACGAATTTTAGTGAAAAATGGAAGGGTATGTAAAGGTATTTTAAGGCAGAAACAGGTTCCAAGAAGGACATTCCAGGAATAATTAATGAACAAAGGGAGTGTGTATGTGAGGATCTTCAAAAGGCAGAAGTATTCAGTCAGCAGTATGTAAAGATTGTTGGTTACAAGGATAATGTCGAGATAGAGGAGGAGACTAAGGCCAAAGAAGTAATAAAATTTACATATGATAACAATGACATTTACAATAAGATACAAAAGTTAAAAACTAGAAAAGCGACTGGAATTGATCAGATTTCTGGGGATATACTAAAGACAATGGGTTGGGATATAGTACCATATCTGAAGTACTTATTTGATTATTGTTTGGCCGGAGGAGCTATACCAGATGAATGGAGAGTTGCTATAGTTGCCCCTGTGTATAAAGGAAAGGGTGATAGACATAAAGATGAAAATTACAGGCCAGTAAGTTTGACATGCATTGTATGTAAGCTTTGGGAAGGCATTCTTTCTGATTATATTAGACATGTTTGTGAAATTAATAACTGGTTCGATAGAAGGCAATTCGGTTTTAGGAAAGGTTATTCCACTGAAGCTCAACTTGTAGGATTCCAGCAAGATATAGCAGATATCTTGGATTCAGGAGGTCAAATGGACTGTATCGCGATTGACCTGTCTAAAGCATTTGATAGGGTGGATCATGGGAGACTACTGGCAAAAATGAGTGCAATTGGACTAGACAAAAGAGTGACTGAATGGGTTGCTATATTTCTAGAAAATAGATCTCAGAGAATTAGAGTAGGTGAAGCTTTATCTGACCCTGTAATAATTAAGAGGGGAATTCCTCAAGGCAGTATTATCGGACCTTTGTGTTTTCTTATATATATAAATGATATGAGTAAAGGAGTGGATTCGGAGGTAAGGCTTTTTGCGGATGATGTTATTCTCTATAGAGTGATAAATAAGTTACAAGGTTGTGAGCAACTGCAACGTGACCTCGAAAATGTTGTGAGATGGACAGCAGGCAATGGTATGTTGATAAACAGGGTTAAAAGTCAGGTTGTGAGTTTTACAAGTAGGAAAAGTCCTCTCAGTTTTAATTACTGCGTTGATGGGGTGAAAGTTCCTTTTGGGGATCATTGTAAGTATCTAGGTGTTAATATAAGGAAAGATCTTCATTGGGGTAATCACATAAATGGGATTGTAAATAAAGGGTACAGATCTCTGCACATGGTTATGAGGGTGTTTAGGGGTTGTAGTAAGGATGTAAAGGAGAGGGCATATAAGTCTCTGGTAAGACCCCAACTAGAGTATGGTTCCAGTGTATGGGACCCTCACCAGGATTACCTGATTCAAGAACTGGAAAAAATCCAAAGAAAAGCAGCTCGATTTGTTCTGGGTGATTTCCGACAAAAGAGTAGCGTTACAAAAATATTGCAATGTTTGGGTTGGGAAGAATTGAGAGAAAGAAGAAGAGCTGCTCGACTAAGTGGTATGTTCCGGGCTGTCAGCGGAGAGATGGCGTGGAATGACATTAGTAGACGAATAAGTTTGAATGGCGTCTATAAAAGTAGGAAAGATCACAATATGAAGATAAAGTTGGAATTCAAGAGGACAAACTGGGGCAAATATTCATTTATAGGAAGGGGAGTTAGGGATTGGAATAACTTACCAAGAGAGATGTTCAATAAATTTCCAATTTCTTTGAAATCATTTAGGAAAAGGCTAGGAAAACAACAAATAGGGAATCTGCCACCTGGGCGACTGCCCTAAATGCAGATCAGTATTGATTGATTTGATATGATTGTTAATATCTCAATACCATTGCATTTCTAGACGTAATTTATTTATCCATTTCCCTATATACATTTCCATTGATATTTGAATTTAGCGCGATTTGTTCAGGTCAAGTCACTAGGAGCGCCACCGTCGAATTGTCTCCCATTTTAGCAAGGCGAAATCCGTAAGTGTCGTGTATTGTCTGTACTGTATTTGGTGCTATGTCTCTAGATAGTGGAAGTGGCACTTTAGAGAGACCTCCCGATATTGGCAATGATTCCATGAGGGAGGACTTCCGAATGGACGATATTAATACTGATACTCAAAGAGGGGGTTCTCAAGATACAGTACCGTACGTGACATGGATCAAAGTCAGCACGTTCCTGCATCTACATATTCTAAAACTAATCTTGGTCCCTGCACAATATACGTAGAATCGATTGAATCTCATAATAAAATAGGACATATTCACCCTATGACTCTGGGTCTGATTTTCTCTGAGAGGTAAATTGGTGAAGTTAAGGCCATTCATAGAAAGGGAAGAAATTGGATACAGATTACTTTCCTGTCTAGTAAGGCTGCAAACGCCTTTCTTTGTCATCCTATTCTTAAGGAAAAGGAACTGAAAGCGTTTATTCCGTCCTCGAATATTCATCAAGTAGGGGTAGCACGGGGGGTAGACTCTACTATTTCCGATACCGACATGTAACCTATTTAGAATCTCCATGTCCTGTAGTGAAAGTACAACGTCTTCATAGACGATCCTCGAAAGAGGGCAAAACTGAATATTTCCCTAAAGATACTGTGAAGGTTGTATTTGAAAGTCAACGCCTTCGGAAAAGTGATTCCATTTTTAAAGTAATTTTAGAGGTTCTGGCGTTTATATTTTGTCCCTTATTATGCAAACGCTGTCAGCGGTATGGCCATACTAATTGTCGCTCAAGGGAGCCGAGATGTGATGAATGTTCCCTTAATCTAATTGTGCAGAAAATCATCCTGCGGGGGCTGAACGATGTGAAATTCACAAATAACAGAAAGAAATCCAAACATTATGAGTGTTGAAAACAATCATATTTAGAAGTAAAACATTTTTGCCCCATTAGAGTCCATATCCAACACCCTTATGATGCCACAATATTTCCCTTCTTTACCAAATAGAAATTCACAATCAGAAGAAAATTTCCCTCGAAAGCGTAAATATACTATTTTGGTTAGTAATCCTCCCCACCCACCCATTAAACCAGGTTATGACAGGTCAGCATATCTAATTTGATAATTAATCCGAAGGTAGTTACAGAAAATTCTGGCACTCCAGTAGTGATATTGATACCTGCTAATCCTAACCAGACTGCATCTATCTCATGGAAGTCCAGTCAACAAGGGCAACTTTCGGATTCCCACGCACATATCTCAGCATCTACCTCTGTCGCGGCTTTAAATTGCAATCCAAATGTTAATTCTAATGAAAATTTCGACACGTTTCTTAATGGACCACATGAGACAAAACGTCCAATCGAAGTATCTGTTGAAGTCTTTACAGGATGAGGTTCTTCTTTTATTGGGACATTCCACTACTTCCAAGTAAATCGTACGATTATTGCATTGGAACTATAGGAGCATTCTAAATAAGAAATATGAATTAGTGAGTTTGTTAAATTCTTTTGATCCTGAGTTAATTTTATTCAGCGAAACTTGGTTGAAATAGCATTTTCATTTCCATATGAAAAGTTTTTCGGCGATACGGCATGATGCACCCATCTCTGGAGGTACGTGCATTTTAATCAAACAAGACATCTATTTTCAGGAAAAACCATTAAACTATGTTATACCGGGAACTCAAGCCATTGCAGTACAAATTAATTATTGGTACGTAGTTTCAATATACAGTGGATAAAAGGTAATTGTGCTCAATGGGACATCTTTTTTCGCAATTTCCACAAACAGCACTCTCAATGTTGGGTATTTTAATGCCCACAATCTTCTTTGGGGCATTAAATCCAGCTGCCCAAAAGGGAGGAATATCGAAAAACTCACCGTAAAACAGGAACTGGTTATCCTCAACGACGGTTCTCCTACTCGATTAACAGCCCCTAAGATTAATAAAAATGCAGTAGATCTCACTATTTGCACATTTGATTTAGCACACAAAACAAATTGGAGTGTAATTTATGATACACATCAAAGTGATCAATTCCCAGTAATAATAGATATAGGCCCACAAATTTACAGACATGTTTCTCAATTTACTACATCCCGTAATCTCCGTTCGTTAGATCCTGATTTATTGACAACCTTTCTTGCTGATAAAATACGCTCTACACTTCCACATATACATCTTCTTGACTATGATCTACTTTTACAATTTATTCATTCCTATTGGGATAACTATCATCCAGTGGCAGCGCGTGGATAAAGCGTCTGGCGGTTCACTGCTGTCGAAAATGACGTGTTGAGATTTATTGTTACTTGATGTTTACATAGATGTAAAATAGTGACATTGCTTGATTAGAAACGCGACTTTCCTTTGAAGGGACACAGCTACAGCTCGAAGAAGTTTCCAAAACAATAAAGAAAGGCGGAGAATATGAGGTGCAATTACTTAAAGCTGATCCAATTTCCTATGACTTTGGAGACGTTGCTTGCGTACGAATAACTTCAATAACGTGTTAGGCAGACTACTGTTGTTTATGTATTGACGTATTTTGCTGCTTACTTTTCATAAAACACGCATTACTAAAGAAAATCTCCAGGGGCTCTCAACTTTGGAGCGTTAGTTGGCGACCACGGGCCCCTTAGCTGAGTACTAGCATTGCTTCTATTTACTTGCACCAGGCTCCTCACTTTCATCTATCCCATCGGACCTCCCTTGATCAAGTCTTGTTCTTTTACGACACCGATGGTATTAGAGCACTCGAGACCCAGGGAGAGTTTCATTTTCACGCCCTTCGTGGCCTTTGTCTTTATTTGGCCGACACCTTCATTTCCGAAGTGTAGGATCCCTTCCATTTTCTCTATGTTTAGTGTTATATAGAGGATGGTTGCCTAGTTGTACTTCCTCTTAAAACAATCACCACTTACTAATGAAACGTTTCATTAATTACATAAACTTAGGCTACGTACGCCTACTGATGCAATACAAAACGTAGTTACCAAAATATCCTGGCTCATTGCGGTTAATTACATCAGAATTGCAAAGTCGTCAAGTTAAAACCCCGCCAAAACCTACCACAAACGTCAAACTTCAACCGCGCGCTCTGACCGTGCTTCGGCTAATTTCGGAACTGCTCCATATAACTCGTGTCTATTGCTGGTCCAGTCACCAGCGATTCCTGGGCTATGTTTTCCCTGCTCCTCACAACCCCTCGCCTTGTGCACCCTCCTTACGACTCACGGCCCCGATCGCGCAGTCCTGAAATTCAACCTCTTCGCTGGTTCCGAAGAGCAACAGTGTCGATGTCAAAAATACCGCTACGCGCTTGGATATACAGAGTTTATTAAAGGAATAGGCTGTAATAAACCACTTTACATCGACTTATCTATTTCTAGGGGGTTTACTGAACCACTGAACATATAGAACGCACCGCCACTGCCATCATCCCATCGAACACAAGCAGATTTTTAAAAAGCACAGCAATTCTATTCGCTGGCGGGATTCCGAATGCGCTCTCACGTCCTTCGAAGACCTGCTGCCTTAAAAGCATACTGAAAATATGGCACTTATGATCATTATGTTCAGTATAAAAATAGTCGCATCTATACAGTCTATTTTAATGAAAAAAAGACGAACAGCGTGGAAGGTATTTGTCACATCTCTCAATAGACACACTCCTATCAAATATATATGGGCAGCCATCAAACATCTAAGCAAGGCTCACACAAATCTTGTTTTTCAATCGGGCCCTATTGGAATTGCCCAATTTTATCACCAACTGACACCGGATTACGTGGAATCTTCTTACGAATATAGTTCCTGACGTCCCTCCGCGAAATTTTCTAGTCTCTTACAAAATATCTCCCTTAATGAACTCGATATGGCACTCGAACATCGAAAAGATTCCAGTCCGGGCAGAGATTCTATAACTTGAAGTATTTACCGTCCCATCCTAAGCAAACGCTGGCACATAAATTTAACGCCATACTCGATAGCCATGCAATTCCTGTCGAATGGAATGATTTTCAAATCATACCAATATTGAAAAAAGGTAAACATCTTCAAGACAAAAACGCGTATAGAGGGATCGCGTTGGTACCTTGCCTACGCAAAACTTTCCAACGAATGCTCTTGCAACGTCTTCTATGGTGTTTAGAATATTATTATATACTTCCAGTCTAGCAGTTTGGTTTTTTGAAAGACAGAACTACGACCGACGCCCTTACCATATTTTTTACAGACTTATTACTCGCTCGAACTCGAGGTGACGTTGTGACAGCCCTGTTTCTCGACATAAAAGGAGCATATCGTCACTGCCGGGACAAAACCTCTTATGTGAAATATTATAGCTTAGGACTTTGGCCGGTAAGGTTCTGTCTGCTAAGGTGCAATATTGTGTGTATGTTGTCAAGGCATTCTCGCTCTTAATAATGTATGTGCTGCGGGTCAATATATCTCCAAAAACATTATCACATAGGAGGTTTTGTCCCGGCAACGAAGATATGATAATGTGGACATCGGATTACTTCGCGCCAAATAACGTAAGTGGCAATTTCCTAACCCGCTTATTAATATCATAAGACAATTATTAACTAATCGTCACATTTTTGTAAAAAGCAACGGACAGACTCTTGATTCTAGGTACACTTCCAAAGGTCTTCCACAGGGTGACATTTAAGTCCGATCTTGTATCTGTTATATACCTTTGATTTAGAGCAGGTGATTACTCAACATGCTAGAATCCTACAATACGCTGACGATATAGTCATTTATTCCATTGAATAATCGGTAATAGAATCCCGTACTACCATTGAAAATACACTAACGATCCTGCATAGATGGTTTCTACATCATAGTTTAGAAATAGAATATAAAGACTCTTCTGCAATGATTTTTACGAGGAAATGAAATAATGACCGTACGCCAATAAATTATGGCTCTCATGATATTGGTATAACAACTTCGATCACATATTTAGGAATCAAAATTGATAACAAATTACTCTGGAAAGAACATATCGAATTAGTTCTTTCCAAATTAGAAACTAAATATAATATTCTTAAATCTCTCAATAAACGCAATTGGGGATCGGATCCACATGTTCTTCTTACGGTATATAAAAATATAATCAGATCAGTATTCGAATATGGTTGTAACTTTGTTGACATAGCAACTACTAGTCACCTTCGCAAACTTGATTCCTTCCAGTTTAAAACACTCCGATTAATCATGAGGGCTATGTCTTCCTCCCCAACGAATGCACTTTTAGCTGAAGCATCAGAACCGCCAATAAAGTTTCGACGACGACAACTCGCAAGCAAATATCTTCTAAACAATTAAATAAATATCGCCACCCACTCCTCCCGAAACTACAGCTGTTACACGAATATTATCAAAACGGGAATGTTAAGGAAGAATATCAACCGGCTCTATTGTGGGCAGTTAACCAATTCGGTCACTTTCGTACTAGTATGGTACAAATACTCCATACCTTTTCGAGCTAGTACATTTAAACCCGACATTCTGCACACTATCTTTGAAGATCGTTCTTCAATACTACGAACAAATAGTCATGTCACGAATAGTCTATTTGACGTTGTTTTAAGTAATCATGAGCAGTATATCACTTTCTACATGGATGGTTCAAAACATTTATCACCAAATGGTTTAGGCGCTGCATTTTACTCGCCACAACTGGTCGTGGAAAAAAAATACACTCTACCGCACCTTGCTTCTTCTTTCACGACCGAAATATTCGCAATCAGCCAGGTTTTATTGTATATAAAATATTCCGGAATATTATAAGGTCTAATTTGTACTGATTCCTTAAGCACATTGATGGCCTTAGACAATCACGAACATACAAATAATAGGTATATTCAGAATTTACGCAAATTAAGTTATGACTTGTCGCTCCGTATTGTTAAAGTACTCTTCGCGTGGATTTCGGGCTATTCTGGAATCCAGGCGAACATCAATGGCGATATCCTAGCAAACGAGGCAGCACTGGGTACTGGATTAGATTATTACATCGCAGTTCCACACATAGATTTATGGGAACACTGTCGTCACTTCAACAAATACCAGTGGGTTGCACAATGGCGACGATCAAACAGACGAAAGGTAAGCATTTATTTACGATTCTGCCTGATATTCCTAACAAACCGTGGTTCGCTTTTGGTAAATACACTCGCCGTCATATTACTACAATCATACGTCTCCGTTTAAATCATGTATGTACGCCTGCACATCTCTATCGCCTTAATATTATCGAAAGTAAATTATGCCCATGTGGACAGGCACACGGGACTATAAACCACATCCTTTTTCAGTGTCAGACATATGACCATCAACGACGCGAGTTCATATCTAAGCTTCTTAACGCTGGTTACCAACTGATGTTAAATGTTTCGTGTTAGTGTACCAATCGACGTTTCGTATTGTAGACTTAATTCTCAATATTTTAATTGCCTTCAGGTACATCCTTCTCATCCCAACCCTTGTTTGTGGTCCGACGTAGTTCGTGTGAAGTAAGACGTCGCGACGTATCACACAGACGTGAAGAATTAAAACCTTGTGTCCCAGTGTTTTTATGTTAAGCCCTGATAAGTTACGCTAAAATAACTTGGTACTTTCCAATGTTTTATCATTACCCGCCGTGAATTAGCTACATTAAATAGCTATCCCTACTTTTCTGTAGTGCACTAATTTCTTCTAAGTTGGCACCTCTCCTAGACAATACTTAAACTGCAAACCAGTGACTGTACGTAGCGTCTTACGACGATGTCCAACAACTAACCAAGAAGAAGAGAAGGAGAATAAGAATAAGAATAAGAATAAGAATAAGAAGGAAGAGCACACAGCTGGACAGCTAGTGTACAGCTTGTGATGCTTGACGGGCTTGACGAGTGTGACGACTGTACTGAGCTCAACGTGTTAGCCTGTATGTAAAAAGTAGTAGGATGTGAATCGTTGTGGAGTATGTGTTCGAAAAGAGTGTACGTGTACAGAGCTTTTGGATCTTAAATAAGCCATTCTTTTAAACTAACATGTGGTATTGTGGTTATGTTACTCCTCGCATAGCCCGATAGTTAGTTCACTTACAAGGTTATGGGGCAAGATCAACAGAAATTCAGAGATCCAGATCGACAGAAATTCGCAGATCAGGATCGACAGTCTGCTCAGTATGTTCCAGAAAGTTCCAGAAGATCGACAGAGCTATAGAACTACAAGATTACAGAAAGTTCCAGTGAGTTATTTTTTCTGTGTGCTTGGATAAATAGTGACAGTGGCGATTAATGAAATGTATCACAGTCAGCAGTTTTCGGGTGCAGATTTTGGGAACTGGTCGTTTAGAATGAAGAGTGCATTACGTCAAGCTCAAGCTCAAGTGATAGAGGCTATTGAGGTTACTGATTTTGCTACGAAATCCGAAAATGCCGGTAAGGAAGCAAGAGCTCAGGCGTTACTCATTGCAGGTGTAAGTGATAGGTATATTAATTTTTGAAACAGTATAACTCAGCTTACGCAGAGTTTAGAAGACAATTTGAAAGCTAAATGGTCTAGAAGTCGTTTATATTTGAAGAGACTTTTGAATGAAGTTAAATATGATGGTTGTAGTTCATTGTCTGTCTGTTAGGTCATCAGCCCAGAGACTGGTTGGATCCTCAAATAACACCACCAAAGGTTATGCGGTTATAAGAAAACCCCAACATCCAATGGCAGCACCAAAATGAGGCATACTAGGCAAGATGAGGAGCGTGGTAGTTTGCCATTGCTTTCCTCACTGAATCAGAAAGTACAATTGCAGCACGTCTGACCCTATGAGCAGCACCTTTCATAACACTCAGATGCACTAGTCATGCTCTGAATGTCATTACTCAGCACTACCCATACCCCAGCAACTTCCATAATGTCACAGCCATGGATGTTGACTGGGACTTCGGTAGAAGCTACACTTTACCTTGGCCTGTGCCAAGAGATGGTTGCAAAAGTACTGTATCCATCAAGAAATGACAGCAGGCAAAGTGTAGTTCATTAACAGAACATATTATGAAATTGGAGGACTATTTCTCACAATTGAAGGACGCTGATAGTGTGTTTCCTGGGGATGACAAAATTAATATCTTGTTGGTGTTAATGCCTCGTAGTTATGATTAAGTGGTGACAGCTTTTGAAACTCAACCAAATTTAACATCGGACTTTTTGAAAAATCGTCTGTTAGGTGAAGAAGAAAAACAGAAGAAATGTCAAAATTCTGTTACCAGAAGTGATCCCATTTTCTCTGCTTTCGATGTGGTAAACCAGGTCGCAAACAATATCATTGTATAGAACATTCCAATTCTTCATCTAGAAGCTTCTACAGAGGAAGAGGATATTCAAGTTCAAGAGGTCTCTTCGCCGTAAGACCTATCTGTGTCGTTGCGACGTAAAGCAAATAGCAAAAAAGAAAGAGAAGACATGGTCGAACACATTCTTGTACTCCAGTTTCCACGGTTCGTGGAAATACTTCATGAAAAATGGACAGCAGGGGAAATAATTTCAACGCTGAAGAAGTGTCATTTTATGCAGAAGATGAAAAGGAAGTTCAAAGTGAAAGTGAATCTGGGCAAAGTTTAAATTCTTGTAACTCTGATAACATTGTGTGTAATGTAGAAGAAAATAAGCAAGGTAATACTGAAAGTGATCTTGCTTGGTACGTAATATCAAGAATGTGTATTCATGTGCCTGAACTTCCGTAGAAAGAGTGTTAATGCTTTTTTGAACAATAGATTAATAATGTCAGGAAAAAGAGATGGTTCCTTGTATACTGTAAGGACGAAAATTGATAGAGGTGATGCTAGTTATTGTAATACTTTGAAGGTGTGTAAACCAACTGATGAATTAGAACTGTGGCATAGGTGATTAAGCCATCTGAACTACAAAAGTATTGGTACGTTGGTAAAGAAAGACCTAGTTAATAGATTGAGTGACATACAAAGTTTTAAATTTGAGAATTATAGTTGTAAAAATTGTATCTATGGTAAAATGACTAGACAACCATTTACTGGTAAGAGAAAAAAATCTAGTAAGCCATTACAACTTGTTCATATTGATGTCTGTGGTCCTATTAAGCCGTTAACATGGGATGGACATGAATATTTTGTAACATTTACTGATGATTTCACACATTTTCTGCAGTATATTTAATAAGAAATAAGAGTGAAGTGTATGATAAATTTGTTGAAAATTATAACTATGCAACTACTCATCTCTCTAGAAATTTGTTAAAACTTAGAGCAGACAATGGTGGTGAATATGTTAGTAATAACATGATAAGGTTTTGCAGAATTAGGTGTATAAAATTAGTGTATACTGTACCATACAATGCAGAAATGAATTCAGTCTCAGAAAGGATGAATAGAACTTTGGTAGATAAGGTTAGAACTTTTTTGATTGAATCTGGGTTACCTAAAGAAATGTGGTGCGAAGCAATCTATTGTGCAAATTACTTGACCAATAGGAGTCCAAATGTATCTTGTGACAAAACACCTTGTGAGTTATGGGAAGGAAGAAAACCCAATCTGTGTAATGTAAGAGTTTTTGGTAGTATTGCTCTTAAACATGTGCCTAGACACTTGGGAAGAAAACTAGTCCCTAAAAGTGAAATTCTAGTAATGGTAGGCTATGCTCAAGCAGTAAGTTGGAGATTATAGGATGCTAAAAAGAGAAAGATTCTTCTAGGTCGCAATGTTATTTTTTATGAACATAGATTAGGAAACAAGAATGTAGTAAATGAGTCAGTTCCATCTGAGCCTAAAAATGTTAATGTTCAATCGGTGAAAATTGGTTTTGTAAAAGAAGTAGAAGGTAATGCAGAAAGCTCAGATCAGTTTGTAGAAGAGAAAAGAATTAGGAGAAAACCGTTGTGGCATGAAAATTATGTTACAGATATGCATAAGGTGGTTGAAGGGGCAGAAGAGGAGATGTTATTTGCATTGAATGTTCAGTCAGAGGGTGATGTCCTATCGAGTGATGTAAATTTGTATTGTGATAGAGTTATTGAGGGTAACACATCCTCAATAGAAGAAAGTGTTAAATGTGTAGTAAGTGAAAATTGCGTTGTTAATCCCAATAAGGAGAAATTATGTACAGGTTCATTGATGTATTGTAAAACCGACAAATGTAATGTGTTAACTGGTAATGCTGATGCAGATTTTGCTAGAGACGTTGATGTTCCACTTGATGTTTTACAAAGATGGGTGGAGAAGGAACTTATAAATGTAGAGTATATTGAGACTAACAAACAATTAGCTGACATGTTGACTAAGCCTGTGAACTTTTTAATTTTGGACAAGTGTGTAAGAGGTATTGGTTGGGTAAAACGTTAAGGTTATCTTGAGTTGTTCATATGAGTGTAACATTGAGAGGGGCATTGTAGAGGGTCAGTGTTCCCTCATAGTGTTTACTCTGAGATTGTGTATTCTTTGTATGACGCATTATTTCCTGAGTGAATGTGGACTCCATGGGTCAGCTGTGTGGCGATATAATATGTGTGTAGTTGGAAGAGCACACAACAGAGGATGAGCTTGACTTCCGTAGTGGAAGTGCGTGTTCGTCTCACTCTCTCTCTCTCTCTCTCTCTCTCTCTCTCTCTCTCTCTCTCCTCGCCAGGCGATCTGATCTTTCCAAATACCAACCAGGCAACTGTACTTGATAGTGCATCTTCAGAAAGAGCATTGTCTACTGTTTGTACGTTTAAGTACGCAGTACGAGCACTGTCAGGAAGCACTTCTCAGTGCTAGCTCTTTTTCAGGTATACTTCAGGAAACTTCACGAGTGGCGGAACTGCTCGACGACCTACCAGAGGGCTACAGGGAGGCAGTTGCGGAGCTTGTTCTGTGGGTCGACCGCAGGACCATCCCACTGAACCTGGCCCACCATTCTCTGGTGGTCAAATATCGACCGGGACACGATGGCTACAGCGAGGCCTACCTCACCATAGAACCCCTCAACAAGATAGAGAGGGGGTAAAGGGAAAGACCGCTCAACCGACGCCATCGAGAACATCCTGTTATTTGCTCCCATGGATCCAGGCCAGATCGGCCTCTATGAGAGGAGCTTTTCTGCCTACTTTCAGGTCAGCCGACTTCCAGGCCAGAGCATCTGCCCAGCCGGCATCTGCAGCCACGGGGCACCCGCCCAGACGGAGCCAAGTACCGAGGACGACAGCGGCACACTCAAGCGCCGCGACAGCACGACCCCTGCTGGGAAGCTGTACTTCACGAAGTACACGCAGACCAACAAGGCCGCCAACCAGGAACGTCGACCACCTACCAGGGCGAAATGGACGCAGACCCAGGCCTGCCAGGAAGGGCCTGTTACCAGAGCGCAACCCTGGAAAGCGCCCCTGACGACGGACAGCAGCACCGCAGTGGAGGAGGACGCCCCTTGGCGTTCGGAGGCCGCTATCCAGGCCCAGGCTGCCAGCGTGTCTGTCGAGATGCAGACATCGATGTGCGCCCCACGGGACAGGGAAGGCAGTCGGGTGTCAGCACTGATCGACGCTACCGCAGCCAGCCAGGATGAGGCAGGAGACGGCGACACAGCGAGACCACCCGCTACCTCGGGGCCACCAGGACGAGACATCGAACTCTGCCGAGAAGAGACACCCGGGAGGAAGATGCCGCAACCGGACCAGGAGAAGGAAGACGACGCAGGCCCACTAGAAGCGGGCCGCCCAGCCGAAACCCAGGCCTGCCCCCAGGACAGCAGTCGACCGAGGAGCCAATCAGGAGAGGACCTCAGCAGGTAGCGGCAGTCAGGTAAGATTGAGACGTCCCCCTCGACAGCTCTTGCAGTGTTTCCGCTGTCTGAGGTAGGGCCACCGTCAGGAGTGGTGTGAGCTCTTAGTGAGGTGTAACCGTTGTGGGGGTGATCACGAATACACGGCCTGCGCAGCACGTAATATGGCGCCAGTGTGCGCCAACTGCACGGGAGGAGGGCACCCGGCCTCCCATCGCAGTTGCCCTGTATACCGGGCCATGTTGCGGGCAGAGAGGAAGGAGGCCCGGCGACATGTCCCGCATCCATCCAGCAGGTTTCCGCCTCGGCGGGCTTGGCCTCATTCTCCGGAATCGGAGACTGGGTACGATGGACCCCAAGGGAGTTCAGTGGAGTGACAGGCCCTAGGGGCTATTGCCGCATAGCTAGGCAACCGGCAAGGACCGCACTAGCCACAACAGTGCCCAGGACTGATCCCCTGAATAACTGGACTGGCGAAGAATAGTCTTATGACTTGTGCATGATACCTATTCCGAACTAACGCAATTACCTAGACCTCTTCAGAACCTTATCCTTGCATGTGCTATCTACAAAATGTCAGGTTTTACATGTAGGCATCTTTCTATTTCCGCCTATGTGGTTTTGTCCTGACCCTTCGATTTCACCACTATCGATACCCATCACCACATCTCCTGTATTATCACAATCCCAATCCTCCCTGCTATGTTTCTCTTAGAACTAATAGCATGTTGGAGGCAATATAGAATAGAGTCAATTGCCACGCGGGGGGAGCTATTATCCCCCCTCGAAAAAAGAAGAGCACACAGCTGGTGTACAGCTTGTGATGCTTGACGAGTGTAACGACTGAGACGACTGTACTGAGCTCAACATGTTAGCGTGTATGTAAGAAGTAGTAGGATGTGAATCGTTGTTGAGTATGTGTTCGAGTACAGTGTATGTGTACAGGGATCTTGGATCTTCAGTAAACCATTCTTTTAAGCTAACATATGGTATCGTGGTTATGTTACTACTCGCATAGCCCGATAGTTAGTTCACCTACATATTGTACTCTGATTGTCTTCAAATATTGTTATACACTCTGTATCAATATATAAATCTAACAACACTTTTTCAAAGAACATTGCTTTTTGAGTAGCTTGACACAATGAGATTAATTCTGATTCTGCAGTGCTTAACACACAATACTTTGCTAATTACATTACCAAACCACCGTGTTATTAAACACCTTAAATACACATCCTGAAGTTGACTTACGATCAAAGACTCTAGCAAAGTCTGCATCTGCCTAATCATTTAACACATCACAGTTGTGTGATTTACAATACTACAGTTTTGTCTCCCAAGTTCCTTTTATATATCTAAGTATTCTTTATAACTCTAACCATAGTTCATCAAGTGGCTTATTTTGAAATCTACTTCGATAGAACATTGCGAAAGCTATGCCGGGTCTTGAACTATTTGTTGCATACATCAGTGAACCAATACATGATCTACGCAATTTTTCCTTATCAGGAGTAATTACACAATCTTCACTAATTCTAAAATTATTGTCCATAGTTGTTCTTACTGATCGAGTCTCACGCATACCAAATCTGTGCAAGTCACTCGTCAAATAATTTGTTTGATCAATTTACAGACAGTTGTTAACTTTTTCAATGCACATACCAAGGTATTTAAGTTTATTGGATCCTAGATACTTCATCTTAAAATTCAGGCTTAATAAGTTTCAGTTTGTTAATTTCTGCCAAATCAGAAAAAAATTAACAAATCGTCCACATAAACAATATATACAATGTATCAATGATGTACAAACAGGAATCATTCTCTGACCTATGAAACCCATACTCTTGCATTTTCTCCCTAAATTTTTAATGCCAATCTTTTTGTGATTTACAGAGTCTATATAGAGACTTTTGGAATTTGAGTACAGAACCAGACTGAACTTCCACACCTGGTGGGGATTTCAAAAATACATTTTCTTTGATATCTCCAAACAAGAAAGCACTTTTTACATCCATTTGATGAATTTCCAAATTATATTAAACTGAAACTGACGACAATATTCTTAAACAGGTGAATAAGTAACCTCATTTATGTTACTCTATAAGAAACCACGTGCAACTAATCTTGCTTTGTACACCATTGAACTTCCTAGTTCCTTCTTAGTAAACACTCACTTAGCATATACGAACATTTGGTTTCTTTACTTCTACCCATGTATCATTTTATTTGAGTGAATATAGCTCTTCCTCAATAGCTCCTTCCCATTGTAATCTATCACTACAAAACTTCACTAATTCTAACATTATTGTCAATAGTTTTTCTTACTGATCTGCTCTCAGACATATAAAATCTGTGCAAGTCACTCGTCAAATAGTTTGTTTGATGGGACATCTACCTCTGACTGAATAAATAATGCAAATAGTATCTCTTCTTCTTCCCCTTCAACCACTTTATCCACACCTGAGACATAATCATCATGCCACAACGGTTTTCTCCTGATTCGTTTCCCTTATTCAATTTGATCTGAACTAACTGCGTTACATTCAACTTCATTCTCAATACTGACTAACTGATGGAACATTAACATTTTGAGGATGAGACTGGAGCGATAGAGTTACTACATTCTTGTTCCCCAATTTATGTTCGTCAAAAATCACCTTGCGACGTAGAACAATATTTTTCTTTTTAGCATTTCATAACATCCTAATTCCTGCTCGAGCATAGCCTACCATATATAGTTTTTCACTCTTTGGTTCTAGTTTTCTCCTGAACTGTTTAGGCACATACTTAAAAGCAAAACTACTAAAAATTCTCAGGTTACATAATTAGGTTTTCTACCCGGGGTGCGAAATTGCTGGAGGGGGGAAGGAAGGGACTTTCCCCCACCGACGATTTTGTCTCAAAGGTTCCCCAACTAAAATTTCCCGGGGGGATTCTTTCATTATAAAATAAAAACTGTTTCACTCTCACAAGTCTATTTGAAACCCGGGGAAAACGTAAGTTACTTGAAGCCCTCCTACGTTGTCATTGCTCTAAGTAGGTCGAGCTTAAACCACTCCTGTACTTCTTGGAGAGGGTATGTTTCCGATAGATAACAAATAGGGAAATATTCACTTAAGCAGTGTACAAAACGACAAATTTGTTCAGTCAACACTTAGCCCTGGTAGAGGAAGGTTTCACTAATACAGCAATAAATCAGGACAAATCGTGCTTCGTCTGGCGTTTTCTAAGAAAACGACAGTCTCTCATAAACTTCTCAGCTGATTGAAATAACGTCCTAATGTTTATCATTCTCGTTATAGCAACAATATTCAAACAAAATGATCTAAAATTTACATTTTTCTCGGAGAGTGTTTAATTAAATTACAGGTGAGTTTTATACCCACTCCCTCGCCGTATACTGCTAGAAATAAACACTAGTAATTATGCAATATGTTGCTTCTCCCCACCACCACCACTCCTTTATGATTTCACACCCTGTTCTACCTTCCCACATTTCACTAGGAGTTTTGTTACAAGAAACAGCTGGACTTCTATTTGTTAAATAAGTTGAACAATAAATTCCTTCTCCCCACATTTCTTTGGGTAACTCAGATTCTATCAATAAAGTTCTATCCTTTTCTACTAAGGTTCTATTCATTCTTCTTGACACTGGATTCATTTGTGGATTATATGGAAGGTTATATTCTAGCTTCATACCCTTACTACTGCAAAACTTTTCTATTACTTCTAATATATTCACCACCATTGTCTGCTCTAATTTTTAACAAGTTCTTAAAGAAATACTATTTTGCATATTTATAATATTCAACAAATTTGTCATATACCTCATATTTATTTCTGAATAGATAAATCGCAGTAAAGTGTGCAGTATCATTAGTAAACGTTACAAAATATTCATATCCATCCCATATTAAAGGTTTAATTGGACCATACACATCAGTATGAACAACCTCTGTTTGGAATGCACTTCGAAAACGATAAAACACGGGTACAATTCCACAATAATCGAACACATTTATTTTAATACACATATATACATGTAAGCCATCTTGCGAACAACAAAAAAGATCCCAAACTAAAACTTGAAGTGTGTTTCTCTGCTTATTTCAAAGCTCTCAAAAACAAATCTCAGGAGTAACAAGAATCAAAGAGGTTACACTAACTGATCTCACACAACATCCTCCCACCTAAGTCAAATGAATGTTAACATGAATTGACTTACACTCTTTATGCACAAATTGCCACTTTCATAAAATAGTCCTGAAACAATTACAAAATGATAAACTTCAATAATATAAACACAAATAAATATATTAATTGACACATATCACAAATTTAACTTTTCTGGCTTGTGAATAAATCGTCCTAGACGAGTTATTTTCACTGTCTGCTTTGAAACTTGAGGACCATCTTCAGGAGGAGTAGAAGGGTCACATGCTCTGGCCTCGTGATTATCCTTTATATTTTCGTATCTTGGAACAAAGTCTTTCCTTAGGTGGTTTCGGATTTTCCGGGTATCCTCAGGTGGTTGAAACTCAAGTTCTAGTGGGTATATTCTTTGAAGTGGCCTTATAAACTCGCCTGAAGCAGTGACGATACGAACTACTCTAACATTGCCATCATTTCCCTTAACAAGCTCGACAACTCGTCCCGATGGCCAATCCATTCTTCTAGCGTCATCATTGCCAACCAAAACAATTTCTCCCAGTTTGAGATCATGTGGCTTATGCTTGCTGGCGAATAACTTCAACTGACCTAAATACTCAGTACGAAATCTTTCTCTAAGATTCTTTTTCAACTGAAGGCGTTACTGCTGTCTTTTCCGAAGATCAGTTGCTTCGAACAGGTCATACTCAGGTACTCCTACTTCTTCTATGTCGTGTAGAAACATGTTTGGAGTTAGAGCAGCCAGATCTGATGGGTTGTCAGACAAATAGGTTAATGGCCGAGAATTTATGACGGTTTCGCTGTCACAGAGGATTGTCTGCATCTCTTCATAGTTGACAGATGATCGACCAAGCACTCGACGGAGAAGAGTTTTGAGCATTCCTACTAGTCGTTCCCACCAACCTCCCCACCATGGCGAAGCTGGAGGATTAAAACGCGCTGAACTGTATTGTGAGATTGCATTCCAGTCCAGTTTGTGACAGGAGTTCTTAAACCGAACAAAATTTGTTCCCTGGTCACTGTAGACAATGACAGGTCTTCCTTGTTTGCTGCAGAAACGTCTGAAAGCTTGTAGAAAGCTATCTGTTGATAACGAAGACACCAGTTCCAATCGAACTGCATGATAAACTCCGCAAGTGAATAAGCAAACCCATGCCTTCGTCGAGGTTCCATCATCGGCTTTGATGTAGAGAGGACCAGCAAAATCAACTCCAGTAACTTCAAAAATTCTTGCGTCACGCACTCTACTCTCAGGTAAAGGTGAAGGATGAGCTGCCAACTTCTTTGAACTATGACGTTTACAAATCATGCAGGAGTTAATAACAGCTCTAATTGTTTGTCTACCTCCTAGAATCCAATACTGTTGCCTCAGAATTGACAAAAGCATCTGCGTACCTGCATGACAGTTGCTAAGATGGGCGTCCATAATCAGTCGACGAACGACTGGGTGATCAGCCTTTGGGAGCACAATGGGATGACAAAAGTCCCTGACATCATCCCGGTTCGATATCTTGGTCATCAAACGAATCAATCCCTGTTCGTCAACAAACGGATGTAAGCTCTTTAGTTTGGAATTGAAAACATCTATGAACACTTCCTCCTGCACCCACCGTAAAATCTTCCTTTCTGCCGTGACAAATTCCTCACTTGTCAGATCACGATGTATGCGTTGAGCTTTGCTGATGCGACAGTTGGTCAGAAAGCGCAACATCCAGCCTACCATCCTTACTATATTCTTGTACTGAGAAAAGTGTCGGTAATACCAATCTTTACTGATATCTTCTGAATTACTTGATATCAATGAAACGACATTCTTCCTTCTCTCCGAATTTATCTCCTCCTCATTATAAGAAGAGTCAGCTTGTGGCCAGCAGTCTGGATTTTCTCTCAACCAACCAGGGCCTTCCCACAAACGGCATTGTATCATCTTCTTCACAGAACATCCACGTGATGGAAGATCTGATGGGTTTTCTTTTCCAGGAACATGTCGCCATTCGCAACCAACTGACAGTTCTCGCATCTCTTTAATCCGGTTCATGACAAAAGCATCCCATGCTTCACTTCGCTGAATCCAAACGAGAACAGTTGAAGCATCTGTCCAAATAATTGCCTTAATATCGGGAATACAATAATACTTTACAATCGATGCATATAATCTCGTTACTATTGAAGCTGCTAAAAGTTCTAACCTGGGAATGGTCAATCCCTTGCCTGATTTTCCAGTTGGTGCAACTCTTGACTTGGCAGCCACCAAGTGAACACTCACTTCACCCTTGCTCAACACGGAGGAATACAGCCGCAGCATATGATGTCTGACAGGCATCTGAAAAAATGTGAAGTGTCCAGGAGTCGTCTGGGCTGTTGCAGTTAGACAACCAACGAGGAATCTTGACTTGAGCTAAAAGAGGAACTTCTTCAAGCCAACTCAAGAATTTCATTTTGATCTCTTCATTGACTTCTTCATCCCATGTCAAACCTTCCCTCCAAGTATGTTGAAGCAACAACTTTGGTATTAATGCTACACTACGAGTGACACCCACCGGACCAAAAATTCTATGGGCAGCACTCAAAATAACTTTCTTTGTTATTTTCTCGAAGCTAATCGAAAGAAGGTTATCTATGTTGATTGCTGGGGAATCGTCGGACTTGTTCCATAGGAGTCCTAACACATTGGTAGGTCCGGAAACGTCATTACTTCCGGTCAACTCCCACCCTCGAAGACAAAATTGCCGTTCCCTCATGACACCTGAAGCTACATCAATAAACTGTTTAGCTTGTTCTTCATCGTCCAAACTGGCAAGGCAATTATCAACATAGAAGCTATGGGTAAGAGGTTCCACAAATGACTTGGGCCATGGTGACTACCCTTCCTCGCACAGTACTAATGTATTTTCAAGGTGAAGTTTGATGCATGATTCTAATAGAAAAGGACTTGGAGAGATTCCAAATACAACACGACAATGTCTGTATGTCTTCAGACTTACATTTCTGTCTAACCACAAGAATCTCAAAAAATTTCTGTCTCTCTCGCGAATGCTGATCTGGAGAAAAGCTCTTCGTATATCTCCAACAACTCCCACCTTCTTCAGTGTGAAACGAGCCAGCACGGAAGGTATTTTCTCAATTAAATTAGGGCCTTTCTCAAGACATTGATTGAGCCTAGGCTGTTTATTTTCTTTAGACGAGGCATCAAACACGGGGCGCACTGGTGTTGTTGATCCAGGTTTCACAACGTGACGATGAGGCAAATAGTGGCAATGAACATCCATTTCCTGAGGAGGCACCTCTTCTATCACCCCTTCCCTCAGCCAATCATCTAGTACTTCCTGATAAGCATCATAGTAACCTTCAGTCTTCAATCTCTTAACAGTAGATATCAGTCTCTTCAGTGATAATTGGTAATTATCAGGCAGTGGAGGATAGTTCTCAACCCATGGGAGGTGAACTTCAAAACGCTCTTCTTCATTGACTGATACTGTACCAAGGAAATGTTGCTGTGTAGTAGACTCAATCTCAGATCTGCTGCGTTTCTCAGATGGATCACTAATCCCTAAAGTATCTAGAGTCCACAAATCTGTGACGGTGGCTTCTCTTGTTAGCATAGCAGTCACCACCATAGCCATACTTTCCTCATTCCTATGTTCTGAAGGTACTTTGCCCATTAAAATCCATCCCAAACGATTATCCATGGCCACTAGTCCAGTACCTATTATCTTGTGGCCTCCTGTAAACAATTTGCCTGCAACATCAGCTCCAATTAATATTTATATTGGTCCATAAGATTCGATGTCACTCAAAACAATGTCCTGGCTACTTAGTTCTTCAATCCAAGTACCTTGATGTACTGAAGGTATGGCACCACAAATTCTTGTTTGGTCTAATGCTTCAAAGTGACAGTTGTAGCTACCATCCAGACTAGAGAGATAAATAGTGTACACACAATGATGGTATACTCCAGTGGTTGTACCTCCAAATAGCGAGTGTTGGATATTTTCCTGTCTGCCAGTTTGATATCCCATTTCCGTGGCTGTACTCTTCAAAATGTAGGAACGTTGGGATGCTGAATCAATTAATGCTCTTACAGTCCGCTCAACTCTTTGACCCCGAACCTTGACAACTAGTGTTTGCATCAGCACCCCACAATGGTTCGACAAACTAGCTAAAGCCTCATCTTTCTGGACTTGCGCACTAGAAGCCATCTTGTCTCCTGTTGAGTTCGGTCTCTCTACGACTGAGTCTACCTGGGTTTGTGGCAACTTATCACACATAACCACAAAGTGTCCTCGACTACAAATGATGCACCTAGGCCTATTTCTACATTTCTTCGCTGGATATCCGACCTTGAGACAAGAAAAACAGCATCTTTTAGTCTCAAGTGCAAGACGACGTTCTTGCAAAGTCATCTTCTGGGCCTTAATACAGTCTTGAGACTTGTGATTAGACGAACAAAATACACACCCTGCTGTTTCTCTACCAGATGCAGTAAGGAGACCTGCTGCTGTGGGAATGTTCTCATTCGGATTAGTGGTGTAATTCAAGCTCTTTTCCTTCTTCTTTGGACCTCCATTGACAGCTACCGAAGACAAAACACCAAACCCTGACATAGCCAAAGTAATCTTCTGTTCCTGTTCTACTTCACATCTAAGAAATTGCATCAAACTGCCTAAACGATTATTGGAATTCACACTCTGGTCACCGACACTAGCGCCTCCTGGTTCAACAGCTGAATTTGAAGAAGACTGGCCAATGAGCGCGATTGAAGAAGTTCTCTCCCAAGTTCTTAGAATGTCCTCAGGCAAACATGACTCTACTAGTGGTAAAAGCATGGAATTACACTTGTCCGTTGTGACACCAAAGGTTCCTAGGGCTCCTATGTGGCTCTGAAGCTTATCATAGGGGGATGATAAACACACCTTATTAGGGCTCACAGCATTCTGTAAGATTAAACTTAACAACTCCCTAATGTACACTTCTACCAGCAAATCATCCTTCCCATAGCGTGCTTTGAGACTTGATATTGCTTTACAATAATTTTCTCCGGTAGCAGGAAAGGTCTCAACTAAATCTCTTGCTCTGGATCCAGAAGTGGTGGCCTGTATGAGGTATTGGAATTTATCACTAGGGTCTAAAAGAGGGTCCTCATCAATTTTCTTAAATTGTGACCAGAAAGGAAGCTATTCTTTTAGTTCACCTCCGAACTTTTTCAATTCCAACAAAGGCAGTTTGTATGAACGCTTAACTTGGAGTGACGAGTTAGAATTAACTGATGCTGCAGTAGCTTCTGAGTTCCGGTCTTCATTTAATAATTTCGTAACAACAGTCTTAACCTTATAAAATTTGAACTTATACTCGTCAGCCATACTGATTTCTTTGACTAACTCGTCATCCCTAACCTCCACGCTCTCAACCATATTAGTGAAGATAAGAGCATCCATACCTGTTAATTCATGAAATTTCGTTTCTAATAGATCCATAGGTGCACTAATACTTTCCGTATCTTTCTCCGGCATCTGTAGTAACGCGTCGAGCTCATTGTAGATATTGGTTATTGATCGCCGTAATACCGCTCTTGATTTCTTTGTCACAGCTATATTCACTTCCATGCTTGAAATACTACGTATGAAACTGGTTATATGATTATATAACTGTCTAATGTCCTGTCACGGTCGCCAAATGTTGGGAATGCACTTCGAAAACGATAAAACACGGGTACAATTCCACAATAATCGAACATATTTATTTTAATACACATATATACACGGAAGCCATCTTGCGAACAACAAAAAAGATCCCAAACTAAAACTTGAAGTGTGTTTCTTTGCTTATTTCAAAGCTCTCAAAAACAAATCTCAGGAGTAACAAGAATAAAAGAGGTTACACTAACTGATCTCACACAACAACCTCTAAGGGCTTACTTGACATTGTCAAATCATCTTTCCATGAATGCAATTCTCATAACTCAAATTTTCAAATCCAACATCTTGTAAGCTTAATCCGTTAACTAGATTTTCCTTTGCTAAAGTACTTATACTTTTGTAATTCAAGTGACCTAACCTTCTATGCCATAACCCTAATTCTTCGTTAGGTTTACAATTCGTCAAAGAATTACCAATAGGTAGAATTAGACTTTTCAACTTTCATCTTAAATGTGTACAGTGAACCATCCGTCTGTTCTAATGGTCTTGTGCCATTTCATTGCCCTGAATATCAAAATACGAAATTTAAAAGTAATCATTTGCCGTGAATAACGTTAAATAATTTCGTATGTTAAACGGCAGAAAAATACAAGTCAAATGATACGAGCAATTGGAATCATAGTGGCCGTGACCGAGATAAACAGTACCATCGGAAATTATGAGTGTCAACAGAGAGAAAAAATAGAAAACAGTTTTGAAATAAGCAGCAATAAAGATCGGAAGAATAGTCCTGTAAAAAATCATATTCTGAAGTTAGAAGACTAAATGTGTCGATAACAATCGAAGATATTGTAAGGATTTATTTCCGTGCACGTCATATTTATGAAATTCAAGACGAAATACGAGGAAGGAGATTAAATACGATACGTTTCACCTTGGATTTTCATAGAAGAAAAGCGGAGGTTTCTTTAGGAAACGCAATTTAACACACGCTAACATTTGAAATAAATTACATTGAATTAGACGATCATAAACTACCACAGACATGTTGGTAATATGTATATAGCATACAAATTGACGTCACATATGCCAGTATAAAGTAAAATTATCTTTGAATGTATTTTTCATGGATTCGCACGAGATCGACGTAATGGCTTGCTAAATCAAGCATGGGATTGACGACTTATGGACTCCAGCCGATATCACCCGCAGATACGAGCTCACTTACCGAGATTCCCAAATTACTGAGCATTTGACCAAGGGAGAACCTGCCTATAGAAGGATGTAGCGGAACAAGCAGCGATCCCGGTAGCAGACAGACACAGTGTAAGGAAGTTTCACAATTTATTTTCAGAATTATTTATGTTTTTCTTTGTGGAATATAGTTGTTGATTCATATTTTTCAGAAGGAATAGCTCGTTATATCTTCGTGAAATGTTTAATAGCATGTAGTTTTGACGCGAGTGATTCAATAGCGATGCATTAAGGAAGGTTATAGGTAGTCTTTAATAAGATTTAAGTACATACTAAGGTAGGAAATTGAACATATGTCAGTGAAGTGTTACGTTAGCGATGTTTCAGTTAATTTTCTATAAGCTGATACATGTGTGATACATGTTAATATCAAATCGTAGGTTACCAAGTTCGCAAGTACTGACGACTTATTGCCAACTTTAAGCCTATATAGGGTAAATATGAATAAATATGGATAAGTGAGATGCGTATTGCTAGGACTTTGGTTAGTTGTTGATCGCTGAAGTGCTAATTTACGTAGTTGAGAATTGAATATATTTATGCGTTACATAGATTAAAATAAAAATACCGGCATATGGTGCAGTATAAATATATGAAGAAAGTATGGGAAAAGGAATATGAGATGATGAAATAATGTTGTACAAGAGAAAGTAGTTGTTGAATTATGATAGATATGAAGACGTATGAGGAAGGATTTTCATGTAAGGTTAAATAATGAATGGTTAAGTAACGCAAATGTGGATCAAGGTTCGATTGAATGGTAGTAATGATGTTTAAATATGAAATAATCCGTATTACGTAATAAGTGGCAACTTGGTAATAAACTTACGAGTTAATGACTGACAATGATCATAAAAAATAATTCGAATAATCTATAATTAACAATCATATGGCAATTTCGGAGAGAATTTCATAATACTATGTATATGGTTTAAACGGGTTTAATCTAAAAATAACAGGTTGATCATAGGATATACGATTTTTGTGTCTTCTTTATGACATCCTATCACTATTGTACCCGATGCATTTACTGGACGTATTCCAACATGGCGCCTACGGAAGGTAGAGACCAGCCAAGACAAAGGAATTTGTAGCAGAGTATCGATATTTATGTATGTTAGAAGACCATGACTGATTTAAATCTACCACTATGAAGGCAATGTACAACAGAGTAGAATCGATTGGATTGTTTTAAAACAAAATAAGAAGGATCGAACGGATTATTATAAAAACTTACTTAAAAATTGACTTCGTAACGATAAGACGTGCTGAACATAGCTCTCAAGAATTAAGCAAGATTGATAGTTTCTAACGAGAATTTTAAGTTGAGACGACGGTAATATTGAAGGAAACGAAGTGCTAACCGAGGATCAAGGCACCACTTGAACAAAGCACATAGTTAAATAAGTACCCTTTATTGTCTGTGTGTATCAACACAACTTATATATCCCCATCATTGGCACTTGTTAAATCTCACAGAGACCGTGAAATACAGTAAGGAGGATATAAAACCCGAAAATTCGGAAAAGTTAGTCCGGATACTTATACGCTAAACGTCTTGGAGCAAAAGGTTGACTGAGACGCGAGAGCTGCAGA
The DNA here is from genome assembly GCF_040414725.1 of Anabrus simplex. Taxonomy (NCBI): domain Eukaryota; kingdom Metazoa; phylum Arthropoda; class Insecta; order Orthoptera; family Tettigoniidae; genus Anabrus; species Anabrus simplex. Next base: position 285,151,772 of record NC_090267.1, on the reverse strand, counting down.
TTGAACTACAACAGGAGAAAATAATAGCAACGATATCGTAAATAAAGAGGCGATCATTGAGAAAATATACTTCACAAAGGAAAATAAGCTAACTTTGAATATACGAGTAGACGAAAGAAATAATATTCTACTGGCCTCAAGGAAAAAGAAAATATTTCTGCAGAGGAAGGCTAGCAAATATATATAGGGTGGTATGAATAAAATGTGAGTACTTACTCAAATTATATACTCATCAACATGAGCATTTAGTAGGAGTATATTCTCAGCCCAAGTAGTATGTACTCCATTTGGTAAGAATAAAAAAGTTCTCCTCTGATGGAGTAGATATTCTCAGCCCAAGTAGTATGTACTCCATTTGGTAAGAATAAAAAAGTCCTCCTCTGATGGAGTAGATACTCCAGCGCACCGCCATGTGGATCGTTTGAAGCTGAGTAGATACTCATGTTGTGTACGATCGTCAACTGTTAACATGTTTGGTTCCAATCGCAACATAACCTCAACTGGATCCGGTTTAGTTTGTAGTTTGCACTGATTGTTCGTTCGTTAAGTTCGTCGATATGGAAAGTATTCATCCGATAACATTTGCGAATATATTGCGGGAACATGCGGTACTTTTTAGTAATTCCCAACTGCCGGCGGTTCGGAAAGAAAAATCCGAATCGTTGGAGGAAATTCAAACGAAACTGATGACCATGTGCGGCAAGAAAGTTAAGATTGGCACCATAACGAAAAGGATCAACAATATGGAAATGAGGGTGAAACAAAAGTGCGACGTAAACCAAACGGGGAATAAAAGGATAGTGCTGAAGGACTGGGACGAGCTGTTGGATGGGGATATTAATCCAACATTGACACGAATTCCAGGTTTATGTTCCGAAAGTATATTCACGATTATTTTCTTGAACAGGTTTATAGAGGTTGTAGAAAGTACACTACAAACTATAAGGTTAAGATATTTCTATTTATTGCTTTATAAGAACCAAATAGCACCTAGGCCTTTGGTTCAGGGTACCCGGGGTTGAATCCTGGACCTGGGACTTTAGCTCCGTTTGATTCAATTGTCCGTAGAAAACTGAATTAGTGAATTAAAACGTTCTCATTTTTTCGTAGCAGCAACTGCGATTGGAGTAGGGCTTCCTGAAGTTCAGCCAGAACACATTCCTCCACCTGTAGTGGAATTTATATATAGTATTGGAAGAGGGAGGAGAAGGAGGGAGTCCTGTAGAAATCGTGGACTCTCCAAATGTAGCCACCCCTAAACGGAAAAGAAGTGTTTTGGACGACTACGAAAATGACGAAACCAGAACTCGTAAATAATACAGACCTGCAGCGCTTGGTGCTGTTAAAGCAGATAAGAGTGGACTCACAGAAAAAAAGTTCAAATAAGAGATGAAAGAATGATAGTCGAGTATATATATTTTAAAAAATAAATTCTTTTGCATACATTTTTGAGCCATGTTCTTGAAATCTTTCTCCCAAAAGCAAGAAATGACTATGTACTCATGTTTGAGGCAACTATCAGAGTAGTAGTATAATTGGACTGTTCGGGCGCCACCTCCACCTCAGGCTCTCGGGAGAGGCCTCCACCTCCCGCGGGAAATTTGAATTTTGGCGCGAAATTTGAATTTGTAAACAAAGCCACGTGCTTTTTGACAGCTGTCATCGACAACAACGCATCGCTAACCTCACTGCTGCCATCTTGACGGGCCTAAACCTCACTAGTGCCAACTTAACCTCACTAGCGTGAGGTAAACAAAGCCACGTGTTTTTTGACAGCCACGTGCTTTTTGACAGATTTGTAAACAAAGCCACGTGCTTTTTGACAGACAACAACGCATCGCTAACCTCAGTACTGCCATCTTGACGGGCCTAAACCTCAGTAGTACCAACTTAACCTCACTAGCGTGTAGTAAACAAAGCCACGTGCTTTTTGACAACCACGTGCTTTTTTGACAGCTGTCATCCGCCATCTTTGAGCACTGTGCTGCCCTCTTTCGTCACCTGTCATCGGCAGTGCTGCCATCTTGACGGGTCTAAACCTTAGTGCTACCAACTTAACCTAACTAGCGTGAGGTAAACAAAGCCACGTGTTTTTTGACAGCTGTCATCCACCATCTTTAATCTATAGAGCACAGTGCTGCCCTCTTTAGCTACTTACCTTTGAAATGTGGTGGTGGATAATTTGAAAAATGCTTTTTTGACAGCAGCCATCTTGCATCGCAAACCTCAGTGCTGCCCTCTTTAGCTAGATACCTGTGGTGGCAGACAATTCCACGTGACAGCAGCCATCTTTAATCAAGAGAGCACCGTGCTGCCCTCTATGTGGTGGTGGTAAATTCCACGTGGTCTTGTTTGGAAACAAACTCACGCGCTTTTTTGACAGCCGTCATCCGCCATCTTTAATCACAGTGCTGCACTCTATGTGGTGGTGGCAAATTCCACGTGCTCTTGTTGGGAAACAAAGCCACGTGCTTTTTTGACAGCTGTCATCCGCCATCTTTGAGCACTGTGCTGCGGGCAATTTCGTCAGCTGTCATCCGCCATCTTTGAGAACAGTGCTGCACTCTATGTGGTGGCGGTAAATTCCACGTGCTTTACAAACCTATGCGCTTTTCTGACAGCTGTCATCCGCCATCTTTGAGAACAGTGCTGCCCTCTATGTAGCGGTGGCAAATTCCAAGTGCTTTACAAACCTATGCGCTTTTCTGACAGCCGTCATCCGCCATCTTTGAGAACAGTGCTGCCCTCTATGTGGTGGTTGTAAATTCCACGTGCTTTACAAACCTATGCGCTTTTCTGACAGCTGTCATCCGCCATCTTTTAGAACAGTGCTGAACTCTATGTAGCGGTGGCAAATTCCAAGTGCTTTACAAACCTATGTGCTTTTCTGACAGCTGTCATCCGCCATCTTTAATCACCGTGCTGCCGGGTGGCGGCAAATTCCACGTGCTCTTGTTTGGAAACAAAGCTTTTAATCCAGAGAGAACAGTGCTGCCCCGGTGGCGGCAAATTCCACGTGCTTTACAAACCTATGTGCTTTTTTGACAGCTGTCATCCGCCATCTTTAAGCTGTAAATCCCCGATTCTCATGTTAGAAGTTGTAAAACAGATTCTTAATCCGAGTTCTTTGACGTCAGGAAGGGCAACCGGTTGAAAACCATAGTGTATGAGGCTAGATACTGCCAGTTTTGCATCAGGAAGGGCGACTAGTCTTAAAACAAATTCTTGCGATTTAAAATCTTAGTTTTGCGTCAGGAAGGGCATCCGGCCGTAAAACAATAGTTCGTGGTTTAAAATCTAAGAAGTGGATCTAGCTGTAAATCCCCGATTCCCCGTGTTAGACGTTGTAAAACAGATTCTTAATCCGAGTTGTCAGGAAGGGCAACCGGTCGTAAAACTATAGTGTATGAGGTTAGATACTGCTAGTTTTGCATCAGGAAGGACAACTCAACACATTCATGCGATTTAAACACATTTTTATTCCCAAGAGAATCGAACCCGAGACTACCGGGTGAGAGGCATGCATACTGTAGGCTATAGATTTGTTCTACAGTCCTCGAAGTATCGGCACAGTCATTCTGAGCGAGTTGTGTGGAATGCGTGTGTTAGCTGAAATTGTACACGTATCTTCCGGCTCGACCTTGAACGAGGACACGGCATGCTGATCAGCGGCTTGTAACTCGCGAACGTCTTCTTAGCCGAGTAGCATGTAAGCTCTTAAAACACAGTACCAATTAAGGTTGTAAAATATTCTGAAATAGTCCTCCTCTGTGGTGTAGTAGTTAGTGTGATTAGCTGCTACCCTCGGAGGTCCGAGTTCGATTCCCGGCTGTGCTACGGAATGTGTAGCATTTAGCCTATGTAAGTTCCTAACGTAAACTATCATGATTGTACGGAAAGGTTAAAACACATCAACAGCCCTTACTTATTGCTAGCTTTCTTGCACACCCCGCCTCACACCATAGTTTTACGACCGGCTGCCCTTCCTGACTAGGATTTTAAATCGCAGTATACGCGATAAATTTGTTGTAGCGGGTTTTATAACTAGATATCCCAGTACCAACACATAGCCTACTCCCGCTGAAGAAGCCTGCACAAGGCTTATTGCCTCCATCCGACAAATGAATCACCGTCAAGTCTTGTACACAAAAAATCATTTTCGAAGGAGTCTGCACAAGGTTTAACGCTGCTAGCTTTCTCGCACACCCCGCCTCACACCATAGTTTTACGACCGGCTGCCCTTCCTGACTAGGATTTTAAATCGCAGTATACGTGATAAATTTGTTGTAGCGGGTTTTATAACTAGATATCCCGGTACCGACACATAGCCTACTCCCGCTGAAGAAGCCTGCACAAGGCTTATTGCCTCCATCCGACAAATGAATCACTGTCAAGTCTTGTACTCAAAAATCATTTTCGAAGGAGTCTGCACAAGGTTTAACGTCCCCATCAACAGCCCTTACTTATAGCTAGCTTTTTTGCACACCCCGCCTCACACCATAGTTTTACGACCGGCTGCCCTTCCTGACTAGGATTTTAAATCACAGTATACGTGATAAATTTGTTGTAGCGGGTTTTATAACTAGATATCCCGGTACCGACACATAGCCTACTCCCGCTGAAGAAGCCAGCTTAACAACTCCATCCAACAAATGAATCACCCTCAAACACTCTTCAATCATTCTCACTACTTCGGAAGATAGCGGGTTCGAACTAGAAGCCGTAAATGCTAGGCGAGGGGCCTGCGCGATCGTCATTGCATGATCTAGCTTTAGCTCAATACCTACAGGTAAGGAATACCGCAGATGTACCCTCGAGAACTCGAGGATCACACGCTAACTTTCCAAGGATCGAACTCTTAAATTCTAACACCTCGGCATCAACAGGAGGTTCGAATACGTCAGCCTGCGGGACTATAGGTGGGAGCTCTTGTTGCATTCGTTCCGACTGTACTGCAGTTGTCAGCTCAGCGATTTTTCCACATCCGCTTGGTAACAAGCAGAATATTTAACCACTGCAGTCTGCGCGAAGTGCTCACAGTTCTCTGTATGCGTCTATTACGTACACACACATCTCCCGTCTGCTGTGAATATTATTCTTCAGCCTTTATCTTAAGGTAAGGTAGAACTGTTAGTTACTTTTTTATTTGCAAAGCAACTTCTACGCTGGACATCTACATTCATATATGTTTATTCTTTTTTAGGTACCGTTCGAAAGTACGCAATTTTATTCATCCCAGTAACAGCCTGCAGCACGTGCATTTTTTTAAAGGTATGTTTTCGAACTTTGAGTTGTAAAGATAATTAGGTTAGATGATGTACCCTACACTACATTCATATATGTTTCTTCTTTTTTTAGGTACGACCAGAATATTATCATTCGAGTTTCAGGCTTGAACGCACGCATTTTATACATCCGAGTAATAGTTTGCAGCGCGAAGATTTTAAGGTATGTCTGACCTCTATTCGTTGAAACTTGGTTTCTTCTAAAACATCGTAACTTTAGTCTATCGATAAATAGTTGTTCTCTTTAATCCTCACGCTATAGACGAGGTGCGTACATAGCTATGTCTGCCCTCAACAGGCTGAAACTTGGTTTCTTCCGTAACTTTAAGCTATTCATAAATAATTGTTCTCTTCAACCTACATACTATAGACGTGGTATAATTTCAAACACGCACACATAGCTATGTCCGTCCTCAACAGGCTTAAACTTGGTTTCTTCCGAACATCGTAACTTTAGTCTATTGATGAATAGTTGTTCTCTTTAATCAACATACTATAGACGTGGTATAATTTCAAACACGTACACATAGCTATGTCTGCCCTCAACAGGTTGAAAGTTGGTTTCTTCCGAACATCGTAACTTTAAGCTAATCATAAATAGTTGTTCTCTTTAATCCTCACGCTATAGTCGTGGTATAATTTCAAACACGCACACATAGCTATGTCTGACCTCAACGGGTTGAAACTTGGTTTCTTCCGAACATCGTAACTTTAGTCTATTGACAAATAGTTATTTTCTTTAATCTGCATGTCATAGAAGAGGTTAATCTTATAATTTCAAACATGCACGCATAGCTATGTCTGACCTCAGCAGGCTGAAACTTGGTTTCTTCCGAACATCGTAACTTTAAGCTAATCATAAATAGTTGTTCTCTTTAATCAACATACTATAGACGTGGTATAATTTCAAACACGTACACATAGCTATGTCTGCCCTCAGCGGGCTGAAACTTGGTTTCTTCTAAAACATCGTAACTTTAGTCTATTGACAAATAGTTATTTTCTTTAATCTGCATGTCATAGAAGAGGTTAATCTTATAATTTCAAACACGCACGCATGGCTATGTCTGACCTCAGCAGGCTGAAACTTGGTTTCTTCTAAAACATCGTAACTTTAGTCTATTGATAAATAGTTGTTCTCTTTAATCCTCACGCTATAGACGAGGTGCGTACATAGCTATGTCTGCCCTCAACAGGCTGAAACTTGGTTTCTTCCGTAACTTTAAGCTATTCATAAATAATTGTTCTCTTCAACCTACATACTATAGACGTGGTATAATTTCAAACACGCACACATAGCTATGTCCGTCCTCAACAGGCTTAAACTTGGTTTCTTCCGAACATAGTAACTTTAGTCTATTGATAAATAGTTGTTCTCTTTAATCTACATACTATAGACGTAGTATAATTTCAAACACGCACACATAGCTATGTCTGCCCTCAACAGGCTGAAACTTGGTTTCTTCCGAACATCGTAACTTTAAGCTAATCATAAATAGTTGTTCTCTTTAATCAACATACTATAGACGTGGTATAATTTCAAACACGCACACATAGCTATGTCTGACCTCAACGGGTTGAAACTTGGTTTCTTCCGAACATCGTAACTTTAGTCTATTGACAAATAATTATTTTCTTTAATCTGCATGTCATAGAAGAGGTTAATCTTATAATTTCAAACATGCACGCATAGCTATGTCTGACCTCAGCAGGCTGAAACTTGGTTTCTTCCGAACATCGTAACTTTAAGCTAATCATAAATAGTTGTTCTCTGTAATCAACATACTATAGACGTGGTATAATTTCAAACACGTACACATAGCTATGTCTGCCCTCAACGGGCTGAAACTTGGTTTCTTCTAAAACATCGTAACTTTAGTCTATTGACAAATAGTTATTTTCTTTAATCTGCATGTCATAGAAGAGGTTAATCTTATAATTTCAAACACGCACGCATAGCTATGTCTGACCTCAGCAGGCTGAAACTTGGTTTCTTCTAAAACATCGTAACTTTAGTCTATTGATAAATAGTTGTTCTCTTTAATCCTCACGCTATAGACGAGGTGCGTACATAGCTATGTCTGCCCTCAACGGGCTGAAACTTGGTTTCTTCTGTAACTTTAAGCTAATCATAAATAGTTGTTCTCTTTAATCTACATACTATAGACGTGGTATAATTTCAAACACGCACACATAGCTATGTCCGTCCTCAACAGGCTTAAACTTGGTTTCTTCCGAACATCGTAACTTTAGTCTATTGATAAATAGTTGTTCTCTTTAATCTACATACTATAGACGTAGTATAACTTCAAACACGCACACATAGCTATGACTGCCCTCAACAGGCTGAAACTTGGTTTCTTCCGAACATCGTAACTTTAAGCTAATCATAAATAGTTGTTCTCTTTAATCAACATACTATAGACGTGGTATAATTTCAAACACGTACACATAGCTATGTCTGCCCTCAACGGGCTGAAACTTGGTTTCTTCTAAAACATCGTAACTTTAGTCTATTGACAAATAGTTATTTTCTTTAATCTGCATGTCATAGAAGAGGTTAATCTTATAATTTCAAACACGCACGCATAGCTATGTCTGACCTCAGCAGGCTGAAACTTGGTTTCTTCTAAAACATCGTAACTTCAGTCTATTGACAAATAGTTATTTTCTTTAATCTACATACTATAGACGTAGTATAATTTCAAACACGCACACATAGCTATGTCTGCCCTCAACAGGTTGAAAGTTGGTTTCTTCCGAACATCGTAACTTTAAGCTAATCATAAACTGTTGTTCTCTTTAATCCTCATACTATAGACGTGGTATAATTTCAAACACGTACACGTAGCTATGTCCGTCCTCAACAGGTTGAAACTTGGTTTCTTCTAAAACATCGTAACTTTAGTCTATTGACAAATAGTTATTTTCTTTAATCTGCATGTCATAGAAGAGGTTAATCTTATAATTTCAAACACGCACGCATAGCTATGTCTGACCTCAGCAGGCTGAAACTTGGTTTCTTCTAGAACATCGTAACTTCAGTCTATTGACAAATAGTTATTTTCTTTAATCTGCATGTCATAGAAGAGGTTAATCTTATAATTTAAAACTCACAGCAATGTCTGACCTCTATTCGTTGAAACTTGGTTTCTTCTAAAACATCGTAACTTTAGTCTATTGATAAATAGTCATTTTCTTTAATCCTCATGCTATAGACGAGGTTAATTTTATAATTTCAAACACACACATAGCTATGTCTGACCTCAGCAGGCTGAAACTTGGTTTCTTCTAAAACATCGTAACTTTAGTCTATTGACAAATAGTTATTTTCTTTAATCTGCATGTCATAGAAGAGGTTAATCTTATAATTTCAAACACGCACGCATAGCTATGTCTGACCTCAGCAGGCTGAAACTTGGTTTCTTCTAAAACATCGTAACTTTAGTCTATTGATAAATAGTTGTTCTCTTTAATCCTCACGCTATAGACGAGGTACGTACATAGCTATGTCTGCCCTCAACGGGCTGAAACTTGGTTTCTTCTAAAACATCGTAACTTTAGTCTATTGATAAATAGTTATTTTCTTTAATCCGCATGCCATAGGAGAGGTTAATCGTATAATTTCAAACTCACAGTCATGTCCGACCTCTATAGGTTGAACATCGCAACTTTAGGCTAATCTCTATTGGTTGTTCTCTTTTCAGATGTTTCCCTGCTCGCAGTGTGATATAACTTTTACAAGAAGAGATGCCCTTACACGGCATTTACAAATCAAACATGGAGAAGCGTCTACGTTCACCTGCGAGCAGTGTGAGACATCGTTTACAAGGCGAGATAACTTCATGCGCCATATGAAATCAAAACACCCTAGCATAACATCTGCTTTATGTGATGTTTGCGGGCTGTACTTCGCTAATGTAGAGCAATACCAGGCTCACTTAGCAGAGGTACATCAAATATCTACTTGCCCTCAGGTAGTAGTAGGGAAAAAGCGTGCAGCTACTGATGTAGCTGTAGAAAGTACTAGTAGTAAAAAACCTAGAAAAAATCATGAACTTCAAACTATTCACTGCGAGCACTATAACACTGATGTTCCATCTTCGCATTTTCAGGGGCACTTACGGAGTAATGCGCATAAAAATAATGCGTGTAGAAGTGGTAGTAACGCAAACATCGAGGAAATTAATACAGCATTTAAAAGTAGGATTGCTAGTTACCGAATTCGCACCAGTCAAAAGTTTCAGAGCACTTCAAATTTTTAAATTGCGTTCAACCGGATGTACAACAGCTTCTTGCTAAATCTTTGTCCAATCATAGTTTATTTAAAGTTAATTTTGAACTTTTCGCCTTGTACATTAAAAGCACGGATGAATCCGAAATAACGGACATTAAATCATTTAATACGAAGAATTTTATCATAAGTGAGTCGACTAATTTTGGTGATGTACTTAGGGATGTCTCTAACATTATTTCAACTAAGAGCGAGGAATTTCAGGAAAAGGAATCAGGGTGGGCTTTAGTTGAAATAATGTATCTAGAAGTTAACATCAATAAGTACAATCCTATGCGTGGATCTTCGCACATTGAGCTGCCGACATGGATTCAGCGAAAAGAAGCTGTTGTAAACATCCAAAACAATGACGAAGCATGTTTTGCTTGGGCGGTGATGTCAGCTTTAAATCCTGTGAAACGGAATGTAGCGAATAGAACATCATCGTATCCACACTATTCAACGCAGCTAAATTTCGACAGTATAGAATTTCCTGTGCAGATAAAGGATATTAAGCGCTTTGAGGAACTAAATAACATTAGTATTAATGTGTATGGTGTAGAGAAAAAGTCTGTAGTAGGTCCTCTGTATTATACATGTAATAAGCAGAGTACTCATGTTAATTTACTCTATATTGAAAACAGTGAGAATAGCCACTTTTGCTGGATTAAAAATCTGAGTAGACTTGTTGGCAGTCAGTTGTCAAAACATGATGGTAAAAAGTGGCTATGTGATGGATGCTTGCAGTATTTCAGAAATGAAGATCAGTTAACGAAGCATTCCAAGAATGACTGCAATCATGTACGTACAGAAATACCTACTACAGGCAATAATGTTGTAAAATTTACAAATTTTCATAAGCAGATGTGGGTACCGTTCGCGATTTATGCAGACTTTGAAGCCATCCTCACGCCATGCAACACATGCTCACCTAATCCTGACAACTCTTTCACTAATACTACGCACATGCATGTCCCGTATAGCTTCGCGTATTACATCAAGTGTAGTTACGATAGAACGCTTAACAAGTTAGAGCTGTATCGAGGACATGATGCTGCTAAAGTATTTTTAGAAAGACTTGAAAGTGATGCAGTTCGTCTCGGTCGTATTCTGAATAGTAATATTCCTATGAAGCCACTCACCGAAATTCAGTTAAATGATCATGAACGTGCTACAAAGTGTAGCATTTGTGATGGGGAATTTTCCGAAAATGACCCTAAAGTTTTTGATCATGATCATTTAACTGGTTTCTACAGATGTGCCGCTCATTATAGCTGTAATCTTAAGTATAGAGTTCCTAAATTTATCCCTGTAATTTTTCATAACTTATCTGGTTACGACTCTCATTTCATCATTTCACAATTTGGAGCTTCGGATGAAAAAGTAGATATAATCCCTCAGAATAAAGAGCGGTACATTGCGTTTGCAAAGTCTGTAAAAGTAGGTGCTGAGCATTCTATAAAACTGAGATTCCTTGACTCGTTTCGCTTTATGGCGAGTAGCCTCGATAAACTTTCTAGTCATTTACAGCCTGAACAATTTACGGAAATTCGACGCGTTTTCCCTGAAGAAGCGCAGTTTAATTTACTTCGGCGTAAGGGTGTTTTTTGTTACGAATATCTCGACTGCTTAGACCGCCTCGAAGAACGTGCCTTACCATCGAAACAATCCTTTTACAGCTCGCTGAATTCAGCAGATATTAGTGATGATGACTATTTACATGCACAACATATCTGGGAGCAGTTCCACATTCAAACGCTGGGTGAATACTCCGATTTATATTTAAAGACAGATGTACTTTTGTTAGCTGATGTTTTTGAAAATTTTCGCTGTGTTTGCATGAACACCTACAGCCTTGACCCATGTCAGTATTTTACTGCACCTGGGTTAAGTTGGGACGCGATGTTAAAATACACGCGTGTGAATTTAGAACTGCTAACCGATATCGATATGGTGCACTTTATAAAAGCATCCATTCGAGGCGGTCTGAGTCAGTGCAGCGGACGATATTCGAGGGCTAATAATAAGTACATGCCGAGTTTCGATTCTAGTCAGGAATCTCAGTATATCGTTTATCTGGATGCTAATAATCAGTATGGGTGGGCGATGAGTCAGCATCTACCGGTGAGTGGTTTCCGCTGGCTGACGCAGTGCGAAATTGATGCTTTACAGCTACACGTCCTAGGCGATGAAGCTGATAAAGGTTATTTCCTCGAAGTTGACTTACAGTATCCTAAAGAGTTACACACTTCTCATAATGACCTACCGTTCTGCCCTGAAAATATGAAGCCCCCGTACATTGCATCAACGACGAAAATGCTCATTGCTAATTTATGCGATAAATCTAAGTATATCATTCATTACCGAAATTTAAAACAGTGTTTGCAGCATGGTTTGAAGTTATCCAAAATTCATCGCGTACTAGAATTTAATCAGTCACCGTGGCTAAAGCCATATATCGATCTGAACAATAATTTAAGAACGAATGCGGTTAACGAGTTTGAAAAAGATTTCTACAAGCTCATGAATAACAGTGTGTTTGGTAAGACTATGGAGAATGTTGACAAACGCGTTGATGTAAAATTGATTACAAACTGGGATAATATTAAGAAAAGGTATGGTGCTAACTATTTAATAAGTAAACCAAATTTCCACAGCTGCACCATCATACGCGAGAATTTAGTTATTATACAGATGAATCGTGTCAAGGTTAAGTATGACAAACCTACCTACGTTGGCTTTGCAGTACTTGAATTGGCTAAAACACTCATGTATGAATTCCATTACGATTATATGATGAAGAAGTACGCGCATAATGCGCAATTGCTCTACACAGATACCGATTCGTTTATTTATCAAATCAAAACTGATGACTATTACAATGATATAAAGCCTGACTTGGGTAGGTTTGATACAAGTAACTATCCTGCAGATAATCAATATCATCTACCGCTAGTGAACAAAAAGGTTCTAGGTAAAATGAAAGATGAATGTGCTGGGAATATTATCGATTCATTTGTAGGTACTAAATCTAAGTCATATTGCATAAAACTCTTAAATGAATTACAAATAAAGAGATTGAAGGGGGTTAAAAAGAATGTCGTTCAGAATCAGCTAAGTTTTGAAAACTATAACAATTGCATTAAAAGTAATCCACCTGTTTTGCATAAGCAAATGTCTATCATTAGAAGCAAGAAGCACCAGTTGTACACTCATTTAATTAGTAAGGTAGCCCTTAATAGCGATGATTGTAAACGGTTTGTCATCCCAAATTCTACCAACACGCTAGCCTGGGGGCATAGTAGTATTGATAAGTACTACTTTACATAAACATTATGCTAGAGGTGTGTGTACTTACGTTACGCTGTCTTACATCACAAAGAGGTACGCTGAGAGTGTAGTACGGCAAGTTTAAACTTGTACATTCAAGAATTGCATCGAGAAGTACGCAAACATCACTGGGGTAAAATGATTCAAGATAAAACTTGTACATACAAGATGTAAATAAATAATGTAGAATTAGCATATTCTTTTATTTTAGGTTAGGTATCACCTTCCTCCCGCTCCTTATTTGCAAGATAGAGTTTTTGTTTATTACTCATAGAAGAAGAAAGAAGGTGATGAGCAGTTTCGTAAGTATAGTTCGGTAAGTATCTCGAGAGCAGAATTTTTTTTTGTCAAAAAAGCACATTGGTTTGTAAAGCACGTGGAATCTGCCGCCACCGGGGCAGCACTGTTCTCTCTGGATTAAAAGCTTTGTTTCCAAACAAGAGCACGTGGAATTTGCCGCCACCCGGCAGCACGGTGATTAAAGATGGCGGATGACAGCTGTCAGAAAAGCACATAGGTTTGTAAAGCACTTGGAATTTGCCACCGCTACATAGAGTTCAGCACTGTTCTCAAAGATGGCGGATGACAGCTGTCAGAAAAGCGCATAGGTTTGTAAAGCACGTGGAATTTACAACCACCACATAGAGGGCAGCACTGTTCTCAAAGATGGCGGATGACGGCTGTCAGAAAAGCGCATAGGTTTGTAAAGCACTTGGAATTTGCCACCGCTACATAGAGGGCAGCACTGTTCTCAAAGATGGCGGATGACAGCTGTCAGAAAAGCGCATAGGTTTGTAAAGCACGTGGAATTTACCGCCACCACATAGAGTGCAGCACTGTTCTCAAAGATGGCGGATGACAGCTGACGAAATTGCCCGCAGCACAGTGCTCAAAGATGGCGGATGACAGCTGTCAAAAAAGCACGTGGCTTTGTTTCCCAACAAGAGCACGTGGAATTTGCCACCACCACATAGAGTGCAGCACTGTGATTAAAGATGGCGGATGACGGCTGTCAAAAAAGCGCGTGAGTTTGTTTCCAAACAAGACCACGTGGAATTTACCACCACCACATAGAGGGCAGCACGGTGCTCTCTTGATTAAAGATGGCTGCTGTCACGTGGAATTGTCTGCCACCACAGGTATCTAGCTAAAGAGGGCAGCACTGAGGTTTGCGATGCAAGATGGCTGCTGTCAAAAAAGCATTTTTCAAATTATCCACCACCACATTTCAAAGGTAAGTAGCTAAAGAGGGCAGCACTGTGCTCTATAGATTAAAGATGGTGGATGACAGCTGTCAAAAAACACGTGGCTTTGTTTACCTCACGCTAGTTAGGTTAAGTTGGTAGCACTAAGGTTTAGACCCGTCAAGATGGCAGCACTGCCGATGACAGGTGACGAACGAGGGCAGCACAGTGCTCAAAGATGGCGGATGACAGCTGTCAAAAAAGCACGTGGTTGTCAAAAAGCACGTGGCTTTGTTTACTACACGCTAGTGAGGTTAAGTTGGTACTACTGAGGTTTAGGCCCGTCAAGATGGCAGTACTGAGGTTAGCGATGCGTTGTTGTCTGTCAAAAAGCACGTGGCTTTGTTTACAAATCTGTCAAAAAGCACGTGGCTGTCAAAAAACACGTGGCTTTGTTTACCTCACGCTAGTGAGGTTAAGTTGGCACTAGTGAGGTTTAGGCCCGTCAAGATGGCAGCAGTGAGGTTAGCGATGCGTTGTTGTCGATGACAGCTGTCAAAAAGCACGTGGCTTTGTTTACAAATTCAAATTTCGCGCCAAAATTCAAATTTCCCGCGGGAGGTGGAGGCCTCTCCCGAGAGCCTGAGGTGGAGGTGGCGCCCGAACTGTCCAATTATACTACTTATCAGCCATACTCAAAACAAAGTGAGTATATGCTCATCAATTTGAGAAGGTACTCCCTTTTATTCATATTATATGTGTGCCATTTCACCGTTCTATAGTTGCAACATTAGGAACAAAAATGGCGTTCCAGCCATTAAAGGATCAATATGAAAGCAATTAACATCGGTACGAGCCGAGGATAATCCTATCAACCGGTAGTCACCGAAAGAACCATTCTTAGAAGGCTGTGAGAAAAGAATGACAGAAGCGGATTATTTAAACTGATTATTAAAAAAAGAGACTTCCATTAGAACACTAGACTCAATCCACCACTGCAGCAAAAAAAGGACGGAATCGAGTAAAGAAACAAGACAGTTATCTGATTTTATGATCAATTATTGGAGGAGAATTAAATCCGCGGCAGCCCGCTCAACGTCAACTGTATAGATTGACATATATACGCGAAATTTAAGACCAGCGTTAAGGAATCGTCAAGTCTTGTTCAGCTACTACGTCACGGTTGGACTTGGAAGCATGATATTTTGTCCGATACTGCACGTCGTAGAGAGCAGAATTCAATCAGCTGTAAAGTGCAATTCTAAAAACACGGAAAAATTACATCCGTTCAGCAAGTACGAAACGAATTGCAGCATGTCAATATTAACTAATGGATTGCATTATTCTGTTCCTGACGTACTAGAGACCACTATGATGTACTAAAAGACTAAGGCAGAGACTCCGACTATGGTGGCGCTTCACGAGATTGATGACCCAGAAGGGTTGGTAATCAGCTGAGAGGACGAGATGGACCCGATTACCTAAGCAGAACCATGGAGCGAGGCCTACCATTCCCGATGAACAACAGCGAGATGGGAGATTCGACCCAATAAGCAAAGTTAAGTCCCCTTTGAGTCGTTTTTCGTAAGTAGAAACCTTCATTTTTTTGGCTATGTGTGATGTGATTTGTGACATTGTGCGTGCGTAGATGATATTCAAGTGTAGTTACAAGGAAGTAGGTATTCATCTGAAGTTACCGTTAATCCCATATATAGGCGTAAAATACCAGTGAATGCCGTTCGCAAATTTGTCAATGTGGTGTTAGAGAAAGTGATTGATATTTTAAATCGTTGTCAGTGAAGTGTTAGAGTATTATATGAAGGTTAATGTACATATGTGATGGCTTTAACAGAATAACAAGCTTGGAGATCGTATTTAGGGAATGTTTACGGCGAAGTGTAGTAACACAGCTTAGTATTGTGATGCACTTTTATTTGATACTATGACGGTAAGGATAATGTTTTTATATGTGTTGGTTATGGCACATATGCAGCGTATTTGATGAAATGAGTGCCTGAGACGCACTAATCTGAATGGTACGTGATATTTGAAGTGATAAATGTTGAATGAAGTAATAATATGTGTTGATGTTAAGTTGTGACGGTGATAGTTATTGTTATTTAAAAAGTTGGTCATAGTATTCTTCTGAGAGATGATAGTATGTGTAAATGGCGCATGCTAAGGTATATATTGAAACGTACTGTTTTCAATTGCTGTTTTTATTCCCTGATACACAAAATAGGTTAGGATACGATCTCAATGCCATCAATACAGAGTTATTTGAGTAGGTAGAATCAACATTTGAGCCGAGAGGCGAATAACGTTAATATTTAGGCCTTCACTGACTTATCTACGATCATTTTTTGAGTACTCTCACACACGGTGACTTAATTTATGATTTTATGGGAGCAGTTTGACACATTACTGGTGACTTAGTCATTCATATATTGACTTTTAGATGAAGGTAGAGTCTTCTAGTATGCCAATTTTTCCACTTGTGGTATAATTTGTTGGAAAGTTAGTTAAGTACACTTGGCAATGATATATTTAGCCAGATACGCACGTAAATTGAATTTCAATCATGGACTAAAATAATAATTGAGTGATTTAGCCAGATAAGCCTTATGATAGAATTAATTTGAGATTACTTACGACTTACAGTGGACTTGAATTTGCTTACATGGAGATCAGACATTGTGAAATATGAAACGAACATGGAAATTTTCAAACTTATTAATCAATTGAATTCCTAAGGAAGCAAACATTGCTTTCTCACACGATTTTCTACTGTGCATGGACACGGATGTTAAGTTTTCAGCAAAGTGATATTCACTTCACTAGTCACATGTGAATTAAAGATTAAATGATAGAATTTTTGGTAACTTTGAAGAGCAATCCAGCTCACTAAGGAAAGATTCCAGATCTTAATTAATTAATTAATTAATTAATTAATTATTGGTTATTTTCACTGCGTTTTCACATTCTGCAATTTGAACTATAATTTGGGATGTTGTATATAGTAGGGAGTATAGTTTTCTTTTCACTTTAACTAATTGGATGCATCTAATTATTTCAACTATATTTAATATGTTTCATTGGATTATATATAATTTAGTTTTTCTTTTTCATTTGATTTTACGGACATTACCTAACTACAACCTAGTATTTCGACAGGTCAGAATTAGTGTGTCGATGATTAAGGCCTGGTTTTCAATTACTTGTCAATGGTTTTTTTCAAAACCTGTTTTCCTTTATTGCAACATAATCACAACACATAGAGATGCTGATAGCATTATGAGACTGTCTACGTTATATGAGGCAATTTCTAACGATATTTTACATAACATTTAAATGATACTTAGACTGAATTGCCAATAAAAGCTGAGTAGTGAAACTATTAAATTCTTTTAATGCCTACTTAGAATAAGAGCTAGATATAAGGCTATAGTAACTCATTTTCTGATTGCGATTTCGGTAGCAACATGCACGAATTTCCTGAAATGCCGTAATAACCTGGATTTTGCGATAAATTTCGGCGACATGCGAGTATGGTATCTGACTGATAGCGTGTTGGAGACGTCCTTCTGCGTAGGTTGAGCTTTACCATAGACCATCGGCATGCTTTCTCACGCGGAACCCTCAACCCAGCAATGTTAAACAGAAAGAATCGTTTATCAAGAGCTTGTCTGGAACTTATGTATCCTCACCTGGACGCGGGAACGGTGCACATGCGAGAATCTACTCTCATATTCTTAGGAAAGTGAGTATATACTCCACCACCTCCATAACATGAGTATATACTCAACTAGTGAGTACATTCTCAAGAACTTTATTCTTATCAAGTGGAGTATATTCTCTGAAAAGTTGAGTACATACTATATTCTCATTTTTATTCATACCACCCATACAGTGATCAACGATAAATACTGAGACTTCACAGAACCATAATGAATACATATGTTCCAGAATTGATGTATATTATCTACAGTATTCCTGAGGAAATGATGGCTTGCTAAATCGGCATAGACCAACCTGGAGAGAGATGTCGTCCTGGCAGTTAAAACCACCCGACCCGAGAGGAGGGGGTCACTCAACCTGAGCTACCAGAGATGAAGGATCTGTCCAGTTGTCAATCCATGGCCTGTGACCAGACCGTGGAGCAGTTGAAGATGAGCAACTAAGGCCCGAGATATTGAATGACGAGCTAAGTAATAGTAATAAGTAGTATAATTTCTTATGTAAATTATTACCAGTATATGCAATAGAACTGAATAGCCTAAGCGTGAAACGTGTGCAATTAATATAAGGAAGTGCAATGTGAAATATTTAAGATGGTATTAACATATATTAAGTCAGTGTGAACTTAAGACGATATCTCGTGATATAATGGTTACGTATTTACTATATCATCTTAACCAGAGGAGTGAGAATACGATTTTACAAGTGACATAGTGTAACAGATATTTGCAAAGAATCCCGATTAGCTAAAAGATCCATGAATGATATAGTATCATCCGAACCCAGATTACGTCATAGAGGGACGCATGTTTTGAATTGTTTAATTTAAGTTACCGTACTGTTTGCTGAATGATTATATTGAAAGAGTAGATACCGTATTTGGGGTTATGTGTTGAATTGTACGATAAGTCGTGTTGTAAGAAATGAATTCTGCGCTAAAAGAATGTCACGTCTCGTTATATTTAATGAATACTGGAGGTTAAACGCGTTAATTGTAGATGTTGAATACGTTAAATATAGGTTGAAATGAAGGTTATAGATGAAATAATGGAAGTGTATATGATGTTTTAAGTGAAATATTCCGCAGATTAGTAAGAAACGAGACGTATATGATATAAATAATGTACGATATAAGGGCACAAGTAAAGCAAGTACGGAGAGGAAACATGCCCCAGGGAAGAACTATATCCAGGTATGGATAGTAAAATTATATATATTTAGATGAAGTTTGAGAGTGGTTCGACAGTAGTAACAACTGGTGATGGGTAGATTTATGCATGATTATGTTGTATTCTGAATGAATGTTGATTACATGGAAGATGAAACTAGTATGTAACCAGTATGATGATATAATATTGAGATATCGTAATGAAGGCACTTGCATATATATATAGGATAAATGCTTATTGGCTGTGTGCATATTGAGCTGGAATACGTTACATAAGAAATTATCTAGCTAGAGTAGGGAAATAATATGAGATTTACGTAGGATATCATCGACGTTTTTAATTTGAAATACTATAAGAGCGAATATTAAGTTAGGAGCAGTATTTTAAATGGCAATCGGACCAAGAAACTTAGTACGTCATTCGATTTCTCATTTTCTTCACTTTATTCAGCACCAACGAACTCAGTTAATTTTTAATATAATTCAGATCACTGATATTATAATTCAGGACACTTTTATTGAAATTCAGATCATTCCTACGATAATATGAATACTGTAATGGTAACATTTTTGATGATGGTGAATAGTTAACACCTCAAGTGATAGAATTATTTATTGAAATACTTGAAGACTTAAGTTTTGATAGGAAGATGAAACAAAATGTGAATTCATTTCAGGAATACTCAACCCAGAGTGATGTGATATGCAAATTTAGATTAGAAATAAGCCAGCGCTGACTTAAAATAATTGATTCAGAAGTTAAAATACTTGTTTTATTAGGTTAATGATTGGAAGTTCACGAACTATTTTTGACATTTAACCATTTCTTTCGCGATTCTCAGTAATTTAATAAATATGTTTCTTGATTATGTTTTATATAATTGAATGAGTTCTCATTTGTAGTGATAGACTGTAGTTGTATTTAGTGAATAAGGTACCCGATAAGCGGATATGTCTTGGGAAAAGTTGATTGAAGTATACGTATGCGGAGTTCACAATTGAGCGTTGAATTACTGAATTTTGAACTTCGTAGGGTGTCACTATTTCTCTTTGGACGCACGTTAAACGGAATTATAGAAAAATTAACCATTTTTCTCGAAACATGGATACCTTGAGACGTTTATCTGACTAGTTGGGAAAATAACTGTGGTCACCCCTGACCCGAAGGGTGCAGTTATTTAATTGTCGCTCCAACGTGGGGCGATTAAAGAGAAAAATACCGGTGAAAGGAAAGTAAAGGAGCGCCAATCAGCCAGTTATTTCATTGGCGCTCCAACGTGGCGCAAGAAGAGAAAGACACCGCGGGAACGTCAAGTAAAGGACCGCCAAAGGCACTTATTTAAGTGGTTTCCATACAGGGGGCAACAGAAGAGAAAGACACCGCCGGAACAGTTATTTAATTGAGAGATAGGCTCGATAAAGAAGGCCAGTAATTTACTGCTGATCCAACATGGGGGTCCGAAGAGAAAGGTAGTAGTTGATGAAGAGATAGATGGAGAAAGGCACCGAAGACTGCAATGAAAAGGGCATCCAAAAATAAGCCAGTTATTTTTGACACTCTGATCTGAGGTCAAAAGAGAAAGATATTGCGGAACGTTGAGTGAAGCAAAAGAGCACAACATGGAGTTGGAAGAAGAAGATACTTGGAAATTTATCAAGAAAATAGGCTCGGATGAGAAGCTGATGATTATATATTAAGAAAATGATGTTTGAGAATGAATATTTTCAGAAGTAGATTGTTAGATGGAGTGATAGGAGGCCATTTTATCCTTTTTCTTGAAATAATCGTAGGTGTTCACATTTTTATTCTTTATTTTACAATATGATTGAATTTATTCTTGATATTTGGATTAACAATTAGTGTGTAAGTAAATGATGAATACCACATGGTGGATAATTATTTTTCAGTTTAGGGAACTATTTCTGAAATGAATTCAAAGGAAAGTGATCTGATTTCGTTGGTAAGTTGCTCATATTTTGACTGGTAGGATGATATCGATCTTCAGGAAGGTCTATATTTTAACTAATTTGAGAAACTAAGTGAATATTTAGTATATAAGACTTGATTGCCAGCTTTAAGAGTGTCTTAGATTAAGAAATTGAAAGATATTTCACATATTTATTGATATTGTGTGATATTAGAGAGCTTTGAAAATTAGAGTTGGTTAGGAAATTAGAAAAATTATTCGAAATATTATTGAAATTGACGAGATAATGGCAACTCAGGGAAGAGTGCAAACCAGAAGGGAACAAGAAGAAGAAATGAAAAGAGCAAAGGAAAAGCAGGAAGGAATACAGTTATGGTTCCAAGAATATATGAAGAAACAGGAAGAAGAGAAACAGAAGGAGAAAAGAGAACGTGAAGAGAAAGAAAAGAAACAGGAAGAAGAGAAACAAAAGGAGAAAAAATAACGTGAAGAGAAAGAAAAGGAACAGTAAGAAGAGAAGAATAGGAGAATAGGAGACGGGCAGAGAAAGAACAGAAGCAACGTGAAGAAAGGAGAAAGGAACTGAAGGATTGGCAACAAAAGCAACGTGAAGAGAGGAAAAGGGAACAGCAAGAATTATTGCAAGAGCTGAATAGGAAGCAAGAGGATAAACAGAGAGAGTTGACTGAAGTGCTCAGAAAGAAACAGGAGGAAATAAAGGAAGACAACGCGAAAACTCGATTGGAAATACAGAGTAGGCTAGCCGAAATGACTCAGAGTATGGAAAATAAAAACAAGGAGATGGATGAAGAAATGGACAAAATTAAAGGACAGGTTACAGAAAGCCAGGAAATCATCAAGAAGTTGAAGGATGAGGAGGTTAGCAAACTGACCAGCAATCTCCAAGAACTAAAAGTCAGTAATGAGAAGAAATGGGACGAATTGAGTGAAATAACAAGCGGCATGGAAGGATTGAAGGTCGACATCAAGAGTTGGAGGAGAAATTCGATCAAGCTGCTAGCACGGTGGCTGGTAAAATTAATGAATTAAAAGAAAAGATGCGAGAGCGATAAGAATGAGGCGGACCAGAAGATGGAGAAGACGGAAGAGGAATTAAGGCAGATTAGGAAGGAGAAGCAAGAAATTAAGATGGAAAACCAGACAACAAAATCCGTCATTTCGAACCATAGCGAAAGGCAAAAACCGATAGAGATTCAGATTAATGAGAGGGAGACCACACCATCAAGAACACTGGATCCAAGTAGGCAGAGCATAGATTTAGTAAACGGAAGCAGTCAAAGTGAAAGTCCAACCATAATAAACGTCATAAAAACTTATGACGATCGCCCAAAGCATTTCGACAACACGTCAAAAATATCACCTAAGCAATTTCTCGGAGATATTGAGGAACATTTTCGCGAAGGTAGAATTCAAGAGGATAAGAAGCTGCGCGTGATAGAAAAATATCTAGACGGAAACCCGAATATCTGGTTCCAAGCTTTTAAATATAGTTTCCACAGCTATGAGGAATTTAAGACAGCGTTCCTAAGAAAATATTGGGAGTCGTATTCTGAATGAATGTTGATTGCATGGAAGATAAAACTAGTATGTAACCAATATGATGATATAATGTTGAGATATCGTAATGAAGGCACTTGCATATATATATATAGGATAAATGCTTATTGGCTGTGTGCATATTGAGCTGGAATACGTTACATAAGAAATTATCTAGCTAGAGTAGGGAAATAATATGAGATTTACGTAGGATATCATCGACGTTTTTAATTTGAAATACTATAAGAGCGAATATTAAGTTAGGAGCCGTATTTTAAATGGCAATCGGACCAAGAAACTTAGTACGTCATTCGATTTCTCATTTTCTTCACTTTATTCAGCACCAACGAACTCAGTTAATTTTTAATATAATTCAGATCACTGATATTATAATTCAGGACACTTTTATTGAAATTCAGATCATTCCTACGATAATATGAATACTGTAATGGTAACATTTTGATGATGGTGAATAGTTAACACCTCAAGTGTTAGAATTATTTATTGAAATACTGAACTTTGACTGTGGTCAGAAGATTATTATATATTTGTGTACATAAACGACCAGACTTAAGTTTTGATAGGAAGATGAAACAAAATGTGAATTCATTTCAGGAATACTCAACCCAGAGTGTTGTGATATGCAAATTTAGATTAGAAATAAGCCAGCGCTGACTTAAAATAATTGATTCAGAAGTTAAAATACTTGTTTTATTAGGTTAATGATTGGAAGTTCACGAACTATTTTTGACATTTAACCATTTCTTTCGCGATTCTCAGTAATTTAATAAATATGTTTCTTGATTATTTTTTATATAATTGAATGAGTTCTCATTTGTAGTGATAGACTGTAGTTGTATTTAGTGAATAAGGTACCCGATAAGCGGATATGTCTTGGGAAATGTTGATTGAAGTATACGTATGCGGAGTTCACAATTGAGCGTTGAATTACGGAATTTTGAACTGCGTAGGCTGTCACTATTTTTCTTTGGACGCACATTAAACAGAATTATAGAATAATTAACCATTTTTCTGGAAACATGGATACCCTGAGACGTTTATCTGACTAGTTGGGAAAATAACTGTGGTCACCCCTGATCCGAAGGGTGCACTATTGAGGAATTAGAAATTTCATCCATTGTATTCCTTATCAACTTGCAGTTAAATGATTGAATTTTATGAAGTGGTAAGACATAATTGCAACCTGACAACGAAGTTTTTCATTTATTTATGGCATTTCACCTATTTCTAAGGAAGATATTTGGAATATAAGTGTTTGTGAATAGTTATGTTTAGTTTTTAAATATATTACGGTAAGTACCCATTGGAAGCTACATATTTGAAACTGATCTTATTCTATGTATGCCTGATTGAACATATTTAACTGAGTACATCTGATATGAAAGACATGCTATAAAATAATCATTCTTAGGACAACTATCAAATATTTTATTTTTTATTATGAGATTTTTAAACATTTCATACATGTTATTCAAAAAGTATACCTTTGACACAACAAGCTCATGAATGTTCAATTCTTTAATAAGAAACCTAGGTCTAGGAGATGTGACAAGCAATTTTTATGACGTCAGGATAATTTTCATTTAAATAATTCCAATCTATGAAAACGTATATCATTCGGAAGATTGTAGGTTCGAACCCCACTATCTGCAGCCCTGAAAATGGTTTTCCGTTGTTTTCCCATTTTCATACCAGGCAAATGCTGGGGCTGTACCTTAATTAAAACCATGGCCACTTCCTTCCCACTCCTAGCACTTTCCTGTTGATATTAATTCTTTATTGAAGGCTATGACAATTAAGACGAAAAAGGTAATATTCAACCAAAGCTTTTAAGAAATATTATTGTAAATATTGGTGAATATTCGAGCCTCAGATTTAATTTGTGATCGCACTCAATATTTTTGGAATAAATATAGTTTCTAAGATTTAATTCATTATTATTATTATTATTATTACTATTATTATTATTATTATTATTATTATTATTATTATTATTATTATTATTATTAATATTATTATTATTATTATTATTATTATTATTATGTATAGATTATAATATTAGTATATAAATTAATATGATGATGTAGCTGAGAAATATTTGCTGATTCTGCTATTTATTTTAAGCTAAAACGTCCGTAAAATTCTGGCGTAAATGGAAGCCTGGTATTGAATAGCTCTGTGTCGAATTCACGCAAACATGTTATATTTGCTGTAATCCCTGAGTGACATCGTGGTCAGGGTCAAAACAAGGATAGGATAGTCCTAATGGGTTATTTCAATGCGAGAGTCGGAAATAGAACTGAAGGATACGAGAGGATGATTGGTAAATGTGGGGAAGATATAGACTTAATAGGAATAGGAAGCGTTGGCTGGCGTTCTGTGCTAGTATGGGTTTAGCAGTTACGAATACATTCTTCAAGCATAAAGCTATTCACCGCTACACATGGGAGGCTAGGGGTGACAGATCCATTGTAGACTATATCTAAACCATCTTCGAATCCAGGAAATCTGTTAGGAATGTACGAGTTTTTCGGTTTTTTCGATGATACAGACCACTGTCCGATCTGTAGTGAACTAAGTATCCCTGGCCTAGGATAGGGAAGGTGAAATCTGTCTGCAAACGGATAAGGGTAGAACATATCCAGGAAGAGGATATTAGACAGAAGTACATGGATATGATTAGTGAGAAGTGTCGAACAGTAGACAGTAAGCAGGTTCAGGATATCGAAAGAGAATGGGTGGCATACTAGGATGCTGTAATAGAAACAGCAAGGGAATGCCTAGGAAAAACTGTGTGTAAAGGTGGGAAAATGCGATTATCCAGGTGGGATGATGAAGTGAGAGCAGCTTGTAAACGTAAAAAGAAGGCTTATCATAAATGGTTCCAAACAAGGGCCGAGGCAGGCAGGGATTTATACGTAGGCGAAAGAAACAGAGCGAAACAAATAGTTGTTGAATCCAAAAATAAGTCTTGGGAAGATTTTGGTAATAACCTGGAAAGTCTAGAGAACGCAGCAGGGATACCTTTCGGACAGTAAGAGAATCTTAGGAAGGGAGGGAAAAAAGAAAATGAACATTGTTTTGAGTAATTCAGGTGAACTCATAATAGATCCAAGGGAATCACTGGAGAGATGAAGGGAATATTTTGAACACCATCTCAACGTAAAAGGAAGGGGAGGACGAAAAAGATGTTGGTGAAATTACGCTTGAGGAAGTGGAAAGGATGGTAAATAAATTCTACTGCCATAAAGCAACAGGAATAGGTGAAATTAGACCTGAAATGGTGAAGTATAGTGGGAATAGGCAGGGAAGAAATGGCTTCCTAGTATAATAAGGTTAGCATGGAGTATCTGTAAGGTACGGTACCTTTAGATTGGACAAAATCAGTAATTGCACCTATCTATAAGCAAGGGAACAGGAAGGATTGCGACAATTATCGAAGTATCCCATTGATTAGTGTACCAGGCAAAGTATTCACTGGCATCTCGGAAGGGAGCGTGCAATCAGTCGTTGAGAAGAAGTAGGATGAAAACCAGTGTGGTTTCAGACCATAGAGGGGCTGTCAGGATCAGATTTTCAGTATGCGCCAGGTAATTGAAAAATGATACTAGAGGAATAGACAGTTGTGTTTCGTAGATCTAGAAATAGCATATGACAGGTACCAAGGCAATAGATGTTCGCCATACCGGGGGACTATGGAATTTAACGTAGATTATTAAAAGCCATCAAAGGCATTTATGTTGACAATTGGGTTTCAGTGATAATTGATGGTAGAATGAGTTCTTGATACAGGGTACTTACCGGAGTTAGACAAGGCTGCAATCTTTCATCTCTGCTGTTCGTAGTTTACATCTTCTGCTGAAAGGTATAAAATGGCAGGGAGGTATTCAATTAGGTGGAAATGTAGTAAGAAGTCTGGCCTATGCTGACGACTTGGTCTTAATGGCAGATTGTGCCGAAAGCCTGCAGCCTAATATCTAAGAACTTGGAAAATTGGTGCAATGAGTATGGTATGAAAATTAGCCTCTCGAAAACTAAATTGATGTCAGTAAGTAAGAAATTCAAGAGAATTGAATGTCAGATTGGTCATACAAAGCTAGAATTGGTAGATTATTTCAATTAATTAGGTTGTGTGTTCTCCCAGGATGGTAATATAGTAAGTGAGATTGAATCAAGGTATAGTAAAGCTCATGCAGTGAGCGCACAGTTGCGATCAGCAGTATTCTGTAAGAAGGCAGACAGCTCCTAGACGAAGCTATTTTTACATCGGTCTGTTTTCCGAACAACTTTGCTTTACGTGAGCGAAAGCTGGGTGGACTCAGGATATCGAATTCATAAGTTAGAAGTAACAGACATGACAGTAGCGAGAATTATTGCTGGTGCAAGGAGGTGGGAACAATGGCAAGAGGGTACTCGGAATGAGGAGATAAGGGCTAATGTAAGAATGAACTCGATGGGCGAAGCTGTACGCATAAACTGGCTTCGGTGGTGGGGTCATGTGAGGATAGATGAGGAGGATAGATTACCTAGGATAATAATGGTCTTTTGTTATGGAGGGTAAGAGAAGTAGAGGGAGACCAAGACGACGATGTTATACTCAGTTTCTAACGATTGAAAGATAACAGGTATGGAACTAAATGGGGCTAGAGCATTAGCTGCAAATAGAGGATTGTTGCGACGTTTAATAAATTCACAGGGGCTTGCAGACTGAACGCTGAAAGGCATAACAGTCTATAATGATAATGTAGGTATGTAATAGCTGAGATGTTCTTCGACACTAGCTGTCGATAGTTCTTCAACGCTGCGAGATTTGGACATGAAAAGGCGCTGTATTAATTTATTGTTCAAGAAACCTTTGACACTATTCCTATGAAATATCACTTTGTAGCCAAGTTGCTCCAATTTTGGCACTGACAATAGATCCTTCCTGAGTTCTGGTACATAGTACACATTTTTAATAGTAAGAGGAACAATCGTTCCATTTGGATACATATTTGCATTAATATTCCCTATAACAATTGCCTCAATGTTTATGGCATTTTGGGCCTAAATTACTTTCTTTGGAAGTCTTATGTTCACAAAGGTATCAAAAACCACTAATTCAGACACAAAATGATCAGAACAACCTGAATCTACACACCAAACACGATCACGCTCAGTATTACCTTGCTTATTTTCTTCTACATTACACAAAATGTTATCAGTTATATGAATTTAAATTTTAGCCCTGACTCACTTTCACTTTGTTCTTCATTTTCATCTTCTGCATAAAATGACACTTTGCTATATTCTTCAGTATTGAACTAATTTCCACTGCTGTCAATTTTCTATGTTGTATTGAACACTTGAACTTACCGTTCCATCGTTGGTCGTCTGCCTCAGCTGCTTCAGTAGAGCTTTTCACTTCATAGACCAAATGATAGCGTTCAGAAGATAGCCAAACTACTTTAAATGAGGAGCAAAAATATGCTTACTAAGATATTTATTCAAATTAAATTACGATAAAAATATTGATTTCATATGCCAGAAAAATCACTTAAAATTTTTACATGTTTTAAAACAGTCACAATGCATAACGTGGGTCTTATCTTTTTATTATTGTTCAACATTATATTTCAGAAAATATCAATGTAGTATAAAATTCCTGGTCAGCAAAAACCAGAAAAGAGGATAAAACCTGTAAACCAGGCACTATTGATCTAAACAAGTATAATTCCAAATTTATATTCAATAAAGGTTACCCATCCGGTTACTATCCTATCGGATATTGGGATATGAACCCTAAATGGAACCAAATCGTCTATCAGTTGCTTTGGATGGGTTGCGAAATATTACTACAAAGCATGGTGTTCATTACAAGTTAACAGCAAATGTCACAATCAAAAATAAATTTCCACCATGTATTGTCATCTCGTGACACCCTTAAGTTACAGAAAAATCCCGATGCCGAAACATGCATCACACAAAGAGATGTTCAAAAGGAACCAACAAAAAAGCTAGGAAAGCAACAGATAGGGAATCTGCCACCTGGGCGACTGCCCTAAATGCAGATCAGTATTGATTGATTGAACAAAACTTGATGCTATGGGATCTTACGTTACTTCGTCCTGAAGGAGCAAAACTCCGAAATGAAGGAAAACATTAATTCATTACGCATTTCGAAGAAATGCCACACACAGAAGTTAAAGAAAATGAAAAACACTTGAAAATGGAGTTACTAAACCAACTCCCAGGTTATGAAATAAATACGTCGTTAAGTTATTTTAATTATAATCCACTATATAAAACAAATAAAAACTTTCCAATATTCTATAACTACGATTAAAAATCTGTCTCCCTACACTTGGCCAATTAAACTAAACTACAAGTGATCGGTAGATCAACGTCTCATCTAAAATAAGGTGAATAACGAAGAATGAAAATAAAATATATATTAACAACTGACGAATCGAAACCGCATTCGTAGTGTAAATCCAACATAAATCAACTAAGGTTCAGCACACGGTATTGCCATAATATACCGAACATCCGAATAACAAATCTAAAAGTAAAGAAAATACATAGAAAAACGAAATTTCATCTAAATTAAACACGCGCGGCTAAGCAATAAGGATCAGTCTCCACTAGCTAGGTCTCCACGTGGGACACCCCTTACATTCGTGCCACTACTAATGCAACGCTATTACGGGAGGACCTTCTGGCTAGGAAGAATCATGCCGAAACATAGCCTGAATTGTGTCTGCTAATACCTGTTACATTCGTATCCAATACTGCAAACACTAACATCGTTCAAGTCGATTCGAATAACTGACTAGCCTATAACTTAACTATACACAGACGACACTCTAATCCTGTCGTTGAACCTACGTTACAGTGTCTACTCATACTTAAATAATATGATACATGCAGCATCCTAAATCTATCGTTGAACCAACGTTATGGTATCTACACATCATTTATACTGTCAGGCGAAATCGAAACGTTAAACACAATCCCGGATTCTTAAATCTAATCCTCGTTGAAACTTTAACAAAATGAAGTGAAATTCGCCACAGAATGAACTCGAACCTGGAAATATAACTCTGTCCATTTCTTACAATAAAGCGTCAAATCGAAATTAAACAACACGGCTGAATAGTTTAATCTATTCCTCATTCAATCTAGATAAATAAAAAAACTCAATTCTCGTTTGATAATACGTAATAAAATGAAAACAGTAATCACTACCATCACAATATCACGGAATAACCCGAGCGTGAGGCTCCAAATAGCTTTCCATCTCATCGTTCCAAATATGCATCACCATGAACTGTCCAGTGAAGTTACTTTTCATCACTGTACTCAAGCTACACTATCATTCTTATAAAATTCATTTTTCACACACGCAATATTTCTCGTCACCGATGATTTCATCTCGTAACGATACAAAATAGAATTCCAATTACAATAATTAAATATTACCTTGACCGTTTGTCAGAATGTATTTTGTTCGTGCGGTCGGCTATCACAAAATCCACCTTGCTGACATCAAATAGAAACGTAACTTAGACTTAAAAGCCGAGACCTGCGGTCTCACATAAAATAGTAATCATGGGAGAACATCAACTTGTACTCAAAATATGTGTTACAGCGCGTTTGCTTCGATTTGACCACCTTTAAATCCGTCAACTGTCCTGGGCTGTATATAGGATATCGTTATCTTACACAACCTGTCTCAGAAATATTAAATCTTAAGATACACCCTGTCAAAAAACGCCTCTCCGCCGAAAACAGGGCATTTTATTCTCAGCCTCCTGTTCATTATACATCACTCATAAAATACAGGCTTACTCTGTCGTTAACATCTTCCTAACTATTATTATAATATTTCATTTCTATTACAATCCATTTCTTCTTGTTTGAAACTTTTTCAAATACAAGCAATCCCATGACCGAACAACCTTATAATGATATCAAAATTAACTTCTCTAAATTTTCCGGTCCTCAAGAGCAAAATAGCATACCGTCATTTTCTGCATCACAAATGCACGGTGTGACAAAATTTCTGTTTCCCAAAAGTAAATGCCAACTTCCTCATACTTTACTGGATTTCAGTACTAATCGCAAATCTCACTTGACATTACTGCTGAACACGTAATTTAACATCTCAATTTTATCCTGACGTGAACATTATTTATTATTATTATTATTATCTTAGATAATTTGATATTTCACTCTATCACGCACACAACGGGTATTTATCATTATCGTTATTGTAACTTTTACCGTCCCGAACATTATTTCACGTATTACAGTTCTCTAAAGAAATTTAAACACATTTTTATATTCTCGCGCGCTGACAGTATTAATAAATGATTCGCCTCAACATTGCACTACACTTAACTTTTTCACACGCCACATATTCATTTAACGCGACAAGAATGTACATTTCTAACTACAAAACATGATATTTAAATATGACAGACCGGCGTGGCATTATCTCGGCTCCATCTTGTGCGAGCCCGTCTCAAACTCAGCCATTCATAATTACAGGACACATTATTCTCCTATACATTACTTATAACTACACAGATTCTACACTTTAATTGATTCAATACACGTGCATAATAAATTATTCTAGACACAAATGAAATTTACAACCGCTCCGCTTCTTGCCGAGAACACAAATATCATTTGTGGGAATCTCCAACTTCCCCTAGGCCAGGTGTTTAAAAGATATAACTGACTGTGAAGCCCGAAGCTTATCTCCGCCAGTCTACGGTTCCCTTTACGTATTGCAAAAATACACCGTGTCACAATAATTAACGAAAGCTGTCTATGAATTCGCCGTTTCAATTTGAGAAGTTCATGAATCCTGTAGTAATTCAACTAATGATTTTCTTTACTGATTATGACAGATGTTGTAGCTACACTGTATAAATAGCTAATTTAGTCTTCTTTTGGCATTTACCACTTGGTTTAAATTTTCTATTTCGAGCCAACTAATTTTCTAAATTTCACAAGTTCTTTGAAGGAACGCTTGATCACCTCTACTTTATGTTTCCCGACGCAGATCCACAATCTCGGACTTTGAAATAGTAAGTGAAACTGCTGTCTGAAGTGAGGTTATTTAAAGCCTTTCTAGCGACCCTTTACTTGTCGTGATGTGTTGTGATCCACTTGACCGATTTCTTCGAGTCTCGCCCCAAATATTCCACTTAATTTTCATGTCATGATGCTGTTGTTCGCTGATTTTTCTCGTTCCTTCAATGGGCGTAATTAATTTCGTGCAGGCGATTTCGGGCGCATTTCAGTTGCATGCACTTGACACGTGTTTCCCTCATGACTAGCATAGACGCCAACTTCCCTCCACGCCTAATTAAAAACTTTTCCACCCTGTGGACTTAAGCTTCATTAAATTTTCTTTAAACTTATTAATTACATATTTCTTTGTTAATGATAGTGCCGAATTCTCTCGCAATGAGGTTTATTATCTGGAAGTTCATTATTAACTACAGGAGGTCTGCTGAAGTGTTCCGACCTCCTTCGAATGGATGGCTCGCTTCCCACTTCGAGTTCTCACGCCACGGAACGTGGGATGAACTTGCAATAAATTATTACGGTTGCACACGTAGTTGCATATTTTAGTTGCAACATCTAGCAAGCTAGAATTTCGGGTTCAGTATTCCCACTAGCCGTAGAAACTGGAATACGAAAATGTGTTCGACTATGTCCTCCTGACCTTGAAGATCCTCTTCCTCTGTCTGGAGTGAACTTTCCTCTTCCTCTGTAGAAGCTTCTAGGTGAAGAATTGGAATGTTATTTACACTGATATTGTTTATAACCTGGTATAGCACACCGAAAGCAAAGAAAAATGTGATCACTTCTGGTAACAGAATTTTGAAGTTCCTTCTGTATTTCTTCTTCTTCTAAGAGATGATTTTTCACAAAATCTAATGTAAAGTGTGTTTGAGTTTCAAGAACTGTCACCACTGAATCATAAATACGAGGCATTGAAACTAAGAAATAATTTATTTTGTCATCCTCAGATAACTCACTATCAGCGACCTTCAATTGTGGGATATAGACCTCCAATTTCATAATATGTTCTGCTCATGAACTACAACCATCATATGTAGTTTCATTCCACAGTCTCCTCAAATATAAACGCCTTCTTGCCCCTTTACTTTAAAAATTACCTTCTAAACTCTTGAACATTGCGTAAGCTGAAATATGCTGTTTCAGAATATTAAGATGACAATCACTTACACCAGCAATGAGTAACGCCTGAGCTCTCACTTCCATTCCGGCATTTTTTATTTTAATAGCAAAATCAGCAACTTCGATAGCTTTCAACAGTTGTGCTTGACGCAATAGAATCTTCATTCTAAACGACCCGTTCTGAAAATCTGCACCCGAAACTTCGGAATGTGATACATTTCATTAGTCGCCATTGTCTCTGGTTAACTAACCTTCACTAATTATGCAAGCACACTAGAAACAACTCACTGGAACTTCCTGGAACCTCGTCGCTCTGTAGCTCTGCCGATCTTCTGGAAACTTCTGGAACACATGGGACAGAATGTCGACCTGCGTCAATGGGCCCATAACTTTGTAAGCGAACTATTGGGCTATGCGAGGAGTAACATAAACACGATACCACTTGATTGTTAAAAGACTGGTTTATTCAACATCACAACATCACAAGCCATACTACATCTCTGTACACGTTCACTCTGCTAGTACTCAGCTTACTACATCTTAAATTCTTGTAAAACTAATATCCAACTGCTGCACATTTCCAACTGGTACATCCTACGAACACTCCGGTGAAAGTTTAATGTAGATTATGTCTTCAGTCTGTACATAGCTTCAGTTAACTGCCGTCCGAAATATGAGATGGCGCTGGAGGTCATTCAAAACGTGTAGATAGTTGTAGACAGGTTCCGTAGATGGCACGCAAGTAGGCATGAAACCAGAGATATTAATAATTAAAGGCAGTTTGCCTCGAAGTGAAGTATATCAAGTCAAACCTCAATCAGTGGGCCCTTCTGACAAAGAATTAGTTGTATGAATTCAAGTATTATGGAGATAATATTGCTGGATTGCAATGAATTCGACTTTACCCAATCGATTAACCTTGTTCGAACGATTATCGTTTTAAGCGATAGTTCGCAAGATGCTACAGTATTTCTGTTGTTGAATACCTAGTGGAGATGCTTGCGGGCAGTGAAGCAGGCAGGTTGTCCTCTTGTGCGACGTGTGTGATCAGAGTATTATCTTTACATTTGTGATATTGTGTGTTTTCGCATTAGATATCGGTTGCTAATTACTCGCGCGAAGGATGGCCGTCTCCAGTGGTGAGGCGGACAAATCTCGGATGAACATTTAAAGGTGAGTCAGGAAGTGGAGATACCCATGGACGATGAATCGCCTCAAAACTCTTCGATGCAACATCCTAATACCAATCAAACATCTCTTCAACAGCGTAGTCAAGTCGGTAACGCATCTAGTATCCAAATGGAGCAGGAATCGTATACTCCGCCCCATTATGGACCATTCATTGTGCTATTCGAAACTATAGATAATAAGACTCTCGGACAGTTACTCCCTATGGCACTAGGTCGTCATTTTCATGATAATGCTATATATGTGAAATTCAATACACGTAAAGTAAGAAACCGACTGCAAGTGACATTTAACCATGCCGTACAGGCCAATGATTTTCTGTGCCATTCTATTCTTGACACTCTAAAGCTCAAAGCGTGCATCCCCTCTTCTAATGTATTTCGCGTTGGCCTAATCCATGATGTAGATAAAGAACAATCAGAAGATGATATTCTAGCACACGTTAAATCAACTGAGACCATTCAATCGGTACAACGATTCAAACGTCGGGTGGTAAATAACGATCAAATCAAATAACTTTGTAGAGAGTCTCTCTATATTGTTTATTTACAGGTCGAACCTTTCATTTTCGCTCCAATTACCCGCGGCAAATGCCAAAGATATGGTCACTCAGTGAAACAATGTAAAGCACAGTTTCTTAGATGCGCAAAATGTTCACTTGCCCATATTACTAATCAGTGTACGGAACAATTCCAGAATTGTGCACATTGCAAGAGAGAACATTCGACAGCTTCATATGTGTGTCCTGAGCATAAATATCAACAGGAGGTGATAAAGAGATTAGTACAGAATATCTTTCTTTTAATGAAGCTAAAGCGAAAGATGCGCTACCAATTTACCATACCCAGCAGCACCCACAACATTTCCCACCCCTTTCTCAAAACAACCCTTCCCCACAACTCCCGACTGATAATCCTAGAAAAAATTCGCTCAAATTGTAATGCAATCCCCTAGACCCAACCCTGCTCCTGACTTTGATAAGGAAAGATACATGGCACTGTTACAACAAGAGAGAATTCGCTCACAGGGACTCGGTTTCCAGCCACCTCAGGCAACCCCTTCTGTACCTTACCCCTCTTCCTCTACCACTACGTAGAATACGTGTATAAGATATCCGGCATCACAACAAGCACATCCTTTACATCAGCATAAGTACCACCTACTGAAGGAAATTCCTAAAATTTCACTTCTCCTCCTACAAAATTTAAGAGGAGAATCGCGTTTTTCTCAAGTTATCCATCAATTAAAAGACCGAATAGCTCATATGTTGGAAATATATGATTCGCATTTTAGAGTGGAATACAAGGAGCAGAGTTCTTAAAAAAAATACGAGTTGCTATTATTCATTCGGGAAACTGTTTCTAATATATAATACTTCAAGAAACATGGTTTTCAAATT
The DNA here is from genome assembly GCF_040414725.1 of Anabrus simplex. Classification (NCBI taxonomy): domain Eukaryota; kingdom Metazoa; phylum Arthropoda; class Insecta; order Orthoptera; family Tettigoniidae; genus Anabrus; species Anabrus simplex. The sequence goes on along the minus strand of NC_090267.1, from coordinate 285,116,501 downwards.
CTACCACATTTCATCACCCTTTTTAAAATCTTGATGGACCTGGTAGTGCTGGAGTAGAGATCTTCATTCAGAATACTTAAACATACCACATTTCACCTTTAACATTGCAACACCCCCTAACAATTACGGTAAATGACGTTCGGCTAGTAAACGTCATAGGGAAGTGCGCACACAAGAAAAGGTAAAAATAGAGGAAACTGGAAAGAACAATCAGGCGATAATTCATCAAGCATACAAGGAAACTAGGAAGAATGCTGAAACCCACCCGTATAAAAACAAGAGGTAAGGATCCCAAGGAATTACTGAGGCACTAACCAAAAAACGACACCAACTTTCAAAAAAATAAAATAAAGCTATAATTTGATAAATAATATTTACATTAAAATTAAATTTGAAAAATCAATAATCTTTGGTAAAATAATAATGAAGAGAAAAGTGCAGAGGTCAAAAATAAGTAGTATAATTATTATTTAGTAAATTAATAATTTAAATGTAAATAAACATAATTCTGTAGCAAATGGTACTGTTTTATCAGGCTATAAACATCCTGGTGCACCAGCCTATTCCAAACATCACAAATAATACATTAAGTAGAATTTAAAATTAAAATAAAAAAGGAAAAATGGACTGCATAACTAAATAGATGGCTTTTGATGGAACCCAGTGGAGGATCGTTCCCCGCAATACCCACATGAACGAAGGTCCCACAACACATCACATAAATTTAAAACAGTACATATATACAGACCATAATGTTCACACAATCCCACACAGAATCAAAAATATTAACCCAAATAATTCATAATTTAAATCACAAAAACCATAGTAGGCAAGTTAATCAATAAGACACTCGATATCAATTAAATAAGAGGACGAGCCAGTTCAATTAACATAAGTGAGTCAAACACACGAACACCACTCAAGGTGAGACAATCCATTATTATATTCACGATGCCACACACATGTAGACGCTATCGCAGACAAGACAATACTGACCAATAATCAATTACGAAACGCCCAAGCACGAAGCAAAAACAATAGAAAGAATAGGTAAGAAATGAACTCCAGTTCGCTCGCACTAAGGCTGTCCAAAAACCCTCAATTAAAATCCGTGAAGTTACAAGTCACGTTAATACATAACGACAATATAAAAATTAATGCGGGTTTACCAATATACAGTAATTAGGACAATAATCTCATAAAACACCCGCAGTGAAGATAAAAACAAAGGATCCAAACTCTAAAGATACATCCCAAAGAAATATTAAAATATAGAAAACTGACGATAATAATAATAATAATAATAATAATAATAATAATAATAATAATAATAATAATAATAATAATAGTAATAAATAAAACTCAGTCTTGCCTAAGCCACGGACGAAGGAGGTCGCAGTGAGCTGTGGGTCCCGGGAGGGGAGTGGAGTTCGAGAGTGTGGAGTGTTGGAAGGTCGCCGAGAAGTGGGTCGACAATGATTGGGATAGAACAGTACAGAGTGACGATAGGAAGATGGCAGAGGAAAATGAAGAAAGAAGAAAAGAAGCCAGGTGGGTGTAAAATGGATATGGAGAGGAAAGGAGAACTATTGTTATCGGCAGCAGTGATTATAATTTTACTATGTATTGGGGGGATCGAGTTGAACCCAGGCCCGTCATCTAGTAGAGGTGAGGAAAGGGAAAATATGGACGCTATCAAAAGAGCTGTAAGAGAGGTGCTGACAGAAGTTTGCCCTTTCGGGCAAATAAAGGAGATGATTGAAGAACAAACCAGTAAGATTGAAAAAATGGAAGTATGGATAAGAGAAAAAACGGACGACATGGATGCACAGGCGAGAAATAACACCGAGGAAGTGGTAGCATTAAGGGAAAAAGTAGGACGACTTGAAGAGGAGAATTGCAGGCTGAAAGCAGAAGTGGAAACAAATACTTTATACAGAAGGAAGAAGTGCTTGTTTATTTATGGAGTGCCTGAGGAGTCGAGAGAAAGCAAAGTACTTACAACTTATAAAGTAGTGGATCTAATACAGGGAAAAATGAAAATAAACTTTAGTGAAGTAGATATTGATGATGTGCAGAGAGTGGCGAGAACTAGAGGCAACAGGCCTATAAAGCTACAATTGTTTTCAACGTTGATGGCGGATGTTGTGTTAACAAATGCGGGAAACGTACAGAGGGAGAAAATATGGATAAAGAGAGACGTAGGAAGTGACGCGATCAAAAACGAGAGGATACTCAGAAAACACAGGATACTGGCTGTAAAACAGGGGCTGAAGGCAACTATTAGAGGTCAAAATCTAGTGGTGTCAGACAGAAGCTGGAAGAGGATCTGGTCTGTGGATAGATTGATGGATTTAGAATTGAAGTTAAAACAAGATGAGGAAAAGGAGAGTAGTGCAATAAACTGTAGGCAAATGAGGAGAAATACAAATAACAGTGTGCTGAGGATGGACGTAGGGATGAAGTCAAAGCAGGCCGAAGAAAAAGAGAGTAGTGCAGCGATTAGTGGAGATGATAGGCAAAATACCAGAAGTATCAGTGTATCGTGTGAAGAGAGGCAGGGAGAAGTGCCAAGTGCTAAAGTGACCAATAGCAGTGTTCGGAGTGAAGAAGTGCTGGTAGAGAGGCGAAGTGAGAATATGGCTATTTGCAGTGAAGAGGGAAGTAAAGGAAGTGTATGCAGTGAAGTAAGGGAAACGCAATGTAAAAAGGTAACGGCAAGGTTAAACTTGGGGAGCCTAGACCAGAGTAGGGCCAGATACAGGAACAGAGATCTGACAGAAATGTGGGGTACAAGTGGAAATGAGAGGGGGGTAGTTACTAGAAGTAAAAAACAGTAGTAGGTGGTTTGGTTACTGAAAGTAGAGATGAGAAGCGAGAATGGTTGGTAAGGTCTGGACATTGGTATATAAAGTACTTGTGTAGGGTAAGATGTCTTTTAATTATAGTGTATTTCAGAGAAGGAGTGCATAGGGACCTATATGTACATGTGAGAGTAGAATAGGTATTATGGGGTGCTCCGGTATCGCATATGGGATATTTTAAGTTTATTATTTACTGTAAGTAAGGCAAACGGTTCATAGAGGGAATCTACCGTTGGCCAGTTGATTATTAATATTATTATTACTATTATTATTATTATTATTATTATTATTATTATTATTATTATTATTATTATTATTGATATCATTATTATTTTATATGTGGGTAAGGGGTATTGTATATTTAGTTATTTATTTATTTATTCATCTAATTATTTATTTGACGTGATAGTGTGAGAGAGATGAGTTTATTATCATTTTGTAAATTTTGGTTTGTTAGTATGGAGAGGAGAAAGAAATATGAGGTTGGAGAGGTGTTGGTATATGCGTGATCGGTATTTGTGTTGTTTGCAGTATTGATTATGTGTAGGTCAGTAACAATAAAGTGACGAAAGCGCAGAACGAAATAAGGACACTTGATGAGCAAGCTTGAATATTGAGTAAGAGTCTGCTACAGCAAATGACTGTTACGAATAATACTCTTATACATAGATTATTATTATTACTATTATTATTACTTTCATTATTATTATTACTATGTTTCCCTTTTTTAGTTTTACTCTACGATAATTTTCGCTTCTTTTTCTTTTTTGGTGAACTGCGTGGTTTATTATTATTATTATTATTATTATTATTATTATTATTATTATTATTATTATTATTATTATTATTATTATTATTATTATTATTATTATTATGGTATTTATGTGTGGAGGCTGGTGTCTGGTATGAGTATTTAATTTTTGGAGCTGGAGAGAGGTGAGTTTACTAACATTTTGTAAATTTTGGTTTGTTTGTATGGAGAGGAGGAAGAAATAATACTCTGATATATCGATTATTATTATTACTATTATTATTACTTTCATTATTATTACTGAGTGGTTTATTATTATTATTATTATTATTATTATTATTATTATTAATAATAATAATATTATTATTATTAGGGTATTTATTTGTGGAGGCTGAAATGTTGTGATGATGGGGTATTCATTGTTAAAATGTGGTGAGAGTAGAAGTATGTCTGTTAACTAGATGGTAATTAGAGAAGTGGCATAGCGGTTTATGTGTATGTGTGAGAGTAAGCAAAATCTGAAAGATGGCTGGTTTGGCATGCAATAGTGTAATGTTGCTGTTGTAGCTTATTTTGGAGTAGGTCAGGGAACAATAAAGGTGATGAAAATGCTGAAGCATGAAGGTTTGCGTGATGTGTGGGTACGTGTGAATGATAACAAGCAGAGAGTTGCAACACCAGCAATAGAATGTAAATATAGGCCCGGCGGAGGAGGTCTGGTCTATAACTGTAGCGTTAGGTCTTTTTGTTTTATTGTTCATTTTATTTTGTATATGGTGGAGAGGGGTGGCTTAGGTTGGACTTCGTTTATTAATTTTAATAGTTATTGATGTTTTATGTGTGAATTTAGAATTAGACAGGGGAGTAGCTGGACGTGGCATGAAGAGACGGAAGATGACTACCGTGGTGACCTAACTTTTGAGGTCACGTTTCCGGAGTATCTGACAGGCTTCATGGCACGGCCAAGGTGTACAGTAGCAGTATTTAGTATTTATTTATATATTATTATTGTGAACATGTACTCGGGGCTGAACGCCTGTTTTGTTCATTAATAAACATACAATAATAATAGTAATAAATAAAACTGCGAGGATAATTGCAAGCGTAGAATTAGCTCGAAACACGGCAATGAGAAGGCCGAAACACACAAGAGGAAGCACGAATGACTAGAGGAATTTCACAACAAAAGTAAACAGGGCTACGAGCACAAAATCACAGCAATGATAGCGATATTCTATAATAAATTTGAAAATAGTAACCGCACACGCATACAGGACATAGCACAAAGAACTCACGCAAATACGCAGATAAACAAATACAACAAGGGAAAACATATTTAAATCAAGGCAAAGGCAAATTTCAAAAGCTACCCAGACAAAAATGGCCTTCACCGTTACACACGACACTCACTTGAAGCTAGAACGCCATACCACAAAACTTAGATTCAATTCAAATCATAATTAAAGCACAAACTAGAATGTAAATAACACACACCAAGAAAATAATATTAACAGATATAAATCAAAAGGCGTACTTACAGGGATGCCATATATGCCCAGGTAACCAACGCGTTTCGAACTAATAATACTACACTCACCAGTAATAATATAATAAAATGCTACATATTTACACCACAAGACTATGCTAGTATAGATAAAGTATTTAAACTGTTACTGCTTATAACTCTTGGTCACTAATCACTATTTAATGCATTTATTTACACTGCTGTATGTACAACCAAGATTTTACAAGCACAACACATCATATTAATGAATTCGCGATATCGGGTTCCTACCTTCTTTTTTTTGTTATTTCTTTTGTCTCTTGTCTTTCACTGCCTTCTAAACTCTGCTACATCACTCTCCTGCCAGTAACTAAGTTACGTTAACAGAAGATGAAAACTTTTATGAACTGTACATGACAAAAGGCTAACCTAACCTAACCTAACCTAACCTAAGAAGTCATTAACTGAATTCTGTCCCGATATCTGGTAGGAAATCTTATCACTCTACCACTACGTGTAGTCTTGACTCGTTCACTGTCCTGGAAGGTATTTTCCTGCTTCTGGTTGGCATGGTATTTTTCGGAAACAGGGGGTGTTATAGGAGGTAGGTTAGGATTCCTCACTGTATCTCGTTCTGTTTCTTCATCTGCTAGTATATAAGCAGGTTTGAGTCTATCAATGGAAACGTTTACATCTTTGCCCTTGATACTGATGGTGAAATATTTGTCCTGCCTCTTTACCACTCGGAACGGTCCTTCATAAGGTGGCTCGAGGGATTTTTTAACTTTGTCTGTCCTCAAGAACACATGTGAACTACAAGAGAGGTCTTTGTGAATAAATGTAGATCTGGACGTCACTGTTCTAGGTTTAGCAGGCTTAAGATGCTTTATGTGATCCCAGAGTTGGGTCACAAAGGTATCTGGATTGCACTGTAACTGCACTGAATGTTCGAAAAACACTCCAGGAAGTCTGATGGTGGTTCCATACATCATTTCTGCAAGTGAGTAGTTGGAGTCTTCTCGAATGGCTGCTCGTAGACCAAGTAGAACTGTCGGTAGGCTCTGAGTCCATCTGGGGTCCTTGTGTGTTCTAATTGCTGCTTTAAGAGTACGATGTAGCCGTTCTATTTTTCCATTTGCCTGGGGATGGTACGAAGTGGTATGTTGCACTTTCGCTCCGCAGAGCTTTGCTAAGTCTCTAAATAATTCCGATTCAAATTGTTTCCCTTGGTCCGTAACAATTACTTCTGGAACTCCAAATCTACTTATCCAATTGTTGTAGAATGAACGTGCTACTGACTGGGCGGTGATATTGGCCATTGGAATGATTTCCATCCAACTGCTGAATCGATCAATGCAAGTAAGGCAGTAAATGTTTCCATCTGATGGTGGCAAGGGTCCAATTATATCTATATGAACCACTTTGAATCTATCATCTGGTTGCTCGAAATTTCCAACTGGAGACTTAGTGTGCCTTGTCACTTTGTTTTGTTGACAACTAATGCACGATTGAGCCCATTTACGCACATCACTTCTTATTCCTGGCCATATAAACTTGGCAACAACGTTTTTGACTGTTGCTTTCACGCCAGGATGTGCCATATCGTGAATCTGTCTGAAAATTTTTGTGCGAAATAACTTTGGAACAAAAGGGCGAATGTTATTAGTAGAGACATCACACCACAACATGTACTGAGAACCTAACTGACACTGTTTGAATTTCAGTGATGTATTGTCTTGTCGTAACTGCTTCAGCTCTTCATCATTTTATTGATGTTTTGCTATGACTTCATAATCAATTACTGAAATTTCATGGAGTCTTGACAGAGTATCGGCTACCACATTATCTCTGCTACTGACATGACGTATGTCAGTCGTGAACTGCGAGATGTACTGCAGATGCCGTAGTTGCCGAGGGGATGCCTTCTCATTCTTTTGTTGGAATGCGTAGGTGATTGGTTTGTGATTCCGTAAAAATGGTAAGTTCTCTACCTTCAATGAGGTGCCTGAATTGTTTCACGGCTAGGTATATTGCAAGCAATTCTTTATCATATGCACTGTAATTCTTCTGCGCACTGCTAAGCTTTTTGGAGTAGAAAGCTATAGGTTTCCAACCAGCGTCTTCATATTGCTGTAATGCTGCTCCAACAGCCTGAGCAGAAGCATCTGTGAAAAGGGCTATAGGCAGATCTGGAACTGGAAATGTCAGGAATGTAGCATTAATCAGGTCTTCTTTACATTTCTCAAACTGTTTCGTGGTTTCGTCGGCCCAGTCAATTTTTCTGCTGTCGTTCTTCTTAGCTCCTTTCAAATATTCGTGTAGAATAGCTTGAGTTTCTGCTGCATTTGGCAGATAACGACGATAAAAGTTGATCAAACCGAGGAATGTGCGTAAGTCACGCACGGTCTCAGGTAACTTATAGTCCTTGATTGCTTGTACCTTCTCAGGAAGTGGTCTCGAACCATTTGGTGTAATCAGGTTCCCTAGAAATTCAAGATCTTTTGCAGCTATTACAGATTTAGTCATGTTGATACGGAGGCCATACTTCGACAACCGTTCTAAAACTAGCTGTAGGTGATGCTTGTGTTCTGCAACTGATTTGGAGGCAATCAATATATCATCCAGGTACGGAAATACGAAATTTAACCCATTCAAAACACCATGGATGAACCGCATGAATGTCGATGGGGCATTCCTAAGTCCAAAACTCATGACATTAAATTCAAAAAGTCCGAATGGTGTGATAATGGCAGTTTTGTGCTTGTCTTCTTCTGCTATTGGGATCTGAAAATACGCCCTGAAAAAATCAATTTTGGAAAAAATCGTTGCACCGTCCAAGATGTGATGAAAGTCTTCAAGTCTCGGAATAGGATACCTGTCTGGAACTGTCCGTTCATTCAGCCTCCTATAGTCTCCACATGGACGAAGTGATCCATCCTTCTTGTTTACCAAGTGAAGAGGACTAGCCCATTCTGACTTTGATGGCCTGATGATTCCATGATCCAGCATAAATTGAAATTCTTTTTTCGCTTGCTGTAACCGATGAGGTGCTAATGGTCTTGCTCTAGAGTAAACTGGAGTTCCTTGCGTATTGATATAATGTTTAATATTATGTGGAATCTTTTCTGGTACCAAATTTGGCGATGTTATTTCAGGATAGGACCTGAACAAGTCGGCAAATTGCATACTTTTGTTCACTGTACTTATAGTTTCATTTTCCGAAATGGACATAACCTCACCCTTGCTTTTAAGTTTGGTTACGCCATCTGTTAATTGTTTGTTACGAATATCGACACATAAATGAAATTCGTTTAAAAAATCTGCTCCTAATATACCCTTGTTGACCTTAGCAATTACAAATGGCCACTGAAATTGTCTGCGTAGACCTAAATCCAAAGTTAGGGTTTTGATAACAATACGTTGGAATTACAGTACCATTAGCAGCATAAAGTTTAAACGAATCATCGATTCGATCACAGTTCCTTGGTGGAATTATGGACACATCTATCCCACTGTCAACTAGAAACCGCAGGCCTGTTTTATTATCTGTTACGAATAACCGGTGTTTGCGGCTTCTATCATGGTTCTCGGCAGGTGAACTAGCCGCTAATTCTACTGCCCGTTGGAGTTTTCCGACGCCTTCCATGAGCAAGGCTGTTTACATTTCTCTGGAATACATTGTTGACCAAATCGGAAGTGATAATAGCAGTACTTGCCTTTTGGGTCGTATCTTCTTCTACTTCGGCTTCGGTCACGACTAGAGCTTCGCCGGCGATGACTACGATTTCGACTGCTGGGTTGTCCTACGGACATCGTAGTGAATTGTTGTTCCAAATGAGCAATCTTAGTAACTAGCTCATTAATAATAGTACCTTTTGGGTCTTGGGTATCAACCTTGAATACGTCATTGCGGGGGTTCATCTCCAACATCTTATCAGCCATCACTGCGACACGCTCCAGGCACTCTTCGCTCACGACTAGGATATTTTTTATCGAATCTGGAAGCTTATCTAACCAAAGGGTTCTAATAACCTTATCAGTCACATCCTTTCCAGCTATCGACTGCATTTTTCTAAGAAGCTGACTAGGTTTGTAATCTCCTAACTCTACACCAGTAAACAATCTTTTGATTTTCACATCTTCACTCTCTTTGAAAATATCCAGGAGCCGTGATTTGGCGGCCGTATATTTAGCAGTTCCTGGTCCTGTTACTATATCCCAAATATTCTCGATATATTTTGGTTCTAGTTGGGCAATTATGTAATTAAATTTGGTTTCTTCGGATGTGATTCTATTAATGTTGAACTGGGCTTCTACTTGGAAAAACCAAATTTCGGGCTTCTCAGACCAAAACGGAGGAATTTTTATGCTAACTTTGTTAGCTTCGCAGCCTACGGTTGGAATATCTTTGTTTTCCTGGGTTGCCATTTCGGGGTTAGTTCCTATTGTATATGTTTCTGAATATACAATTTACAACACAGTCTACGGCCTAAGATTGATATTCATCACAGGATGATGAAATGAATGCGACTGAGAACTTCTACTCACGTAACAGTGTGCTGTTGTTTAATTGGTGGCTTCTTTATGTTTCACTTCACTACACTTCGAAAACTTGCCGTTATTTGTACCACGTCGGAGGTCACCAATGTTACTGCTTATAACTCTTGGTCACTAATCACTATTTAATGCATTTATTTACACTGCTGTATGTACAACAAAGATTTTACAAGCACAACACATCATCTTAATGAATTCGCGATATCGGGTTCCTACCTTCTTTTTTTTTGTTATTTCTTTTGTCTCTTGTCTTTCACTGCCTTCTAAACTCTGCTACAAAACAAACACAATCCCATGCTGGGGTAGTGATATTCTCAGCCTATACCCGAAGGTAGGCTAATTGTGTTTGGAGACGCTAACCGCTCCATTGCAGCAGTAAGCGTCTGCTTTCAATCAACCCAAACCGTCGACAGACACACTCCAATATAGGCCACTAGCGCCGACAACGTCTAGCATTGGTACGCGCTCTGGCGAGCAAGTTCAGTACACCAATTGGAGTTCCAATCGTACCACACAGATTGCGTAAGAGTTCGTCTTGCTGTCTCCACAGTACGACCGTAAACACAACCGATAAAAACTTCCAGAATAATTAGGTGACGAAATGTCCCAATAGCAACATATTAAATGAGTAGTAGACATGTAGACCAAAAGTTCCGTGCGCCCTAGCACTGAAGATTATCTGTGTCATATAGATACGTAGATTAATCATACAGTTCGTCTAATAGCGTCGGATCCCAGTTTAAAACGGTTATTGTAACAGTAATAATTTCACCGCTCGATGCACAAGTATTAGGCCAAATACACAGAGTTCAATTGCACAAGGCATTAATCGCTGAAGATAAGCTGTACCCAGAAGGCCGCAATTAAAATACACATCCCGTAGACAGTTCATAGTGCGAATTATGTTTTAATAAATTCAGCATTATTATTGCCTCAACATATCACATTACCATTACAGTTGGAATAGGATTTAAACACAATGATATTCACTGATTAATATATATATATATTGTCTTCCAGAGGTTTTTATTTATTTATTAGTTATATAATGTTCCAGTGAGCTAGCAGCTCAATGAGGGACTGCCCTTTACAATAACAGCTTGGCACCTTTTAGTTTCAGTTAACAGATAAGGCATGGGCCTACATATATAACAAGGAATGTTTTACAAATATTGATTTACATCATAATATCATTATTTTACATGGAAGAAAGAAGATATTCAAAATAAAATAAACTTAAGTGGAAAATAGGTACACAGTGTTTATCGATTTATTCTCCAAAATACTGTTCAAGGAAGTGCCTGCGTACTTCTTTTTAAAATGTGTACAACTTATCGATTTGTTTCAACTTTGGAGGTAGATTGTTAAACACCAAATTTGGTAGTGTTAGTGGAATCTTTGTAAAACTGGTTTGCTGATCTTGTGTTATGTGTGTGAATATCTTTGCTATATCGTAGTTCTGTATTAACAGAAATCATATTATTTTTATACCCGAACATGAATAAAGCTTGAGAGTATTTAATATGTTTGTACCCTGAAGAATATCCACAGATGGTTTTAGTAAATCATATCCATATATAATTTTTAAAGCTCTCTTTTGGAGTATTTCTAGTTCCTGTACAGCTTCCTGTGTACAATTTCCCTATATTGTATTCATGTACATAATGTGTGAATGTATGAGGGAGGTATATTATGTTTCTTAAGTGTTGGTTGTTTATTCCATAGTCCTTCAATTATTTTAGTTCTCCAATTACACATATTTTTATCTTTACATTTGAGATATGCTTAAATATGAAAACTGCATTACTCTTTCAATGGGCTCATTGCCAAGTTTTACTACATTATAGGTTTTGTTGGTTTATGGAATATCATGTATTTAATTTTTGAGGTGCTTACTACTAGATTATTTTTGTTCAGCTATGACGTTAGTATGTCCAGATCTTTTTGAATACACTCCATAACCTTTTGTTTGCAACTGCTGTCATAAAATATAAATATATCATCTGCAAACAGAAATATCTTACCATTAAACTCAGGATAACATACAGTATATCATTAATAAATATTAGAAACAGTAATAGTCCGAGCACTACCCCTTGTTGGACTCCATGTATAACATTGTAGATGGGCCCTTTAGTTTCAGTGATATTAACATATTGGTTCCTGCCAGTTAAATAATTTTTAAAACACTCAAAGGCTTTTCCTCTAATTCCTGCATTTGCTAGTTTATTAAGCAGTAGGGTGTGGTTAACGGTGTCAAATGCCTTTGCAAGATCTATGAAAAGCCCAGCTGCTATTCTATTATTATATAATGCATTATGTATAAGGGACAGTATGCCAAAAGCAACTGAAAGTGTACTACGTTTGGGTAGGAAGCCATACTGATATTTGAAGAAGTAATGTGCTTTTATTAGGAAATTCAAGACTTGTTTTTTAATTACTACTTGTACTTCTTCTAGAGAAGATACTATACATAGTGGCCTGTAATTACCGGGGTCAGGCTGTGTTCCTTTCTTAAGAACTGGTACCACACTTGAAATTTTACATTTATCTGGTATTACCTCTATTTGCAATGGCAAATTAATTATCTCAATGAGCAAGGGGCCAGATTATTTACACACCTCTTGAGGAGTATGTTATTAATTACATCATCTGTGTAGATATTCTTATTGGCTAGTGCTTCTATGATTTGTGTAACTTACTTAACATCTGTTGGCCTAAAGAACAGAGAATTGCATATCGTATGATTAGATAGCAAAGATGGGTTACATGGAATAAGATCTTTAACCAAGTTTTCAACTACATTAACGAAAAATGTGTTAAAAGCTTTACAAATATCTTGACTAGTAGTGTGTTGAACATTTTCATACACAAGTTCTATAACTTTCGCTTTACTATTAGTTCTACCAAGTATCCGGTTTACTGCCTTCCGTATTTCTTTATTAGTATCACCTTTTCTAATCTTTTCATTTTAAGTACGTCCTTGAAACATCTTGTGTAGTCTTCGATTGTTTCAGTTGAAGTCTTTTTAGCTTTAGATTTTGTGTATAGGACATTCTTACCACTTCTAGGAATTTTGTTGTTACCCGTGGCTTATGTGTTTTTTTAGTGGTGGTTTTTGTCCAATATTTGAACTAGCTATTCTAAGTCTTTCACTAATAAAAGCACAGAGCTGGTGGTATGCTTCGATCACGTCAGTAGAGAGATTTGTACATGTATTTTTTTGTGAAAAATCATTTAGCTTCGTGTAATTTATTTTCATGTTTGTTTGTACATTTGCTTTCTACTGAATGTAATACCCTCTTGAATTTGTGTTGTTGTTAATTCTAGAATTAGAATATTATGATCACTAAGATCACTTCTTAAATTATATAAATAGTAATCAGCAGTGGCAAAGTGTTAATGTATATGATCAATTAAAGTCGAGGATGTGGGTGTTATTCCTGTTGGTAGCTTGTATTGCAGGGGGTTAGTAGTATTACTCTCCTTTGGGTTGTAATAAGAAATTACGTTATATCTCCGGTTTTTGCTAAATACTTCTATTTGGAGAATACTGTGATAACTCTTAATGATCTTAATGACTTTAGATTTCCATTTTCTTTATACATACACTGACAGTCGCCCTCCAAGAGCCTCTCTAGCTAGATGCTAAGTTTCATAGCTAGGTATGTTATAATAGAATGTTTCTTAATCTGATAGCCAATTTTCTGTTATAACTATAATATCAAGTTCTGCAACCTCATCAATAAAAAGCATAATATCCTCAAACTTAATCCTAACACTTCGTGCATTGATACATTTCAATTTAGAGTTTGATTCTTAGTTCGTAATTTATAGTTTTCCATAGTTTCATATTGCATCTCACAGAAATTACTCCTTTACTCTTATAAATAGCCTCTACCATTTAAAATCGGAATAAATTCGTGTGAATATAGTACCTGCAGTGTTTACTGTCCGTGTTTATTCTCAAGTTGTGCGATCATCAATTCTACGAACGTCCCCACCTCTTGACAGCAGACGATGATCCACGTCAATCTCCTGAATAACCAAATCAACACCCAATGCCCTGGCTGTTTGTATTACCAAGTCGTACACATTTCCTATTGTCATTTCTGGCATTCCAGTAATTAACAAATTGTTCCTGCGGGTATACAGTTTAAGGTCTTCTTACCCATCTGAAGCCTGTTTAGTATCGTTTATTACACTCACCAGAGATTTTTAATTCAGATGTTCATTTCTTCAACTAACCTGTGAGAGTTTTGAACTTCTCAAAATGGTCATTTATAATTTCTATTGCTTCCATAATAACACTGAGTTCAACCATAAATAAAGTTTTCAGTTCTGCAACAGATAATTGTATCTTCTCCATAACCTCCTTAACTACCTACGGCACAGTCGCTTAGGTTTGGTGGTGAGAGACAATCGTCACGTTTACATTTCAACTCCTTTACGGGATCACTTCTTACCGCCTCGTAATACTTCTTTGACATTCGTGGGAATTCCTTGTGAAAATTACGTCCAAAATTCCCTTCACAAGTAACGAATTCCTCACAATTACTCACTTTTTTGCCGCACGGAGAACAAACATTACTAGGCGCTGCGGCCATTTTGTTAACATTATATTACGGCATATCAATGGTCACAATTTTTAGTCAGTTTGATTCTTTAGAACGCGTTATCACATTTCTTGATTTTAATTGCCATCATAATTTATGGAGAAGGGGATTACATCTCTCTTTGAGTCTCAGCAACATTATTTCATAATTTTAAATGATGGATCTGCAACGCACATATCCCCACCTGGAGCAACTCCCACTGCAATGGATTTAACTTTATGTCGATCCCAAATGTCTCCCATAAATACCTGGCATACACTTGCGGACACACATTCCAGCGATCATTCTTCTTTCTTCTTTTGCTACAAATTCTTCCCACACACATGTGGGGTTGCGGGTGCGAATTGCGTCGCACATGTGGATTTGGCCCTGTTTGACGGCCGTATGCCCTTCGTGACGGCAACCCTATATGGAGGGATGTAATAATGATTGCGTGTTTCTGTGGTGGTTTGTAGTGTGATATGTTGTCCGAATATGATGAGAGTGTTGGAGCGGACACATACACCGACTCCCCGAGCCAGAAGAATTAATCAGAAACGATTAAAAACCCCGTCCCTGCCGGGAATCGAACCCGGGCCCTCTGAACCGAAGGCCAACACGCTGACCATTTAGCCAACGATTCGGACACATTCTAGCGATCATTATCCAATATGGTATGGGCTAGAGCAATTTTGTTACTTTCATTGATCTATCTCTGTCTTATCCTTGGCTTTGACAATATGAATGTAACTGAGGTATGAGCGATGCTAGTAATGTCATTCCTTTTGCAGCCAGTTCCTGCTATGGACGGTGTGAAAATGTTGATCACAGGGTCGGTTAGAGCATGCATTTCAGTGGACATGTCAGGCTGTGTAATAGCAACTTCTGACTCGGTGAGGAAAGCAACGGGAAAGTACTTCACACCTCATTTCCCTAGTACGCCTCTTCAGTGATGCCTAGGCCATCTATGACAGCTGATGGCAGAGCTGTTGAGGATCCAACCAGCCTTAGGTTTGAAGACTGAACATACATACATTACACACGGTATCGATAAACCCCGTTTGTCACAGAGAGTGAGTCAGCCCAGTAGCAATGTCCGCTCGTTTCACAATTTCGAAAAGCAACTTTACTCTACATTCCTTCACAATCAAATAAGTAATCTACAGAATTCTAATCTCACGTATGATTTACTCCATTCTATTCACTAATTATTTCCATACTTTTCATCCTTGCAAACCTTGTGCTCCCACGTACTGTCGCCCTTTTTAGCAAGGTTATACATTGGTGGGATAAAAGTGCCACCAATTAGTTTTAAGACGAAAAATTCTATCTCAAACTTATCGAAAAGAAATGACATTACAAAATGATTTATGTTTAAAGAGACGTATAGTCAGAGTTAAACAAACATTTAATGAAAAAAAGACGTATAGCTTGGAGATCCTACATATCATCTCTGAATTCACACATATCCGCTTCTTCTTTGTGGAACGCAATTAGAACTCTTACTCGTGTGGCCCAAAATAATACTCTCCCATATCTTGAGATATCCTGGCCCACTTTCTCAATTCCCTTACACCAGATTATACAGTTCCCTTTCGTTTCACATTAATACAACCCATTCACTTAAATGAATTAACTGTGATACTTGCATCGACTAATAGTTCTTCCCCAGGCGCAGACTCAATAACGTACACAATGCTTCAGCTGTTAACCTATTCGGCCCCAAAAGTCCTGCTTTCATATTTCAAATATATTTTAGCTTCCGCTCATATTCCCATACAATGAAATATATTCCATTTAATACCGATACTTAAAACTGGTAAGACGCCTACTGACCCAGCGAATTATCGGGGAATTGTACTGGGTTCGTGCGTAAGAAGGACCTTCTTAAAATACACTATTTAACAGTCATTTTGCATCTGGGATGTGATACATCAACTAGTATGTATTTTGGTGTGTAGATTCCGAATATACCTTTCAAAATGTTCTAGTACGTACAATGTTTGAGTTTTTAAAGGTTGTTTATTTTTCGTATTCAGTATTTCGCTTTTTGTTTTTCTTCTGTTATGATGTTTAATTGTTTGTTTTTGGAATGCAGAGGAGAGCTAGAAGATCTACAAATCTTCAGTAAATGGTTGGTTTGGTAATCAAGTGGTGTGAAAGAGATCCTCAGTGAGTGTTTTCTGTGAAAGATAGTGCAAACATTTTGTGTTTAAAACTTACACTAAGAAAAATGGCAACTATTAAATCTGGTTGCTGTCTAAATCACCCCGACAATTTTTGCTGTATGTGTGGGAAATTCACTGCAAATGCCCAAAGAAAACCAATCACTGATTTGACTAAAAAGGCATATTAATTTTATTTTGATTGTCCTGAAGGTGATCAAGATAAAAATTTTACACCTCATATTGCCTGCATAACCTGTGCTACAACCTTAACCGAGTGGTTGAAAGGTAAACGCCGAGCCATGCCATTCGCTGCTCCGATGGTGTGGTGTGAGCCTAAAGACCATTATTCAGACTGCTACTTCTGTCTTACAAATATTTCGGTACATTCAAGCAAAACTAGACATAAAATAAAGTATCCAAATGTATCTTCAGTGCATTTGCCTGTGCCCCATGATGAGGCGTTGCCTGTTCCTGTCTGTAACTTGAAAGCCACGGAACCAGACACCATGTCAAGTGAATCAGAAAGTATTGAACATCATTATCATGACACGTCGCCTCAGCTCTGTCATCAAGAGTAACTGAACAATTTGGTTCGCGATCTAAAACTTTCGAAACAGCAATCTGAACTCTTGGGGTCGAGACTGCAACAACGGAACCTTCTAGCTCCAGGGACAAGAATTTCCTGTTTCAGATCAAAAGGTGCTTCCTTCGCTCAATATTTCGATATGCAGAATTCAATGTGTGTATGTAGACATGTCAATGGTCTGATGATGCAGCTAGGTGTACGACATAATACACAGGAGTGGCGAATATGTATTAACTGCAGTAAAACCAGCTTGAAAGCAGTACTGCTGCATAATGGCAATGCATTTCCATCGGTACCTCTGACTTACTCAGTAGACATGAAAGAAACTTATGAAACCATGGCTTCGCTGCTAGATTCAATCAAACGTAAGGATAATGAGTGGTAGCACTGCTGTGATTTAAAAGTTGTTGCACTTCTTACAGTTTTACATGCTGGATTCACGAAATAATGCTGCTTTTTGTGCCTTTGGGACAGCCGAGACACGAAGAACCACTATACAGTCAAGATATGTGTAAAGAATTGGAATCAGAGATATGGCTTTTTACAGAAGATGTCATTCTGTACAGAGTAATAAATAAGTTACAAGGCTATGAGCAACTGCAAAATGACCTCGATAATGTTGTGAGATGGACAGTAGGCAATGGTATGATGATAAGCAGGGTTAAAAGTCACAAATAGGAAAAGTCCTCACAGTTTTAATTACTGCGTTGATGGGTTGAAAGTTCCCTTTGGAGATCATTGTAAATACCTAGGTGTTAATACAAGAAAAGGTATTCATTGGGATAATCACATAAATATGATTGTAAATAAAGGATACAGATCTCTGCACATGGTTATAAGGGTATTTAGGGGTAAGGATGTAAAGGAGAGGGCATAAAAGTCTCTTGTAAGAGCCAAAATAGAGTATGGTTCCAGTGTATGCGACCCTCACGAGGATTAATTGATTCAAGAACTGAAAAAAATCCAAAGAAAAGCATCTCGATTTGTTCTGGCTGATTTCCGACAAAAGAGTAGCGTTTTATAATGTTGCGAAGTTTGGGCTGGGTAGACATGGGAGAAAGGAAAGGAGCTGCTCGTCTAAGTGGTATGTTCCGAGCTGTCAGTGGAGAGATGGCGTGGAATGACATCGGTAGAAGAATAAGTTTGAGTGGTGTCATTAAAAGTAGGAAGGATTAAAATATGAAGATAAAGTTGAATTCATGAGGACAAATTGGGGCAAATATTCGTTTATAGGAAAGGAGTTAGGGATTGGAATAATTTACCAAGGGAGATGTTCAATGAAATTCCAATTTCTTTATCAAAAATTTAAGAAAAGTCGAGGAAAACAACAGCTAGGGAATGTGCCACCAGGGCGACTGTCCTAAATGCAGAAGCCAACCTTCTCCTTATCTCATGCCTCTCATTTCTGCTTCCTTCTTATTAGACGAAATGCAGGAACAGTTCATAAAATCAGTACAATATCACCGAAATTGCTAATGGAGTAAATGCTATTCAATAAATGCCATGATGTGCATAATCTAGCTATTGTATTCTTGAATCCCACATACAAAACTACCTTATGTGGGATGCAGTCTGTACCTTTTACTACCTCTGTATGTATATGTATGATTCTGACCGTGAATAATAATGTTTAAAATGTATGTATTCCTCTGTTTGACAATAACTTCAACTTAATTAACAAGAGAATACCCCGCGTTGTAGATCCCGAAGATGATAAAAGTGCAATAGCACTTTAATTTGCAGAAAGCACACAAATGTAAGGCGACTTCATTTAGACAGCGATTGAAGTATACATATGCAAATTAATATTATTGCAAACTTTGCCAAAGAATGTAATTCAAACGATGCATTTAATAAGGCATATTTGAATATTCTTCAACGCGTGAAGATGTTGAGAAATTGAAGGATGAAGTAAGTAGTCAACAAAAACTCAACATTGATGCATGGAAAATAAACCTGGTATTTACTAACGTATTCTATTGGTGGAGAAATATATTACATATAATATTGTTGTAGAACAGAATGCGGCTGTGCGAAGTGACGTGATGAATTAGGACATGGGATATCTAAGCTACAAAAACAGTTCCTTTTTAATTTAGTGAAAATTAAGCGTTATCAATGAACGAATTTAAATTATTGATTCCCCTATCCACGGTCAAGGTGGTGTCAGCAAACTGTATGCAGAAACGTTTACTGCTGCAAAGGAACAGTTTGATATATTGCAAAATGTCTCTCTAATATGATGCAAGTACTGTAAAGTTATTCTTCAATATCCTAATATATATATCTCCACTGTGCGTGCTACACAACAGATTTGTTATTCAGACTGTGTAAATCTGTCTCCTATACGACAGTATATAATGTAAATAATCCATGACCTCTTTCAGCTAACTGGTTGTTGGTTGTGTGGTGTGTTGTTTGTAGATTAAAGGCCGGTCTCCACTGATTAACATTTAAAGGCCGGTCTCCACTGATTAACATTTATCACCAACATGTTAAATTTAACATGTTACAATTGACATGTATATTGCGATGGTGTCTTCCAATTGACTTTGCATGTTAACTCAGAATGTTGAGGTTAACACTTTTAACATGTTGGCGTGGTTTCCGCTCCGAGTAACCCTATTAGGTCACCATTCGGTATACAAAGCGGAGGAAGCTAAAGCACCCATGCATGGCACATGGGAGATGTGTATTGAACGGAGCCTTCGAGATACTTGGCGCCGTCTCGAATTAAGTAGCCTTACCCGGGTATGCGGGGCTCTGCCTGGGCGGACATTATATATCCCTAGCTACTCGTGGGACCTACATGAGTACCGTACCCACCCAAAAACCGGAGAGCTCCTATGGGGCCTCCGAGAGAAACACCAGCTCGACTACAACCGATGGGGACTCTTCGGATATACACTCGGATAGTACGACCTCGAGAGTAAGAGAGCTCACTCTAGAGTTGGGCAATCTTCTAGTCCATAAGAAGAAGAAGAAGAAGAAACAGCGCTCCGGCGCTGAGAAGATGAGATACAAGAAGGCTTTAAAGGCGCGGGAGCAGGCCAAAGAGGGCCTAACTCGTGGAGCTGAGAGGCCTTCTACTGCCACGGCATCGACGACTGCGGGGAGATCCAATGGGCACAAGAGGCGGGACCCTGAAAATGGCTCTGCTTCTAGGGCACAGAGGACTCCACCCACCAAGACGAAAACGACTCCTGTCGGGGGCAATCCCAGAAGAAGATCGGGAAGCCCACAAAAGGTCCAAGGTGGAGTATGCCAGAAAAGCTAAAGCTGGGATCAGGGTGGCCATAGTGCCCGTAGGATATCCTGACCAGCAGATAATTGAAAAACAAGTGGAGTCTCTGGAGGAGTCTATCACCAATCTGATGGATGAGCTTCCGGAGGAGGGGCCCCTTATGTCTCAATTCCTGGACTGCTATCTGTCGAGAGGTGCGGCCATCATTATTGCAGAGAATGATGAGACTGTAGCATGGCTTTCTAGTCTTGTTACAGATATGCAACTGTGGGAAGGAGCCAGGCTCACAATTGTGGGCATGGATAAACTCATTTCCTATAAGAGAGTCATGGTCTGGATACCGGGACAACCAAAGGACAACAAGGTCCTTTTGGAAAGAATGGCACGCCAGAACCGTAGCCTAAATCCCAACAGCTGGAGAATATACGACCCCAAGGAGGAGAAGAGAGGTGTCCGCCTTGTGGTCAGCATGGACTCCAGAGATGTGGACAAAGTGGTGGGGAAGAATATCTTCTGCGGAGTGCATGTTGCTAAATTCACCTTGGTGGAGGGCAAACGCGACAACAGAGGACCAACCCTACCATAGACAACACTGACACTAGCAGGGGTGAAGAACGGGAGCCTGGACAGGAGCCGGGGCCAGCCAAGCCTCAGATTCATCGCGGGAGACGGAGCTGCACGTTCCGGAGACCGCACAATGTAAAGCATTGTATGAAGGTAAGGAATGATTACTTTCATAGAAGCAAACACACAGCATTGTATAGCGGCCTCTAGTATACTTATAAGAATTTTCCAGAAAGGCAGGTTTTCGGTCGCCCTGATACAAGAACCCTGGCTTTGACAGGGGCATATCATGGGACTAAAATGTGCAGGCTTCACTCTATTCAGTGGAGTTGCGGAGGAGAAGCCTAGAGCATGTATACTAGTTAAGGATAATAACGTTTGGGCTATACCGGGCTTCATTACTAGAGACTTTGTAGCAGTCCTAGCGCGATATAAAGAGGGCGGACAGCCAAGAGATCTGGTTGTCTGTTCTGCATATTTCCCAGGAGACTCTGAATCTCCACCCCCGCCGGAGGAGTTCAAGAGACTGGTTATATACTGTAGGAAACAAGGACTTAACCTCATAGTAGGATGTGACGCCAATGCTCATCACAGCATTTGGGGAAGTAAATATACAAACCGAAGGGGAGAAAATTTCATAGAATTAATGTGTACAACTGATGTTGAAATCATGAACATAGGTTCATCAATAATAGTAGTGAGGGGATCATAGATCTTACCGTGGGTTCCATGGGAATCATACAGTAATTTAAAAACTGGAAAGTTTCTTTGGGGCCTTCCTTGTCAGGTCATGGACACATTGTGTTTCATATAGAGGGCTCCTTCGAGATCCTATCTTACAGAAATCCTAGACGAACCAATTGGAAGTCTTTTAGGGAGGACGTGAGAAGGGGACTGGAAGGAGGACCCTCAAATATAATCAAGAACAAGGAGGAACTGGAGCTCAGTGTGAGCTTTCTCACACAGACACTAGTTACCTCTTATGAATTAAACTACCCAGTTGTTAAGGCAAAAAGAGTAACAGGAAGCTTCAAGTGGAACAGTTATCTTAACACCTGACTACACATCTTTGGGCTCCATAGAACTTAGTCTAGAGAGAAGAGGTGTGAGCAGGATGCTCATAAAATGCTCATAAAATGGATTATGGCCTGACTGCAGGGCCGTCAAGTTCTGTTTACCCTCAACGCAGTAATGGTGAGAGCTAATATAGACAGGGGGTGTCCACAGGGCGGAGTATTATCACCAACATTATGGTGTCTGGTAGTGGATGAACTACTTACCAGGTTAAATGTTGGAGGAATTTATGCCCAAGGCTATGCAGATGATATTAGCCTGATGGCGGTGGGAAATTTCCCCATTACGGTTTCAGAGCTCGTACAGAGCTCCCTATGTAGGGTGGAAAGATGGTGCCACGACACGGACTTGTCGGTTAATCCCGACAAGACGGAGCTCGTGGTATTTACCAGGAGGAGGAGGAGGCTAGACGGACTGTCAGAGCCTTTCCTATTTGGGAAAAAAATTAGTTAAGACCACCTCAGTTAAGTACCTAGGGGTAATCCTTGAGGCAAGACTGAGTTGGAAGAAACATATAGACCATAAGGTGGATAAGGCTCGCAAGATTATGTGGGCCTGTCGCAGGGCCGTCGGAAGGACTTGGAGCCTAAGACCTAGGGTGGTCCAGTGGCTCTATATTCCTATTGTACGGCCAATGATCACCTTCGCATCTTTAGTCTGGTTGCCAGGTTCGGAGAGTAAAACTGCGACTACCAAGTTAAACAGTGTCCAAAGACTTGCGTGTCTAGGAATAACAGAGGCACTTGATACTACACCATTATGTGCAATGGTGGCCATCCTATGTCTTCCCCCCGTACATTTATATGTTAAGGAAATAGCGGGAATGAGTGCTTACCGTCTCTGGTCACTCGGAGGATGGTCCTTCAAGAATCCGAATAGAGGTCATGCTTCTATTCTTACAAAGCTTCACCAGACCTGCCCTACGACAATGATGATCGGGAACCTGATGAAGCCTAGTTTTAATTTGAATTATAAGTTCACAGTGGTGATACCCACAGGGAAGGAGTGGGCCGCGGATGCTGGGGCCCGTCACAGGTCTGGGGGCTGTACATGGTACACAGATGGCTCGCGGACAGAGATGGGCACAGGAGCCGGCGTCTGGGGCCTAAGACAAGGCTCTCCCTTCCCATGGTTAAATATGCTAATGTTTTCCAGGCCGAAGTATATGCAATACTGGCATGTGTTGTATATGTATGGACCATGCCTGGGCATAGAAGATGCATCACCATTTGCAGTGATAGCCAGGCAGCGTTAAAAGCACTATGCGCAGTTATAACAACATCAAAAATGGTATGGGAGTGCCAAAGGATGTTAGATCAACTATGTGAACTTAGCCCAGCCACCCTATTATGGGTCTCTGGGCACGCAGGAATCAGTGGAAATGAAGAAGCTGACAAACTAGCGAAACAAGGCTCAAAAGGTACTTCCATAGGACCAGAGCCCTTCCTAGGAGTGTTACTCCGAAGTGTGAAACTGGTAATATCCCAGTGGACGAATCAGTCTCACTTAGACATTTGGAAGAGGTTAACCATAGCAAGGCAGGCACGTGAAGTTATCGAAGGGCCCAGCCAAAGATATAAAAAGTTCCTGATAAATTTGAATGAGACCAGAACGGGAGTGCTAGTTGGACTGTTGAGAGGCCACAATACCTTACAGAGACAACTACACATCTTGAAAATCAGTCAGGATCCGATGTGTAGAAGATGCAATAGGAAGGAAGGGACCTCCGCGCATGTGTTGTGTCAGTGCGAGGCTCTTGCAAGCACTAGACATCGATATCTTGGCTCACATTTTGTGAGCCTGGAAGACATCAGGAATGCCAACATCCGGACACTGGTATCCTTTATAGGAGCACTAGGGCTGGACTAGGCAAGCCCGTTTATGGGACACAAAGGGTCTTCACAGATCTATTCCTTATCTATCTATCTAGGCCTTGTTTGTTGGATGTCTCATCAAAGGAATACGGAGATAAAGGGAAGAATGCTGACAGTTTCCAGGAACTCGAAATTATCTATAACTGTTCCCGCGAGTGCATCGAAAAAACTAACGCTCTCCGCTCCCGGTACAGTACAGTCGAGAATTTTAAAAAGTTCAGAAAATTCGGGGTTGAGAGCGGACGAAGTTTATACTTCAAAGTGGTTTGCTTTTGAAGCAATGAGCAGGATGAGGGTAGGAAATGTGCCTAATAAAACTGCATTTCTAAATCATAACAAGAAGCAACAGTGGCAGTAACAAAGGCCAAATACTCTTAATCATTTCTTCTTTGTAATTTTACGTCGCACCGACACAGATAGGTCTTATGGCGACGATGGGATAGGAAAGGCCTAGGATTTAGGAGGAAGCGACCGTGGACTTCATTAAGATTCAGTCCCAGCATTTGCCTGGAATGAAAATGGGGAAAACAGGAAAACCTTCTTCAGGGCTGCCGACAGTGGGATTCGAAGCCACTATCTCACGGATGCAAGCTCACAGCCGCGAGTCCCTAACCGAACGACCACCTCGCCCGGTAATCCTCTTCATCTGAGTCCATTGTCCCTTTTTTGAAAATACTAGACACCACCGAAATGTATTACCACAAATTGATATAATGAACTACCTGTATATAGAAAGAGGAAGTAAAGTTTAACGTGTTTATTAAGTGGGGACAGAATGTTATTAAATGGAACAGTTTTCAACATTTAACATTTAACATGTTGATGGTGTCACCAGTTAACACTTTACACTTTTAACATTTAACATGTTGTTGTTAAATGTTAATCAGTGAAGACCGTCCTAAACGACGCAAACGACGTACTTCTCGTGAAGTAGGATTATAGTTACAACACTCCGCAATACTCATTCTCTTTGTTATAAGCTACAAATACATTACGCGCACACATGTCTTTCTCTCTGCACTATTCCGGTACTAAATTTATTCGGAAATGGATTAGAGCAAGGAGATTACTCTGGAGTTAATAAATGATATAATAGAAAGGCCTTGTTTGTGGGATGGCTCATCAAAGGAATACAGAAATAAAGCGAACAAAGCCGATAGTTGCCAGGAACTCTAAATTATCTATAATTGTTCACGCTAGTGTATCGAAAAAAAAACAAGCGTCCCTTCGCTTCCAGTACAGTCGAGAATTTGAAAAAAGTTCAATAAAGTCGGAAGTCGGGGGCGGTAGCGGACGAAGTTTATACTTTAACGTGGTTTGCTTTTGAAACAACGAGCAGGATGAGGGGAGGAAATGTGCCTAATAAAACTGCATTTCTAAATCATAACAAGAAGGAAGAGTGGCAATAACAAAGGCCAAATCCTCTTCATCATTTTTCTTTTTGCTAGTGGCTTTACGTCGCACCGACACAGATACGTCTTATGGCGACAGTGGGATAGGAAAGGTCTAGGATTTGGAAGGAAGCGACCATGGCCTTTATTAAGGTCTGGTGCGATAATGGGAAACCACGGAAACCGTCTTCAGGGCTGCCGACAGTGTGATTCGAACCCACTATCTCCCGGTTGCAATCTTTCGGATTACATTAGACATGTTTGTGAAAATAACTGATTCGATAGAAGGCAGTTCGGTTTTAGGAAAGGTTATTCCACTGAAGCTCAACTTGTAGGATTCCAGCAAGATATAGCAGATATTTTGGATCGTGCCCCCTAACCACACGGTCAACTCGCCCGGTAATCCTCTTCATCTGAGTCCATTGTCCTTAGTTGATAATACTAGACACAAGCTAAATGTATTACCACAAATTGATATAAAGAACTACCTGTATATAGAAGAAGGAAGTCAAGTTTAACATGTTTATAAAGTGTGGACAGAATGTTAAATGAAACAGTATTCAACATTAGTGTTAAATTAATAACAATTGTTAGTTAACATTTAGACCCGGTTTCTTCAACTGTATGTTAAATTTTACTTAACAAATTACCTACAGTTCAATGGCTTGGACAGGACGAATAGAAATGAATAGTGTGACGACTCCCTCTGAATCACATGTTAACAGACACGATGTACATGTTCTCCGCCACCTGCAGCGCTGCTGTCGATAAAAGGGCCAAGTACGCTCGCTTTTCGTCGGCTTACTGTGGAAGTGTGCAAACAGTTTGTCTTTTTCAGTAGTTTTATACATTCCCCAGTTGTATAAGTGCAAAATAGCTGGCAATAACTTTTCATGAACTGAAAAGTGAAAAAGATTATGCATTTGAGAAGTAGGACGTATACTTTGACATATGCTTCAATTTACTACCGCATGTGAATATGCCTACGACTTGTAATGTCCCGGGTTGTAATTCGCGTTACAATAAACATTCGAGTGATAAGCGTCAATTTTGTTTAACCCACGAGAGATCCCACTCTGTTCTCAAAGTGGTCGAAGGCTATCCCACGTCAACATCTGCCTTAACGTGATAGTACCCTTAACAGTATTTTTCGGTCAGATTAGAGCCATGGCAAAAGCTGGTTGTCAAAGAGAATGCCAAAATCACAAGTACAGCTCAGGAAAAAATTACAGCACGCTTACCTTTGATCAGCCACAATTATTTTGAACAGTATTTTGAGTAATTCAGGTGAACTCATAATAGATCCCAGGGAATCACTGGAGAGGTGGAGGGAATATTTTGAACATCTTCTCAATGTAAAAGGAAATCATCATGGTGGTGTTGCAGACAGCCAAGCCCATGGGGAGGAGGAAAATGATGTTGGTGAAATTATGCTTGAGGAAGTGGAAAGGATAGTAAATAAACTCCATTGTCATAAGGCAGCAGGAATAGATGAAATTAGACCTGAAATGGTGAAGTACAGTGGGAAGGCAGGGATGAAATGGCTTCATAGAATAGTAAAATTAGCGTGGAGTGTTGGTAAGGTACCTTCAGATTGGACAAAAGCAGTAATTGCACCTATCTATAAGCAAGGGAACAGGAAGGATTGCAACAACTATCGAGGTATCTCATTGATTAGTATACCAGGCAAAGTATTCACTGGCATCCTGGAAGGGAGGGTGCGATCAGTCGTTGAGAGGAAGTTGGATGAAAACCAGTGTGGTTTCAGACCACAGAGAGGCTGTCAGAATCAGATTTTCAGTATGCGCCAGGTAATTGAAAAATGCTACGAGAGGAATAGGCAGTTGTGTTTATGTTTCGTAGATCTAGAGAAAGCATATGACAGGGTACCGAGGGAAAAGATGTTCGCCATACTGGGGGACTATGGAATTAAAAGTAGATTATCAAAATCAATCAAAGGCATTTATGTTGACAATTGGGCTTCAGTGAGAATTGATGGTAGAATGAGTTCTTGGTTCAGGGTACATACAGGAGTTAGACAAGGCTGTAATCTTTCACCTTTGCTGTTTGTAGTTTACATGGATCATCTGCTGAAAGGTATAAAATGGCAGGGAGGGATTCAGTTAGGTGGAAATGTAGTAAGCAGTTTGGCCTATGCTGACGACTTGGTCTTAATGGCAGACTGTGCCGAAAGCCTGCAGTCTAATATCTTGGAACTTGAAAATAGGTGCAATGAGTATGGTATGAAAATTAGCCTCTCGAAGACTAAATTGATGTCAGTAGGTAAGAAATTCAACAGAATCGAATGTCGGATTGGTGATACAAAGCTAGAACAGGTTGATAATTTCAAGTATTTAGGTTGTGTGTTCTCCCAGGATGGTAATATAGTAAGTGAGATTGAATCAAGATGTAGTAGAGCTAATGCAGTGAGCTCGCAGTTGTGATCAGCAGTATTCTGTAAGAAGGAAGTCAGCTCCCAGACGAAACTATCTTTACATCGGTCTGTTTTCAGACCAACTTTGTTTTACCGGAGCGAAAGCTGGGTGGACTCAGGATATCTTATTCATAAGTAAGAAGTAACAGATATGAAAGTAGCGAGAATGATTGCTGGTACAAACAGGTAGGAACAATGGCAGGAGGGTACTCGGAATGAGGAGATAAAGGCTAATTTAGGAATGAACTCGATGGATGAAGCTGTACACACAAACCGTCTTCGGTGGTGGGGTCATGTGAGGCGAATGGAGGATGATAGGTTACCTAGGAGAATAATGGACTCTGTTATGGAGGGTAAGAGAAGTAGAGGGAGACCAAGACGACGATGGTTACACTCGGGTTATAACGATTTAAAGATAAGAGGTATAGAACTAAATGAGGCCACAACACTAGTTGCAAATCGAGGATTGTGGCGACGTTTAGTAAATTCTCAGAGGCTTGCAGACTGAACGCTGAAAGGCATAACAGTCTATAATGATAATGTATGTATGTATTATATTTTTGCTAGTTGCTTTACGTCGCACCGACGCAGATAGGTCTTATAGCAAGGATAGGATAGGAAAGGCCTAGGAGTTGGAAGAAAGCGGCCGTGGCCTTAATTAAGGTACCATTATCAAGTTGGGAATATGAACAAATAGCTCATTTCACCAGTTCAAAAATTAATGTCAATCATCAGTTCTGTGGGTATATTGTTAAACATGCAAGCGAAATGTTAGGCTGTACAGCATGTATTGGTTCTATGCAAAACAATACAGAGGAGGACCTAACAAGTCTAGAAGAATATTTAACGCATCCAAATATTTTATTTATCCATCGAGTGAATTATTATTGATGTTTTCTCATGCAGAAGAAGTTGTGAGAAATATTAGTGTACAAGAAGCATATGGGGTGTAATATTTCAAGAATGCCTGGGTAGTGTACCTTCAATTACTGTTTCTTATAGACTTGGGTGCTGTACTGAACATGCTCAGGACTTGGTAAAAAATTAATGTTTCATTACATACGATGCCGATTTTATTTCCGAACAAAAGAAGTACGGAAAGAAATGCTAGCTTGTACGACCGCAAAACATACTCGAAACATGTCCAAGGTGTCCAGTTAACTCACTGATGGGGTGAAGTGCTGATAAGATTCATTAATTTGAGCATGTTAATATATAATTTAAGTAGCTATGTAGGAATTACATATGTATGACATACCGGTACGTAACATCATGTGGGTGCCTGCAGAGTTTTAATATGTTTATATTACACAGCATGTACACTAACAATCGAACATGTGTTTTTTTAAGATTATAGCTGATAATTGCAACTGAGTTTGATTTTGTGGTGAATTAGTGAAATAGCTCTATACACACATACCCGTTTGACATATTCGTTAAGACACCGACGAACCAACTTCAGAAGTAATGTCATTAAATCATTACTAAATGTAAAATATTTCCTGCAAATTTGTCACATATTACTTTCAAAACAAGGAACACTATAATCTTAATTTGCACGAAACACAGATCGCACATAAGCACAGTTATCGGTCAGTAAAGAGAAGGCACATTCCTGAAACATAACAATAATAAATAAATATTTAACTGCGCACAATATGCATGAATACAAGTATTACACTGACTCACAAAAGTTTCTCAGAGGTTCTGTTCTCAGTTTGCACCTTAGTACATGGTATCTCTCACAGAGTTCACCACATCTTCTGCACTTACATTCATGGCAGGGGTCATGAAATTGCTTGGATTCACACAGTTTATGGTGAAACGCATGCACGGCGTGCCTTGTTGATATATGTCTTAATTTATAACCTCCTTGCATCCACTCTAAATTAATCATTGCGTCACTGAGGTAAAAATCGTCCAATATGTTGTTCCTCTTTTGAAGAAGTTCCTGCAGTAGTGCCTTATACGCCGCGGTGGTGGGAAGCAGGAACTTCAGAAGCAGCTCTTCTACAAAGAACAGTTCTGTTGTCAGTATGTAAGCGAGGCGCGAAGGAGTGTACTTGGAGAGACAAAGTACTCTTTTAAGAAATGCTGATTTTACATTCTCTAAACTTTGCAATTGTGCCTTGGTAAGATGCACCCGTATGTTTTCTATTCCGTAGGACGCAACTGGACTGACTTTGAGATGAAACAACTCTATGGCCGTCGTCAGTGACATGCTGCTGAGAAGTTTGATGTCACCCATTGCTTTAATGGCCGCGTTTAGTCTATCATTGACATGAAGGAAAAATTGTTTTCCATCCGATTGAAATGTTATTCCCAAGTACCGGAAATTTGATACTAATCTTAACTGCCGGTCTCCATAGTAAAATGTTCCCTTCTTGCCTCCTCGCCTAAAAGTCATCGAGACGGTCTTATCCTCATTCAGTCTCAGCTTAGTATCTTCTGCCCATTTACTCACTTTGTTAAAATTACTTTGCAGGTCAGACTCTGAGACGGACGTTAAGGCCATGTCATCTGCATACATGAGTAATTTGACATTACTAGACGTTATCGATTTTGTAATGTCTGCCGTTGCAATAATGAAGAGCAAAGGACTCAACGGGTCACCTTGGAGTACACCAATAGTTTGTAAAATGGGACCTGATCTGGTAATGCTATCACTGATTTCTATCCAATTGCTGATGAGCAGATCTTTGATTAGTGGAAGAAGATAGAAACTATGGTCGGTGATATTTTGTAACTTCTCTAATAGAATAGTTCTGTCAATCGTGTCAAAAGCCTTTGAATAATCAATGAAGATGGCATGAAGTTTTCCTCTAGGTTGGTCCAAGGATTCCTCTATGTCCCGTTGAAGGCACTGAACTGCCTGAAGTGTTGACCTACCACTCCTGAAACCAAATTGAGAATCTGGGAGTTTGTCCGCAATGAACTCTGTAATACGTGGTAGAGTGTCGGCCTCCGAGTCCCAAGATAGCGGGTTCAAACCCGGCAGAGGTAGTCGGATTTTTGAAGGGCGGAAAAAAGTTCATTCGACACTCCATGTCGTACGATGTCGGCATGTAAAATATCTCTGGTGATACATGGTATTTGCCCGACAAAATTAATTAAATCTCAGCCATAGACGCCCAAGAGAGATCCGGTTTACTCTGTCTGCCATCTAGCGGACCTAGAGTAAAACGGAACTTCGAAATTGACGAGCAGACAGCCAGATGGCGTCAAATCGAAATGTCTGCACACGGTAGCTGAGGCCATACGATTATTATTATTATTATTATTATTATTATTATTATTATTATTATTATTATTATTATTATTATTATTATTATTATTATTTACCAAAGCAGTCAAGGTCTTTAAGATAATACACTCCAGTGCAATACCTCTATAAGAATTTAGATCTGCTGTATCACCTTTCCCTTTATATAACATCTTAATTGTCGATCGTTTCCAACTTTCTGGTACTCTACCTTGACGCAAACATTCGTTTAGCAGTAGTATATCGAGTTCTGTAACACTGGGAAAGTAGCTTTCAAATGTTCTTTGAATAAGAGATCAGGGCCACATGCTTTCTTGTCTTTCAGGTTATAGATGGTATCTAATACTTCGTCAAGTGTGAATTCCTCGTAATGGACGCTAGCCTCCGTGTGGGGTAAATGAAAGTTAACCGGCCGCGTATCTCTCTCCTGTAGGATTGCAGTTAGGTGTGTCTCCCATACACTCATCGGTATATTCTTTGGGAATGATGGTTGCCTTGGGTGAAGGGCTTTATATGGATTCTGTTTCGCTTCCTCAATTAGTAGTCTCTCTTCCTTCTCTCTGAACTGTTTCTTAGCTTCTACGACAATGACTTTATAATCTCTTCTTAACCTAGCGTAAACTGCTAACCGTTCCTTTGCCCGTTGCACTTTTGCATCCTGTAAGGCTTGTAAAGCAATTTTCCTTGCATTGAAACACGCAATAGTAAATCAAGGCTTCGCTTTTCTTTGGCGGATGTCGTTGGAGATGACATTAATGATATTTCCTAGTTTTGTTGCTGCCTCTGACAGAGTACCACTTTGTAGTTTTTCAATAATTATCCTATTTTCTGAGTCACCAATTAAGGATAAATCAATCCGCCTGCTCACTTGAGTTGGTAGTACTTCTGGGCACGAGTAAAAGTTAACTAGTTTCAATCTCGTCTCAACTGGTAAATGTTTTTTCTCTGCTTCTGCTCTGACTACTTGACTGATTAGAGTTAATTTTGAGTTAATGAATACAAGGTCTATCGTACTCATGCCATTCTAGCAAATATGTGTCCTCTGATCCTTATTATTGAGTAGAAAAAAACCCTCCTCCTCTAAGTAACTACTGACCACTTTTGTTTTCTGAAGTGGAATGTCTATACGGCAGTTAAGATCTCCCGCCAGGATTACTGTATCCTCTCTTTCTGTCA
This sequence comes from Anabrus simplex, assembly GCF_040414725.1. Classification (NCBI taxonomy): domain Eukaryota; kingdom Metazoa; phylum Arthropoda; class Insecta; order Orthoptera; family Tettigoniidae; genus Anabrus; species Anabrus simplex. Next base: position 285,084,457 of record NC_090267.1, on the reverse strand, counting down.
CTTGCAAACAGCGGCTAATTTCATCAATAATATCCGTTGAACTGGCGTAAGGTTGAAAATAAACACCAATGAGAACACACAGTCTGGTGCGCACTACAAGAGCATTATTGGACTTTCGCTGTACAACGAAAGGCGAGAATTGATAAGTGGCGGCTCGTGATGACAAAAATGGGTGGGGCACATTCAACATATCAGGAACACTTGGAATCAATTAAATCAATTAAATTAATCTTACCTTTTTATTTCTTGTATATCAGCTCGATTCTCCTGTCTTCGGCAGTAGCAAATTCTTCAGTTACTCGATTATTGAAGTCCGGTATGGAATGTACCATCTTCCTCTCGATCGATAACATCGCCAGTGCATTCAACCTCTCATTCCCCATGGAACTTCGCAAAAATGTCTTTATTCTTTTCAGAGTGGAGAATGACCGTTCAGATTCAACAGTCGTCATTGGTATGGTGACAATTATTTTTAAAACAATCATACACTCGGAAAATGTTCGTGTCATTCCATTTTCATAGAAAAATTGCAAAAGAGGCAAAGCACCGAATGCACAGCGAAGATCTTCCCGACTGTACAACACTTCTAATTCGGTTCTCAATTTTGGACCGTTTATCGCAGGATACAGCTTCAGGGGTCGTCTGGAAGTCATGTTCAGGGAAAGAATTGCAGTACTGCGGAAAGTTATCTATGAAAAAAAGCTTAGATGCACACAGATGATCGGTGAACTGAAATCTATCATTGATGCTACTTATAATAACATCACAAACTTCCACGGCTTCCAGCCTATTGGTTGAACTGTTTGCATGATCAACGCATTGTCGTTTTCTCAGTGGCTCTGTTGAAAGGCTTTCTTCCGTTTCGTACAGTTGGCGAACATTGGCTTTCGCATTAACAAAATTTGTGACAAACACTCTCATCTTCACAGCATCAGTGTCTCTTTTCTGAATGCAATCAAAGAATATTGCAACATGTGGCATAATCTTGTGATAGAAATTAAGCCAGTAGGTGAACTGAGGATCATTCAGAGTTCGAACAAATCCCGTAGCTTCAGTAGAAGATTTCCTGTCACTTGTTTCGAGGTCTCTGATATCTTCAAAACATTTTAGCAAATTATCACGATGTTCATAAACAGTGTTCACAGTGCGATGTTGAAAGTACCATCGTGTAGGTGGAACACTGCCTAACTTCTTATGAACTGACTCGATCAGGTAATCCATTCTTTTCGGAGATCTTGAAAAAAAAGTCCCTATACCTTGCAAGTCCTGAAAAAATATTCTGCTGGGCGAGGATGAAGATGTCGCTTTCTGAAGAATAAGATTGCCTTGATGAGCGTAGCAGTGAATATAATTTGCGTTGGGATATTTTTCTTTGACAAAACACTGAACCTCGCCCTTCTGACCGCTCATAACTGATGCTCCATCATATGTTTGACAGACTAATTTTTCAGGGAATTTTTCTACTCCAATTTCACGCAACCGGCACTTCTATCACTGATCCCAAAATAACCCCAGAACCTTTCAAACAATTTCCCTTCGATCTGGTACCACAAAATTATTGATAAAAGTGTTCTGCATGAATTGTCTGTAGTTTCATCAGCCTGGATGGATAAAAAGTCTACATCTCCTATTTCTGATACCATATGCTTCCTACAAACAGCCAACATTGCTTCCAAAAGTTCATTTTGAACGGCCTTGGATGTTCCATTAAACACACTTGAATTTTCTAAGTGGTCCTTCAAAACATTGTCAAGAGCAGCGGTGTAATTATTCAGTCCTTTAAAAACACCAGGGTTATCTGAATCCTCTTTCTCGTCATGAAAATTTGTTTGGAAGTGTAATAGGGAGGTACATTCAGGGAAACGGGATGGCCTAGGGAGCGGTGATAAGGGAACAGGGAACTGGAAATCAAGTAGGGATGACATAAAATTGTTAGTGTTGAACTGTAGAAGTATTGTAAGGAAAGGAATAGAATTAAGTAATTTAATAGATATATATTTACCAGATATTGTAATAGGAGTTGAATCATGGCTGAGAAATGATATAATGGATGCAGAAATTTTCTCACGGCACTGGAGTGTGTATCGTCGATATAGGATAGGAATGGTGGGAGGGGGAGTGTTCATTCCGGTGAAAGAAGAATTTGTAAGCTACGAAAAAGTTAAAGATGAGACACATGAAATTCTAGGTGTAAGGCTCATTTCTAAAGATAATAGGCAACTTGATATATTTGGAGTGTACAGATCAGGAAAGGGTAGCACTGACGCGGATTCGGAATTATTTGATAGGATAGTCAGCTATGTGGGAAACGACATGGAAAGAAATGTGATTGTAGCGGGAGATCTGAATTTGCCAGATGTCAATTGGGAAGGAAATACGAACGACAGGAAGCATGACCAACAAATGGTAAATAAGTTAATATGGGAAGGACAGCTGATTCAGAAAGTGATGGAACCAACCAGAGGGAAAAATATCCTGGATGTGGTGCTGATAAAACCAGATTAGCTCTATAGGAAAACTTAAGTAATAGATGGTATTAGTGATCATGAGGCTGTTTTTGTGGTAGTTAAAAATAAATGTGATAGAAAGGAAGGTCTTAAAAGTAGGACTGTTAGGCAGTACCATATGGCTGATAAAGCAGGCATGAGGCAGTTTCTAAAAAGTAACTATGATCGGTGGAAAACGGTAAATAAAAATGTAAACAGACTCTGGGATGGGTTTAAAGAAATTGTTGAGGAATGCGAAAACAGGTTTGTACCATTAAGGGTGGTAAGGAATGGTAAAGACCCACCTTATTATAATAGATAAATAAGGAGACTAAGAAGGAGGTGCAGACTGGAAAGAAAGAGTTAGAAATGGCTGTGGAAGTAAGGAGAAATTGAAGAAACTTACTAGAAAATTGAAGCCAGCAAAGAAGGCAGCTAAGGATAACATGATGGCAAGCATAATTGGCAGTCATACGAATTTTAGTGAAAAATGGAAGGGTATGTATAGGTATTTTAAGGCAGAAACAGGTTCCAAGAAGGACATTCCAGGAATAATTAATGAACAAGGCGAGTGTTTATGTGATGATCTTCAAAAGGCAGAAGTATTCAGTCAGCAGTATGTAAAGATTGTTGGTTACAAGGATGATGCCGAGATAGAGGAGGAGACTAAGGCCAAAGAAGTAATAAAATTTACATATGATAACAATGACATTTACAATAAGATACAAAAGTTGAAAACTAGAAAAGCGGCTGGAATTGATCAGATTTCTGGGGGTATACTAAAGACAATGGGTTGGGAAATAGTACCATATCTGGAGTACTTATTTGATTATTGTTTGTTCGGAGGAGCTATACCAGATGAATAGAGAGTTGCTATTGTAGCCCCGGTGTATAAAGGAAAGGGTGATAGACATAAAGCTGAAAATTACAGGCCAGTAAGTTTGACATGCATTGTATGTAAGCTTTGGGAAGGCATTATTTCTGATTATATTAGACATGTTTGTGAAATTAATAACTGGTTCGATAGAAGGCAATTCGGTTTTAGGAAAGGTTATTCCACTGAAGCTCAACTTGTAGGATTCCAGCAAGATAGAGCAGATATCTTGGATTCTGGAGGTCAAATGGACTGTATCGCGATTGACCTGTCTAAAGCATTTGATAGGGTGGATCATGGGAGACTACTGGCAAAAATGAGTGCAATTGGACTAGACAAAAGAGTGACTGAATGGATTGCTATATTTCTAGAAAATAGATCTCAGAGAATTAGAGTAGGCAAAGCTTTATCTGACCCTGAAATAATTAAGAGGGGAATTCCTCAAGGCAGTATTATCGGACCTTTATGTTTTCTTATATATATAAATGATATGAGTAAAGGAGTGGATTCGGAGGTAAGGCTTTTTGCGGGTGATGTTATTCTCTATAGAGTGATAAATAAGTTACAAGATTGTGAACAACTGCAACGTGACCTCGAAAATGTTGTGAGATGGACAGCAGGCAATGGTATGATGATAAACGGGGTTAAAAGTCAGGTTGTGAGTTTCACAAATAGGAAAAGTCTTCTCAGTTGTAATTACTGCGTTGATGGGGTGAAAGTTCCTTTTGGGGATCATTGTAAGTATCTAGGTGTTAATATAAGGAAAGATCTTCATTAAAGTAATCACATAAATGAGATTGTAAATAAAGGGTACAGATCTCTGCACATGGTTATGAGGGTGTTTAGGGGTTGTAGTAAGGATGTAAAGGAGAGTGCATATAAGTCTCTGGTAAGACCCCAACTAGAGTATGGTTCCAGTGTATGGGACCCTCACCAGAATTACCTGATTCAAGAACTGGAAAAAATCCAAAGAAAAGCAGCTCGATTTGTTCAGGGTGATTTCCGACAAAAGAGTAGCGTTAAAAAAATGTTGCAATGTTTGGGCTGGGAAGAATTGAAAGAAGAAGAGCTGCTCGACTAAGTGGTATGTTCCGAGCTGTCAGCGGAGAGATGGCGTGGAATGACATTAGTAGACGAATAAGTTTGAAAGGCGTTTATAAAAGTAGGAAAGATCACAATATGAAGATAAAGTTGGAATTCAAGAGGACAAACTGGGGCAAATATTCATTTATAGGAAGGGGAGTTAGGGATTGGAATAACTTACCAAGGGAGATGTTCAATAAATTTCCAATTTCTTTGAAATCATTTAGGAAAAGGCTAGGAAAGCAACAGATAGGGAATCTGCCACCTGGGCGACTGCCCTAAATGGAGATTAGTATTGATTGATTGATTGATTGATGACCACGCAAAATTCCCCACAAAATTTAATAGCATCAATGATACGCGACAAAATATATCTATTTTTGTCTACAAGCTCGTTGTGCTTTCGGATAGACACCCTATATCCATCATCGAGTTGCAACCTGATGTCAGCCTTGCCCAATACGGAAAAACTCATTTCGTTATCTAAATGAGTTTTCGACAAACAATGTTTCTTGCTCTTTTCTGGTAGATGTTTTAAGTCTTTCACTCCCGTTTTTGTCCATGTTTCTTCTCCGCCGAATAATATACACGGGAAGCAAAACAGCGAATTACTTATTGGACAACCACACAGCCATTCCCACTTTTCGTACACGTTCTTATTAAAACTGCGATTGTAGGTTCTATTTTTATCTTTGAAAACTTGATTTATGCTAAGCGCTGGCCTTGGTCGGCCCTTTTCTTTAGCTAATAATCTGTTTTCGTAATTAAGAGATTTTGTTTGTAAGTAGCTCACTTGATTCATTTTAAAAACACGTATGCTCGCACAGGAATACACTCAGATACATCACACTAATACTCACACACTTTTCAGACTTACAATGAACATCGACACGGATGGACACTATTAATGTAAGAGACGTACAAGGTAAGCATAGGTTTGCTTTTGCGCGCGTTAATTAAACATATGCCGACAAGAAAGTGTAGCTGGGTGCTATCTAGTAGGCTGTGGGAGAAGTATGTCCAAAATACCACGGCCGACTTGATGCGTCGCTCTAGCTAGCTCCTTACCGGCCTTGACAATCGGGTCCACGTACTGTAATCGGAGTAGTTACACAACTCGACACGTGGCGCTGGCGGCCGACCTATTTGCGGTAGAAATGCATACTTCTTTATGGAAAATATATTGTCTTTGGTTGCCGATTTATCGTAATTTAGAGCTATGGAGAATATTACATGGGTTAATACTGTTAAAATGATTAATCTTAAAGGTTACTTTCGTTGATATTTGCCAAAATGATGTCGTGAAATGAAACTGCGGGGAGATGACTTAGTCCAGCTGACGTTCTGATATTGACTCTGATTGCCGATGTATCTTAATTTAGGGAATAAAATAGTATGTTACATTGACTAATATTGTTAAAATGATTAATCCTAAAGGCTACTTTCATTGATATGTGCCAAAACAACGTCGTGAAATGAAACTGCGGAGGATGGAGTAGTCCAACTGACGTTCCTTAATTGTGAGGAATAATAGTAATCGTTTTTATTATCATGGCATTTAGATACATAGCAGAACTTACCACAATGCTTTTGTCTTTTGGTGTTAATATCGAGATTAAGAGTCATTGTTCAATTAGAGTTTTAAAATTCTTCAAGCGCTGCTCTCAGGAAGGGGGCTGGACAAAACATAAGAGTCTTACTTTTTCCATATTCGTTGTATGCAGAACATAAATATTTTGACTCAAACATGTTTAAATGTTAATTTCAATATATATAGTTTCAGATTATATTTCATTCATACCTTTCACTAGAATATTAAATACCGGGCAAGCTGGCCATGCTAAATTCAGAAAATACATTTTACTTGAAATGCAGTAGGGTGGAACATGTTGGCCGCGCGGCGTGGAGCTGTGAGCTTGCATCCGGGAGATAGTGGGTTCGAACCCCACTGTCGGCAGCTCTGGAGACGGTTTTCCGTGGTTTCCCATTTTCACATCAGGCTGTACCTCAATTAAGGCCACGGCCGATTCCTTCCCACTGCTAGCCCTTTCCTATTCCACCGGCGTCATAAGACCTATCTGTGTCGGTGCGACGTAAAACAAATAGCGAAAGAAGAAGAATTTTAAATAAAAATTCAGTGAGAGAAAAGTATTTTGAGTAAATAAAATGTAAACTGTTCTCTGCTCGATGATGATGATGATGATGATGCTTGTTGTCTAAATGGGCCTAGCATCTAGGTCATCGGCCCCATTGCTCAGGTAACAACACTTCATACGCTGGCCTTACCGTCATAGCAGTAGTGATTCTTACTTGTCAATGTTTAAATGTTAAAGTTCAGACTATCTTGAACAAAAATGTGTTGTGTTGCTGTCATATGGCAAATACGACACCGCCTAAAGGATTATTCTATGAAAGAAAATTCATGGGTAAAAATGATTAGCGGCCACTCACGGAGGCCCGGGTTCGATTCCTGGTCCTGCCACGAAATTTCAAAAGTGGTACGAAGGCTGAAACGGGGTCCACTCAGCCTTGGGAAGTGAACTGTGTAGAGGGTGGTATCGATTCCCACCTCAGACATCCTCGAAGTGGTTTCCCATAGTTTTCCACTTCTCCTCCAAGCAAATGGGGATGGTAACTAACTTAAAGCCACGGCTGATGCCTTCCCTCTTCTTTGGATATGCGTTCCAATCTTCCCATCCCCGACACAAGGCCCCTGTTCAGCATAGAAGTTGCGGCCACCTGGGCGAGGTACTGGTCATCCTTCCCAGTTGTATCCCCCGACCCGCAGTCTCACGCTCCACGATACTACCCTTGAGGTGGTAGAGGTGGGATCCCTCACTGAGTCCGAGAGAAAAGCCAACGCTGGAGGGGTAAACAGAGTAAGAAAAGAGAAAGAAAGAACGAAGGTAAATACCCGACATAGAAACGGAAAACTAAGACGTAGTTTTGTCCTGGTCTACAGAGAATTCGTAAAATGACAGTGTCCCTTTGCTTTTTTTCCTGTTCGGAATACAAAAAAGGCACACAGCAATATATATTCGAATATTTCCTAACACAGTTAAAGAAAAGCAAATCAACACACCATTAAAAACGAATTAGCACATAAATTAAAATCCTTGTTCAGGACGAAGTTACAGCGAGAAATCACTTTGTTCTTGTTTCCATAAATTTTCTGCTCGAAGTACGAAAAGGTGCACAAGAATGTCTCAGATTCCAAGATTTGTAAACACAATTTTAAAAAAATATAATCACCACACTACACAATAAAAAATAAACTCACTAGCGCATAACTATCAGATTTCATTATCAAGCCAACAAGCACCTCATTGCGAACACATTGCTAACATTTACGACAGCAAAACCAAAAAATAAAACTGGAAATGCCGCAATTTGCGGTATACAGCATCCTGTCAATGGGTAGTAGGCCAGCGCTCCAGCGGCATTATGGTGAAACTTTCCAATTACAGCTTTATGCTGGGCTTCACAAGCGATTGTCAAGGCCGGTATAAGGAGCGCAGCGAGGTATCCAGTCGGCCGTAAAAATACGATATAGCGCTGAAGTGTCACGTCGTAGAAATACTGTGACCTGGTCAATGGAATTTGCCATAACCCCCTTCACCCCTCACAGCTCGCAGAATGATGCGATGATGTTCAGGTATAAGAACGAGTCGGTCCCATCCGGGATTAGACCTATACAATGTTGCCTAGTTTTGTCCAGGGCTGCTAGAACAAGAACAACCATGGTAAATCATAGCCTCTTGAACTCACTGAAGGTGGTCGTGACAGTAATCGTGCATAATGTTGTTCTGATTTATAATAGTTTTAATCGGTGGAGGGGCACGTGACCATGTGACCTAACGGCAGGACCGCGCCTGGAATTGATCTGAGAAAAAACAAGAAATTCCTCCTCTAGGTCTTCCAGTATGTCCTTTGTCAGCTAGAACATGCGCTGAGTAGTGGCTATTAACATTCCATTCCGATGTTAAAAAGTTTCCACAAATATTGCAACATCACACGTCTGCAGCATTGCTCGAATTGAATGAGCTATACCTAGTAGTCCTTCAGTGTTCCAAGATAGCAGCTTGATTTCTTGAGGGGAGGGGTCATCCTGTCGCTTAATTGCGTGTATCGAGATGCGTACTGGTTTTTCTAATGGAGCGAAAAGAAAATCGCCTAACCAGCACATCTTTAGGCCAGAAATTTGAACAGTTAACCGTGTCTAAGAAGTTAAAGTCTAATCCGACACGAAAAGCTTTGTTTGCCCTTTTGGTGTTCAGTTGAGATACAGATACAGTTAGATGATACAAATTTTGCTTCTCATAGGGAACTTGAAATATTTGTCCCAGATGAGTAGTCTAAATTCACAATTTCTCTATAAATGGTCTGTTATTGGAAAGAATGAGTTTCCCAGTTAACTCATTCTCGGTTACCAGTGTTTTGCCCCAGTGTGTTAATTTGGGCTCATCTGTTGGTAACTAGCACACCTGCCAAGAAGCATGGCTACTGCATGTAATGAAGGCCATTGCTTAGGCTACCTGGAACTACAGGAATTGTCAATGCACAATGAGAGTCTTGATCTCTCTTACAAAAATTGTTGCCTGCTAGGCCATCATATGATACAGATTTTGATTACCATGTAAGTATATTGAGTATTCAGCCCAAAGGATGGTCCGATCCCGAATAGCTCTGCCATCAGCTGTCATAGATGTTGTAGGAATCACCGAAGAGGTATTCTACGGAAATGAGGAGTGAGGTTGTTTCCCATTCTTTTTCTCACCGGGCCAAAAGTTGCTATTACATATTAGCCTGCCAAGACAATTGAAATGCATGAACCAACCAACTATATGAGCAACATTTTCACACCATTCATAGCAGGGACTAGCTGCATAAGGAGTGGCATTACCAGCATCACTCATATCTCAGTCACTTTCATATTGTCAACGCCAAGGATGAGATAGAGATAGATCAATGAAAGTAATTTGTTCTAGCCCATACCAGATGACATAGTGCACTGTGAACACTAGGTCTCACCAGCAAGAACATCAGTTCCCATCAGGAACCTGGAAGAATTGTCCTGAATGAGTAAATTCATAATTCAAATATCAAGTGTCCATTATACCAAAATATAAATTTTCCCGCTAATTCATTCTTGGTTGACGTCATCTGATGGCCTACCAGGCATCAATTTTTGTCAGAGGCAAATTCTCTCATGATCCATTGGCACTGCCAGTGTCTCAAAAAAGCCTACGCACTGGCCTCCACTAATTGCACTAGCCATGCGTCTTCATAGGTGTGCTAGTTACCAACTAATGAGCCCAAATTGGCACACTGGACACAAACGTTGGCAACCAAGAATGAGTTAGCTGGAGAATTTATAATTTCTAATAATGGACCACTTATATTGAAAGCACAGGAGAAGTTAAATGAAAACTGCATAATACAAGAGCAAAACAGTGGTGATGACAAGAGGAGAAAGAGAAGGTAAGGTATCGTTCGTATCAGAGGACAAAATCTTGAGTTTTTTGAATGCTTCAAATATTTGAGAGGTGAAAGAATGCAAGATCCATGGTTGGATGCAGCAGAAGGGTACAAGTGGGAAATATGTTCTACAAGAATGTAAGGAACTTGGTATGGAACATTCCTGTGAAATGTAAAGAGATAATGTAGAGACACCCCTATATTAATGTATGCATCAGAGACTTGGACACTGGCAGCAAGAGATGAGGGTAAAATTCAGGCCAATGAGACGAAGTTCCTGAGGAGTATACTAGGGAAGACAAGGAGAAACAGAGTAAGAAATGTCGAGGTCAGAAAAGAAATACGTAGGAAAACAGAGAATGGAGAAGAATAAATTTAGACATGTTATGAGGATGGAGGAGGGAATAAATAATAATAATGTTATTGGCTTTACGTCCCATTGACTAATTTTATGGTTTTCAGAGATGCCAAGATGCTGGAATTTCATCCCACAGGAGTTCTTTTATGTGCCAGTAAATCTACCGACATGAGACTGACTTAACTGAGCACCTTCAAATACCACCGAACTGAGCCAAGATCGAACCTGCCAAGTTAGGGCCAGGAGGCCGCACCTCAACCGTCTGAGCCACTCAGCCCGGCTGGATGAGGAGGGAAGGATACCAAAACAAGTGTTGGCGGCTAAGACAGAAGGCAAGAGGGAGGCCCAAAGAAAGATGGATATACTCTGTCAAGAACAATATATCAAAATGTAGACTGGATTGGAATACAATTACTGAAGAGAAGTAGTGGAAGGAGAAGCAACGGCGGAGAAGTACCATCAACATCCTGACCTGGCAGGAGCTGGACGAGGGAAAATGAAAATGTTGATGAATACGAGTTCACATTTTATACCATACCAATTGTACATTACTATAGCAAAAGAGAAAAATTGACAAATATTTAGAATTTCAGAATGAAAAATTACATATTACAGGAGCAGCATACATTATTCAGCTGTAAACTACACATTAGAAAATAAGATGAGCTTTGTCAGCTTTTGTCGTACAGTAGCATTTGTAGCACTGTTTATTACTGCTCTTGAATGTGCTCTTAATCTAACTGAAATATACTTTATGTAGAGACAATGTCTTTCAATAACTTGGTCTCATGTAAGTCTTCAACATCAATAGCAGAATTAATTGTGTGGTTAATTTGAACAATATTTGGGCAATGAAGATTAAAATAGTGAGACACAGAATAAACAAAGTGAGCATGCATATATGGCTTGCTCTAATCTGAAAACCTAATAACGGAGCGGAACCACTTCTCTGAGTACTGTACTATTTTAAACATTGCTTCTGAAGCAAATTTAAGACCACCTCTGGAAACTTGCTGTGTAAAAGCAGTTGGATCTGATGTAGGAGTTTTAAAATAAGTATGATCTATGGTCTGGTTAATAGACACTGTCTACATTGCAGCATATTCACAGCATTGTATGGTCTTTTTTTCTTGCTTTTTGCAATTGGCTTTACGTTGCACCGACACAGATAGGCGACGATGGGATAGGAAAGGATTAGGAGTGGGGAGGAAGCGACCGTGGCCTTAATTAAGGTACAGCCCCAGCATTTGCCTGGTGTGAAAATGGGAAACCACGGAAAACCATTTTCAGGGCTGCCGACAATGGGGTTCGAACCCACTATCACCCGGATGCAAGCTCACAGCTGCACGCCCCTAATCGCACGGCCAACTCGCCTGGTACTGGATGGTCTTCAACAATTTTTTAACAATAAATCCCGCTATATAATAAACAATGTTGTTTACATAATCACACAGTTCTGCTACATCCAGTGCATTACCGTACAATAAACTAAACATTCTGAATCCAAATAGTTATAATTATTTGATTCTGATTGCACCTTACGAGGCATGAACAGAGCAATAGAGAATTCACAGTTTGATTAATTAATCACATTGGCATTTGAACTAGCTCAACAGTGATTTGAGAGCTGACTGAAACTCATTGGCGTATACTGAGGGTTACCAAGGCTATCGGTGAAGCCCACACCTCAAATGATAACGATGGAAAACTAAAGCACATTATAGTGTAAGCATCTGATACATTGTTCCATTGACAAAATATCAAAGCAACTGGGGAAAAGAAAGTTGCACGTATTTCTGATACCAAGGCATCGGAGGCAGATATTGCAGCCCAGGCTCTGCGTCCCTTTCCCCTCGACCCACCTCGCGCGGCTTGCTGATGTTTGCCCGATAGGTGCAGGGACCGTTGGGGGGGAACAGCTGTGCTAGGATTCGGTTCATCAGATCGTCCCTGGTTACTAATAGCCATGCTTTCCTAAAACGAAATGCAATCTTTCAGGTTTAGTGTTCTCTTTTGTTGGTTGGAATCGAACCCAAGATCATGGGTTGGACACCACCACTGATCTCCCGAGGAAGCTAATAAACCAGTGAATGATGTGTACGATCTCTGGTAATGCTGTAAAATTCAACATTTGTATTTAATAATAATAATAATGGTCCATGGCATCTGTATAGGATTGGAGATGACTTAATGAGGATGAAATGAATGGCGAAGACGCCATAAACACCCAGTCCCCAAGCCAGGGGAATTAACGTTACAAGGGGTTTGAATCTGAGAACTGATCCGGGGCCATTGGACCAAAGGCAAGCATTCTATCCATTTAGCCACAAAGCCTGACTTTAATTTGCTAAACATTAGGCTACCATCTCCACTGATCAGGTGTTGAGTATTGACAGTAGCAGAGGCCAGGACAGTAGCTTTTGAATGAGCCTAGACAACACAGTAGGCTACAGCTCAAAACTTTTAAAAGGCATGAAATTTACTAAATCAACCATCGAAAAGGGGTAACGTAAGTAGGGAATGGTAGCCCACGGCTTGGACTCAGCATATGCTGCTGCTGAATCTGTAGTGTGTCTGGATTATTATTCCAACTACCTCTAGCTTGAATACAGAAAAAACCAATTCAGTATGATCTTGTAATACCTTGTATCTCAAAAAATATTTGAATGGGTCACTCTCTCTTAAAAAAAATTCTGGTACCAACATGCCTATACTTTTCATACAGAACAGGAAACCCAATGCGAATGTTTTACGGGACTGTAACAAAATAGGACCATCATCAATAGTCACTGACTTCAAGAAACTTTCCAGTTCATCAAAATAATTTTGAGAGAAGTTCACATTTTCTAACCATCCTACGTTGTTTGAATCCTTGACTGTAGACATTTCGAGAATTAAGGAAGTCAAACAACCTATCAATTTTACTTATGAAATAAACTGTTGCAGCTGAACCTTGAAAATCAGGACGCTTATGCGCCTCAAGGAATTCAAGTGCATCAACACTTGAACTCAAGGCCTGAGCAGCAAAGGACACATTCATATTTTGTTATAAGATTGAAAATGCTGTCTGATAATGAATTGTCAAACTTTAAGCAGTCACTCTCCTGTAATGAATGACGTTTGACAATATAGTCCCATTTCATATTTCCATCCAGAGTTTTAATTAGTTTCTTCTTATCTGCTAGAGTATTTCTTGCTAATTTCAGCATATGACATGGATCCAGTACGGTATTGCCTAAACGTTACAATCAGTTGATGGGTGTTTAAAAGGAGATATACAACACACTCACCTTCATAATAGCATCCCAAGTTTGTCAGAGCTTGAACATTAACAAAAGGGCTATCACACGTAACAATACGTATCACAACACCAACTTCATAGAATTTAATATGACAAGTTTTTATTAACTGTGTCAGTAGATCAGCAGGAAACTTATTTACAAAAAGATAGGCCACTAGTCACTTAAACTTTTCCCAGTGTGTCATAATTTGAAAAACTAGAGCTTCCCTAGCCAAATCATCTATCTCTATTGAAACCATCTGACCAAAATTAACATAAGCTCTTTTAACTTTATAACTATCATCACATAGTAACTGCTTTCTAATCAACATACTGTCAAACACTAAAGCACATTCTTTTTAACTTATCACAGTTTTCTTTCAAAAATTCAAACACATCAGAAACAAATCCTGGTTCACAATTCGCTGATGAAATCCATGATCTAATGTGGTTAGGGTGTAGCCATGGAAACAGCGTTCTCGCATATTTGTATGCTCTTGGGGAATGAAAGTGCAATCTTAAAGCAAATTGTTTCATGATATCACTGTACATTCTTACTGGTTTACCTACTTCAGAATTCTGAAACTGGTTCATTATGAAGTGCAGCGGAAAGCCACTGAAATGAAATTCCAAAATGCTTTCTAAGTCAGTACTTAGATGCCCCTTCTTTTTCATAACTGAAATTAATTCCGCCATGTTACTTAACTTCTTATTCCTGCTATAAACAATCATCTGATATCTTTTGATCTTCATCAATTCTGTTTTCACAGGAGATTGTGGGAGACTGTCCGTCCGAGTCTGATTGTCTATTTTCATATTATCAGGAAACTCTTGATCTTGGATAGAAACACCTGCCACTTCCTGTTATTTCTGCAATGAAAGACATCAAACATTTACATGCATAAGTACAATACCTTTGCAAAATGTATTTTTCTATAAAAAAAGTGTACAGGTCTCATTCTAACCAGATTAAGGACGGGTCCTTTGTGAACCAGCTGTCGTCTTGTAACAATCTTTCTTTGAAGATGGCCTGGAAAATTGAAGATTGATGGCACATCTTCTTTCAGTAATTGTACAGGTGCGCAGTTCTTGACTGATAACTATTAAGTAAAAATGTTTGCTGCATACTGTATTTTTTAAAAATACTCTATGCTATACGTAACCAATATTCTCTGCGTATGGCTTGAAGCTACTTCTTCAGAATATGATGCAGAGAAAATGGAAACCTGTATAAACAAGCAAATCATAAAAATAAATAAATAAGTAAATTGTGTTAGCCATGTACCGCTGGAGGTTATGTCCGTCTTCAACCAGTTTGTTACGTACCGTACTAAAACAAATTACCTGTGAAACTAAACTCCACATTCTTTTCTCTGGAGCTCTTTACAACCATACGCCACGCTATATTTCACCATTTATAATTAAAAAATTACGAAAACTCATCTAGAAATATAATATTTTCCAATAAGAATCGCGAATGACAAATTTACGTTCAGTACGTACACTGTTGCCAACGTAACAAAAAACGAACGTCACGATTTTTGCCATTCCAAAGCATAGCTGTTGTGTATCCTGTTTATATATTGATTTCACTGGTGCGCTTGCGGCACTCGCTGAAGAGAAGTCGTCACACTATGTACTTCTATTCGTCCTGGGCTTGGACCGGAATTTTTCTAAATTGTACTTCTTTGTTTCTGAAGCTTGCACGGAATAAATATTTCTGCTTGCCTTCTGAGCCAAACATGGGTCTATCTCCTTTATTCTCTGGTCGGTTTATAGTGTGGTGTATGTTTTTTTGAACAGTTTATTGGTGTAGAATAAAGTTAATAAGTGTTAAACATATATTATTGTGTGTGTAGATGATGAATGGGTAAACTTATAGACTTAAATATTTTGGAAGATCCGAAGTGCTGGTGGTGAAGTACGTTCATGACGCAGTATACCTTGTACGAATGATATATCTGTTATCTATGAACTTGCAGGTTAGTGTTCCTTCAAAGGTATTTTCTGATATTGGGGGATTTTGGCTGATGTCAGTTAGTGGTAGTTGTGGGTCAGAATATAGTTGATTTAAGATTTGATTATATTTTTGAGTACTTGCGTAAGCATGCTTAATTTTATTGCTATGAAATGGGTTGATTTGAAAGTGAAATTAATGATTTATTTGGATCTTTAATATTACATTGAACTATTTTACTTAATTTAAAGATTCCGTTAATTAAATTATTTGCTTCATAATTAATTTACTTCCGTAAATGATGGCCAAAATGTAAATTTATATTGCAAGCGATAAAAATATTCTTTCTCCCTCCCTGTACTTAATATTATTTTGAAGTTTCCAACCCGATATTGATTGTAATTATATTCTTACATGTTCCTTTTTTTTTTTTTCGTGTTACATATATTAATTGGTGAGAAATAAGTGGTTTCTTCTTTCAACTTTAGACAATGTAACTCGTTGGTTATGTTGGTTCTATCGTTTTATTATCGGTCGTAATATAGGTTGAAGCGTATGTTTAATATATTGTGACTGAAGATTGATAGTGGGATAATTTGTCATTCAAAATTTTAAAGGAAGATGAATTTTAGTGTTGACGTACTAGTTTTATTTCCCCTGACAGTTATCAGGTGAGCGTCTGCAGCCATATTGAAAATCGCAGGTAGTTTATTTTCTGGTCACAATGAGTCATACAGCCACTTAGCCAGTGTTGATAGATATTTAACTTTTACACATCTGGTACTTTTGGTAGAAGGAAAGTTAGTTAAGAAGTTATAAAAATAGTGAGCTCGTTATTCTTTGTGGTGTTCTGACGTATCTTCCAATTTTTAATGAAGCCCAGTGTTGTGTTCAGTTTGTAAGATTTAATTTCTATTTATTGGGTACACTATTCAGTATATTGGAGGGGAACATTGCATAAAGTGTGATTAATTTATTTATAGGCTTAATGTATCCAGGTTTAGTTTATGTAATATAAGATCCCGTATTATCTCGAACCATTACTCAGTGTTAAGTGAAATAATAAAACCATACAGTAAGGTAATGTATTTCAGAACATAATTTATTAATGAATTGTGCAGACAGTATAAATATGTTAGTTCGGGAGAAAATAAAGTGTAGGTTTAGAATATAGTTGACCGAGCTCGATAGCTGCAGTCGCTTAATTGCGGCCAGTATCCAGTATTCGGGAGATCGTGGGTTCGAACCCCACTGTCGGCAGCCCTGAAGATGGTTTTCCGTGGTTTCCCATTTTCACACCTTAATTAAGGCCACGGCCGCTTCCTTCCTACTCCTAGCCCTTCCCTGTCCCATCGTCGCCATAAGACCTATCTGTGTCGGTGCGACGTAAAGCAAATAACAAAAAGAATATAGTTGGCTTGTTTGCAAAATTATACGTTCGGAAATGTCTGTTGTTAAAGTCAGTGTAAAATCGCAGTTGTCCAGCTTACCATGCTTAACTCTCCTATGAACAATGCTGACGCAGAATAATGTTGAATAATATGCCGCTACTATATCGCTTCTGTAGTAAAAAGGCATGTTGTTATAAACTTAAAAAAAAAAAAAAATAGGCTTCGATGAAAGCAGCCTTCCTTTAAGCAACCCTGTTGATACAGAAGTACACACACAAAACCTAACAAATTACTGTGTACCGAGCTCGATAGCTGCAGTTGCTTAAGTGCGGCCAGTATTCGGGAGATAGTAGGTTCGAACCCCACTATCGGCAGCCCTGAAGATGGTTTTCCGTGGTTTCCCATTTTCACACCAGGCAAATGCTGGGGCTGTACCTTAATTAAGGCCACGGCCGCTTCCTTTCCACTCCTAGCCCTTTCCTGTCCCATCTTCGCCATAAAACCTATCCTTGTCGGTGCGATATAAAGCAAATAGCAAAAACAATTAGTGTGTCAAGTCTCGTGCTACAGCCTATTTAGATTTATGTTTCAACCATTGCTTGTAGAACAAAACAGGTAACTGGAGCCTGTAATCAGTATGCGTGCACAGCCCTGCATCAGTAATGTGGGGAAGTACAAGCCGACTGAGGGGAAGAGACTTGTACCCCCCCCCTCCGGCACAGGCATTTCTAGCAAGGGCACTGCACTTGCGTCAGGCAAGGTTTGACACCAGTGATGTAGGCTACAAGGAACAATGCCACCTAATAATACTAATTTTGCGACCTTTAATGTTAGCACATAAAAAAAACATATCTGAGCAGCTAAAGGATCAACAGACTCGTAGTTAGCAGGCACCTATTCCCATTCTGGGTTTTAGTAAATACTGGGTAAAGGGGCATCTTCAAAATATGGTGATGAATTTGTGCAGAATGTCAAGATTTATTGGTCTGCTTTCAGTATACATGCAGAGGGAACCGAATGACGAAGTGCAGGCGTTCACTCTGCAAAAGAGGTTAGACATATTTGTGCGTGCGTGTGTGTGCGTATATTTAAATAACACCATTGGTTGAAATAGATAGCATCGAGAGAATGCCAGAGGCACCCACAGTTTTACCCAAATACCAACACAAGTTTAGGACTAAAAAATTCAAAATTCTAACACAGAACACGGAGTGTATTTTTTGAACCCCTAGAGCAAGAAATTCCTTTTTGAAAGCTAACATTTCAGTTTCATCTCACAAAGAAACAGAAAATCAGACATGTTTGTTTGAAATGTTTGTTCAAATATATATGACCAACTAACTTGACTGATCTTTTTTTTTTTTGATTTTTTTTTTTTGAATACCTATTTTTTCTCGTTTCGTTGAAAAAGTCAATTACTTGTGTGTATTCACTAACGTAATCTATGTTAAGGTATGTTTTTCATGTCCATCACTGCAGAAAGGGAATGATGTTGACAGGTATTGTTTGTTGTAAGCAACGATAAATATGGCAATGCCACAGCGTGCACTTCTTTCCCTCCTTTTAGTTTGGTTTTTGTTTTATTATCTCAGTAGCGACAGTCGGAGTCTTGCGTTGCTGTAGTAATGTAATAAAAGATTCAAGATGCTGAAAACTCAAGTATATTTACTACTGTGGTGCAAGGAAGGTACACGTCGTAGGACTTAAAATTTAAAGTGAATTTAATAAAATTTATTTTCAGTACAATGTATAAATTGATAATTTCTATCGTAGACACACGTTCATAATGGAAATGTGTACCGATTGTTTTGGTTTATTGCATGATTTGTAACACCGAATCTTGTGTGTCCCATGGAGAGATGAGCGACATCGAACAACACTTAAAATCAAACACAACAGCACAGTCATTATTACTGCTTCATTTTAAAGTCGTATTCGGGAGATAGTAGGTTTGAACCCCACTGTCGGCAGCCCTGAAAATGGTTTTCCGTGGTTTCCCATTTTCACACCAGGCAAATGCTGGGGCTGTACCTTAATTAAGGCCACGGCCGCTTCCTTCCCACTCCTAGCCCTTTCCTGTCCCATCGTCGCCATAAGACCTATCTGTGTCGGTGCGACGTAAAGCAACTAGCCAAAAAAAAAGAAAAATAGCATTTTAAAGTCTATGGATTTCCTATCTGCATTATTTGTTAAAAAAGTTACATAATATGCATTTAACTTGAGGTTGGGGTTGGAAGGTTATCAGTATGGCCAAGTGTCCCATTTTCAGGTTCGGAAAATATGTCACATTGGCTTTGGTGAAAACCCCACTTAAGATTAGTTTACAAAGTCATTGAACATTCCTCTGAAGCAAGATCACAATTATTTTTCATACGGCTCTGATTGAAGCGTTCAGAAAGTGCTCTTCTTCGAAATTCCCCCGGTGGGTGGGGGCACTAGAACAACACCCATGGTATTGCCCTGCCTATTATAAAATGCTACTAAAAGGGGCCCCAGGGTCTCTTAACTTGGGAGTATGGGTTGGCAGCCACGGGGCCGTTAGTTGAGTCTTGACATTGCTTCCATTTACGCCAGGCTCCTCGCATTCATATCTCCTATCCAACCTTCCTTGGTCAACTCTTATACTTTTCTGACCGTGACTGTATTGTGTATGGAGGCCTCAGAAGATATTCATTTTCACTACCTTTGTGGCCCATGTCTTTTATTTGTCTGATACCTTCATTTTTCTTAGTGTCGGACCCCTTCCATTTTTTCCCTCTGATTAGTGTTAATGGAGGATGGTTGCCCAGTTGTGCTTCCTATTATAACTGTTACGGAGATTCCATGCTCGACAGAGGTGAAGGAAGGTGTGGACATGAATGGGTCGATATAAGACAGTCAGACAGATTAATTTAAAACTTTAAAATCGGAGCTATATTTCTTTCTCTGCTATCTTTTGGTTTCTTTTCAAAGTCTCAACTGTACAAATTCAGGTACTAAAGTTTTGCTTACAAGCTAGGTACCTAACAACTTTTAGAAAATGAGAACAATCAACTAACAACAAATTAGCAAGCTTGAGCTTGCAGCTTGCTAATTACCAATTTTACATGAGCACAACTGCTCATGTTAACAAACAGTCAAGGTGACGGGTCTCCCAATTTCTTTTACGTCAACTTGAAGAGCGCTATTGCTCTATCAATTTACAGTTAGGAATCTATTTCCAAAAACTTCCAGGCCTATCAAAAGGCACAACCTACATTTTACAAAATCGAACAGTATTCATTGTTTTAAATGCTCAGCAGTCTAACATCTTTAAATGAAAAGACAGAAATAGAGCTTAACAGGGGTACTGAGTACCCATTCTACCAGTCCTTTGTGAAAAACAACAGGTTAAAGTTACTGGCCCAAAAATCAAAATGGTGACAAGGCGGACACATGCGCTCCTTTGAAAATCTTAAAACGCTATTTGGGTTTATGGCCTGAAGTTACAGAGGCTAAGCCTGTACTACTGAGGTGACTAGATGGAGAGAATATTTAAGTTACTGAAATTACAACATAGAAAAGATTACAATATTATAGTCACCTCAAAAGCTAATTGAAAAGGAGTTCGAGAGGGTATCTCATTTTCTATTCCCTGATTTCGGCTAAGTTTTGATTTGTTTGAAATTTACATTTAGAATCCGAAATTTACATTTTAGGAAAAATGAAATTACATTACTGAAGGTTTGAAACCTTCCTTTCGAGCTAGTTTTGAAAGACTAAAAGATTTTAATGAGGATCTGTCATTACCTTGAGCTGGTGAACTTCTTGAAGATAGATGAGGCGCCCCGGCCTCCTTTGCGAACACACACACTAGACTGGAGCGATGAATAAGACCACCTGGCCAGAAAATGTGCCACCTTTTATAGCCAAGGGGAAAGTTCCAGAAAGCTCTGGGCTAAGGCCCAACACACCCCCAATTCTTATTGGATGGTCAAATAAATAACAGAAAATTTTTGATTGGATGAAAAATATACATAATTTTCTGTTGGCCAACATCTTAGAACAGATAAATGTGTTGTAAACTTTAACTCACAAAAAACAAAGAATAACCAGTCAGTTTTGTAAACCTTAAAATACAAAATTACTCTACAATTTTAGGTCAGTCCTCACACCAAAGGGCATAACATAAGTTTATAGCAGCGACATCTGTAGAGAAATGTCCAAACTTCTTGTATTAATTGTTGCAAACTGTATATATGAGATGGCATCCTCCAAGACGCTTCATTTAAATGTACGGGGCAGGCATACCTCCAGTACAGACCTCTCCCCCAAAAGTTCTTCCTTGGGTGACACAGTTTAGAAAATTTGTTATTTTTAGAAAAATTTGAAGTTGAATTTTACAGACAGAATATTTCTTGATGAAAGTTCATTTGTAAGTAATTATGTCAAAAACAAGTCTTGAAGTCTTCCTGAAGCCGTAGAAGTCCAGAATGTACAGTACAGGTTTGACGGCAAGAGTGGCTGCTGCTGTTGATACGCGGGTGGGGTCTCCCGGACACCCCCCCTCCCTAGTACCCTCAGATACATCTCTCCCACTACCTTGAGAGGGGCAGCCATGGTGATAGTCGACACCGACCAGATATAGAGGCACTGATTGAAGGTGGAGTAGGTGGTAGTGTTACCGCACCTCAGCCCTTGACGATAAGGAGGGTGCTCAAGTACGCCGTCATGAAGGAAAGCGGGTTGGGCCCTTACCCCACACCAGCATCACTCGCCAGATGTAGTCACTCGACCGCATATGACAGAGAGGACACTGAAACAGTAATTTACTTGGTGTCAGAGACTGTTGTTATGGAGAGCGAGAGTTTATTTTTTAAGCTGCAGGTTCAGATGAGGTGGGCGACATCGAGGATGAGTGTGCTAATTGCAGGCTTGGTTTTGGAGGGAGGGGAAAGGTAATGGCAACCAGGCAGCAGAAGAAAACAAATCTTATTAGAGGAAAAGTTTTGTACAGGATGATATACAGCAACAAGGTGATACCATAGATGCATATGGGCGGGGCAGAAGGCCTCCCTATACCCCTTACAAAATAATTTAACTAATAAATTTTAAGTTACTGAGCTGTTAAGGAAAGAAATATAACTGTTTTCTTACTGCCATGGCTTAGAATCCTATACTGAAAAACAAAGATTTCATGCAGGTTTAATCTGAGAAAGGTGAACTCTAAATATTCTCTCAGTGGCTGGGTTGCTCACCAAAAATGTGGCCGGAGTTAAGAAATCCAAAATAATACATGGCCCATGAAATCTTGGGGGCAAGCTTGCTTGCAGGTACGAAATTCTTATCCACGATCTGATCTCGACCTTTAAATTGGTGGGCCTCCGTCCATGATCATATCTCTCCTTAACTTTCTCATGAGAAGCCTTAAGGTTACTTTTAGCCTTCTTCCCTAGGTCCCTGATATAATCGGGATCTATTGTCTCTGGCAATATCTCATTGAGGGACCAAAGATTAGACAGCAGCGTGTTTTGGGAACAAACTTAAACATGAGAGAGGCAGGAGTGAACTTGTGGGACTCGTGAACGGCCGAATTTAGAGCAAAAGATAACCAATGCAGAGACGTACTGGAATGATCTTCACGATGAAAAGCTATCAAAGCAGATCGAAGATTACGATTGACCCGCTCAGCCAGAAATGGTTGAGGAAAATAAGCGGAAGTAATTACATGGGATGTGGACAAATCAAAACAGAATTTTCGGAATAAGTTAGATGTGAAAGCCTCTGCATTATTGTAAACTATATATTGACAAGAACCAAAAGAAGCAAGGTTAGTATTAAGACAAGAAATGGTGGACTGAGCGGTAGCCAGCTTAGTCGGAAATAACCATGAAAATCTAGTGAAGCAGTCTACACATACAAGGATAAACTTATTCCCGTTCCCCTTCGATTGAGGGAAAGGTCTGACATAGTCTGTACAAACGCTCCATGGGGCGGGATTCCTGATGCCATGACAATAGGCCTAGCTTAATCGACAGTGTGGGCTTACTAAGCAAGCAAGATTTACAAGCTTTAACCATTTCTCTGATTTTGCTGTCCATACTCTTCCAGATAAACATTTCTCTGATCTTCTCTCTGGTTTTGAAGATGCCTAAATGCCCCCCTAATGGGGTCTCATGATGATATTTGAAGATCATGGGCACAAGAACAGTTGGAACCACCACTTTCATTTTCTGATCGTGCCTCGAAGGGCAGCACAGAACCCCATTCCTCAGCACATAAGGGACAACGTGTTCCCCAGAAGAAAGGGTTTCCATTCCCGCTGATTTTTCTTGATGTTACGAAACAACCTAGGGGCATCGGTCAGAATAGCACCAGCACCCGAAGGTATGGGCATGGGAGGAGAAGAGCTGTCCTCCTGTTCGCTGGTCTCAACATCAGTAGAAAACATGCGGCTTAGGCCATCGGTGACCACATTTTCTGATCCTAGAATGTGTCGCACGTCGAACTGAAAAGCAGAAATTCTGATAGCCCAATGGGCGATAGATACGTCTGGTACGACGAGGCCTAGCTAAAACCCAACTTAAAGCTTGAATTTCTGTTTCTAATTCAAATTTGGCATGCTGCAGATTAAGTCGGAACTTCTCCAAGACAAACATGACTGCAAGGACAGCAGCAACAGCAGGTGAGGAGGCATCGGTTTGGACTATGAATTTCTTAGAGAAATCGGGCATGGCTAATACTGGGGGTTTACAAAGAGCTAATTTAAGATCTTCAAACACAGCTTGTTGCGATGGCCTCCATTCGAACTTGACATCTTTCCTACGAAGTAGGTTTAGAGGCACCACCCTATTAGCGAAGTTGGGAATAAATTTCCTGAAGAAATTCACCATGCCTATGAACCTGGCGGTTCCGTTGACGTCCTTCGGCGGCTTGAAGTCACAAATAGCCTGCGTTCTGGAATGGTCGATAGCAGCACCATCGGGCGACACAATATGCCGTAAGAATGACACAGAAAGCTTAGCAAAAGCTACCTTAGATAACTTAACTGTCAACCCAGCCCTACGAAGGCGATTTAGAACTTCCTTCAGATGATCTAAGTGTTCTTCAAAGGTCTCCGAAAACACAACATCATCAAGATAATGATAAAGGTATTTGAATTTAATGTCGGAGATGGCTATCTAGCAGTCTAGTAAGGACAGCCGTGCCCGTGTGGAGCTCGGAAGGCATGCAGTTGTATTCATGCAAATTCCAATCAATGGCAAAAGCCATTAGATGTTTGGATTCTTCTGCCAGATGTATCTGATTATATACCTGGTTAAGATCTAAGATGGTTAAGAACTTAGCCTTGCAAAACCATGAAAAACAAGAATGAAGATCAGGAAGGGGCACAGATTGTTATACGACCTTACGGTTTAAAGCTCTGTAATCAATAACAGGCCTGTAACCACCTTGGGTTTTCGGTACAAGAAAAATGGGCGATGAATACGCCGACTTTCAAGGTTCAATAATACCATCTTTTAACATCTGATCAATGATTTCCATGAGTGCCTTCATTTTAGGTAGAGATAGCCTATAAGGAGGAAACCTAACTGGAATAGAGTTGGTTAGCTCAATCTTGTACTAAGTGAGGTCAGCGACACCAAGGTTTTCCGATAATACATCCGTAAAAGATTGACACAACTTTCGAATGCTCTCAGTCTGGTCCTCAAGTAGATGCTTCAGATCTAATGACATCTCACTCTGGGTAGGCGAAATAGATGAAAATGACACAGAATTACATTTCAAAAGAGGAATATTAATGTTACTAGCAAACTTGAATGTGCAAGACTTGCTCTGAAGATCGAGCACAAGACTGGAATGAGGCATGAAATCGGCCCCCGATAGTACAGGGCAAGACAATTGTTTAGCCACAAATTTTCCATATAAATTTTGTGATTCTAACTTTAGCAAAAATTAAGCCTAAAATTTCTAATGGTGACAAATTTGCCGAAACACATTTAATAGAAGACAAACAACAGTTCGGAAATTTACAACAGGCTTTCAATTTAGAGTACCACTCCTCAGAAATAATAGAGCTAATGCTCCCTGAATCTAATAGCGCCATAACAGGTTCATTATTTACCTCAATTTTCATATCAATCAATCAATCAATACTGATCTGCATTTAGGGCAGCCGCCCAGGTGGCAGATTCCCTATCTGTTGCTTTCCTAGCCTTTTCTTAAATGATTTCAAAGAAATTGGAAATTTATTGGACATCTCCCTTGGTAAGTTATTCCAATCCCTAACTCCCCTTCCTATAAATGAATATTTGCCCCAGTTTGTCCTCTTGAATTCCAACTTTATCTTCATATTGTGATCTTTCCTACTTTTATAAACGCCATTCAAACTTATTCGTCTACTAATGTCATTCCACGCCATCTCTCCGCTGACAGCTCGGAACATACCACTTAGTTTACAAAAACAATATATATATATATATATATATGTCACCACCTTATCAATACAAAATTTATTCACATTCAGCTAGTAAATATGGTCAAGACCGGTTTCGACCCCTAGGGGGTCATCTTCAGTTGACATGCATAAAAGATATATTTTACAAAAACATCACACATAATGATTAAAACTTAAATTAAGTCCAACTGATCATAAATGTTGGTATGTATGTCTTGGTACATTTGAGCTGTTGTATGTGTCAATCCTAAGTTTCCCAGCATACAGTGTCAAGGTAAGTAGTTAACTAATATACATCATCCATGAAATTACATGCTATTTTTCATGTTATCACTATCTAATTTGGGTTGTACAATGTGGAATGAGATATACGTACGTTTGTGTAAATTAATAGTAGTAAGTTCAGTAATATACATTAAAAATTGGTTCTTAAATTACATTAATTGATTATTGATCAGTCATATGAAAATGTAGAATTATTGGTTTGGACACTTGTGATTAAAATATTAGTATGCAATACCTTGTTGGCATATATCTTAAATACTAAAGTATCAGTTTATAAAGCCTATTATTGTTATTTTATGTCTTGGAATAGGGTTGAACTTTTAGAAAACTATTTTTGTTGAGCATAGGCATTGGATAATCTTGTAATTTCTACTTCCAGATACTTTGTTTTCACAACTTACATGCTTCTACGATAAAATCAACGTGCACCCTACCAGGACGCATAACATTCGACGTGTTCTTACAAATGTCACCAACTCAACATATTACGGCACACGAAAAGAAGAACATGCTCCATCAATAATATTCAAGACTCTTAATAGCTCTAACAACAGTAGCTGCCCAAAATATCGCCAGGCATTACAACCAAATATTACCTAAATTGCAAGCAGATTATACAAATACTTATCCAACCGCAATTATGTATATAGTTACATCTTTTTACGGACCCATTATATCGGAACATTATAACCAATCAAATACTGTTGTGAAAACTTCGTTAACCCCATTTTACCCTAAACAATGTATATATAGCACCACATATTAATAATGTATGCAATGTATTTTTAACAAGGTATATATATACCACTGTTTTAGTTATGTGTCCAATTTAACAAGATTATCCAATGCCTATGCTCAACAAAACAAATAGTTTTCTAAAAGTTCAACCCTATTCCAAGACATAAAATAACAATAGGCTTTATAAACTGATACTTTAGTATTTAAGATGTATGCCAACAAGGTATTGCATACTAATATTTTAATCACAAGTGTCCAAACCAATAATTCTACATTTTCATATGACTGATCAATAATCAATTAATGTAATTTAAATACCAATTTTTAATGTATATTACTGAACTTACTACTATTAATTTACACAAACGTATGTATATCTCCTCCCACATTGTACAACCCAAATTAGATAGTGATAACGTGAAAAATAGCATGTAATTTCATGGATGATGTATATTAGTTAACTACTTACCTTGACACTGTATGCTGGGAAACTTAGGATTGACACATACAATAGCTCAAATGTACCAAGACATACATACCAACATTTATGATCAGTTGGACTTCATTTAAGTTTTAATCATTATATGTGATGTTTTTGTAAAATATATCTTTTATGCATGTCAACTGAAGATGAACCCCTAGGGGTTGAAACCGGTCTTGACCATATTTACTAGCTGAATGTGAATAAATTTTGTATTGATAAGGTGGTGACTTATATTTATATTGTTTTTGTAAAGTAATATCTATAATACGGAAAGAAACTTATAAACAACATACCACTTACTCGAGCAGCTCTTCTTCTTTCTCTCAATTCTTCCCAACCCAAACATTGCAACATTTTTGTAACGCTACTCTTTTGTCGGAAATCACCCAGAACAAATCGAGCTGCTTTTCTTTGGATTTTTTCCAGTTCTTGAATCAGGTAATCCTGGTGAGGGTCCCATACACTGGAACCATACTCTAGTTGGGGTCTTACCAGAGACTTATATGCACTCTCCTTTACATCCTTACTACAACCCCTAAACACCCTCATAACCATGTACAATCTCATTTATGTGTTTACCCCAATGAAGATCTTTCCTTATATTAACACCCAGATACTTACAATGATCCCCAAAAGGAACTTTCACCCCATCAATGCAGTAATTAAAACTGAGAGGACTTTTCCAATTTGTGAAACTCACAACCTGACTTTTAACCCCATTTATCAACATACCATTGCCTGCTGTCCATCTCACAACATTTTCGAGGTCACGTTGCAGTTGTTCACAATCTTGTAACTTATTTATCACTCTATAGAGAATAACATCATCCGCAAAAAGCCTTACCTCTGATTCCACTCCTTTACTCATATCATTTATATATATAAGAAAACATAAAGGTCCAATAATACTGCCTTGAGGAATTCCCCTCTTAATTATTACAGGGTCAGATAAAGCTTTGCCTACTCCAATTCTCTGAGATCTATTTTCTAGACATATAGCAACCCATTCAGTCACTCTTTTGTCTAGTCCAATTGCACTCATTTTTGCCAGTAGTCTCCCATGATCCACCCTATCAAATGCTTTAGACAGGTCAATTGCGATACAGTCCATTTGACCTCCAGAATCCAAGATATCTGCTATATCTTGCTGGAATCCTACAAGTTGAGCTTCAGTGGAATAACCCTTCCTAAAATCGAATTGCCTTCTATCGAACCATATATGGCACAAATCCTGGAGTCTCAGAAGCAATTTTAAGTCATTTCCTAGGGCCTTCAAATAATAAATTAGAGGAAGTTTCTTTCTTGACGGATTCGTTGCCTGATTTGATGGGGACTGAGCCTCGGGAGGGAGAATATAGTGACTCAGCGGCTGAAACTAGTCACTTCCTATCACCTGGGTTAGCGGAGGCAGCACCAGAAGTTGAACAGGACGGTATGCTGTTAAGTGAAGTGCAATTCTTGGCTAGATGGGAAAACGACCCGCACTTGAAACAACCTTGGGATGGACCTGCTCCATTCCTAGTTCCACTAGATTTTACCAAGGGCACTTATTCCTAAGGTGTTCAGTCTATCTGCACGCATAGCACTTGCGTGTGGGGAATGTTCGGCGAGGTGTTGGCCGAGAACTGTTAGATGATGAAGGGGGCTCCCTGGCGACTCGAAATGCGTCAGCATACCTCACTCCTTCGGCTGTCACTGCCATTGCCTTGAGTTCCGAGAAGGTTTGGGGTCGAGAGGAAAAACATAAGTACGACCTATAAGGTGGAGAGATTCCTTCTACAATGGTTTGCACAATTTGATCTTCTGGAAAATGGGGAGGAAATACCCACGTATAAAACTTTTGGCCAAATTTTCTTCCATCCTCTGTACTCGGAAGTAGTACTTCTGTATTAAGAATAATATTGCTCTAGCTGGAATATAATTAGCCAAAAGATGGGCATGGAAGTCTTCAATAGAACATCTGGCTTTTACGATTTTGTCCGAGAGGACGCCTACAGAATAGGGGTAAATTATTAGGAGAATTTGAGAGAGAGAGGGAGAGAGAGAGAGCAAATACCAAAGCATGATTTGAAATTCAACTAGGAATCTTAAAAAGGATATCACCTCATTAGTAGAATTTACCGAGAACTTGGATATGCCCTTAAGCATCATGGCTAATGGGTGGGGCAAGCTGCTGAAACCTGGCGACATAATAGAGGACTGCATTGCAAGTTGAGAAAGTTCAAAAACTCATAAAGAAAGGTGGGAGTTGTCTTAGATGATCACACACTTGTTCCGATGGGGCATATGTTTATTGTGTAGCCACCGATTTCCTACTCTCGGCCGACCTATTAGAGTCCTCTTCCGCAGCCAAGTTTACAGTTGAAACAGGGTCACTTTTAGCACTAGCGGCCCTGGACAACAGTAGACTAACCACATTTGACCTATCAGACAGGTGTTCCACCAGATTACTCGCTTCCTTAGCATGCTCATTCTTCAATTTCAGAGACAATAGGTCCTTAGCTCTATTGAAAAAATGAAACAATTTAGCCTGAACTCTCTTAAGTTGATTAGTAGAAGTATCACTTACTTAAAAAAAAAACTAACGACAGAAGCTAGCTTGGTGATATTATCAGTGATCGTGGACAGAGCTTCATAAATATCTTTGTCTCCAATTACTGGAATACAAATGGGAAATTCTAAAGATTCCTTAAATTTGGCAATATCTGCCACAACCGTGCCCTGCCTGACTGGACCTTCCTAATTAGGAGTTCATAGATTAGTTCCTCCTTGCGCAAGTACCCAGGTGCAAGGACTTCCCGAGAACCAGACATAGTGACAGAAAATATAACAAAATTTTAAAAATACCAGCGACCAAAACAATTTTTTTAGAGTCCGGTATCGATTCTTATGAGTAGCCGTCAAAAGGGACTTTATCCAGACCCATTCAACCACGCTCTGCTACCACTTGTTACGGAGATTCCATAGTGGACAGAGGTGAAAGAAGGTACGGGCATGAATGGGTCGATATAAGACAATCAGAAGATTAATTTAAAACTTTAACATCAGAGCTATATTTCTTTC
Source organism: Anabrus simplex (assembly GCF_040414725.1). NCBI lineage: Eukaryota > Metazoa > Arthropoda > Insecta > Orthoptera > Tettigoniidae > Anabrus > Anabrus simplex. Next base: position 285,054,564 of record NC_090267.1, on the reverse strand, counting down.
TCTGCTATCTTTTGATTTCTTTTCAAAGTCGCAGCTGTACAAATTCAGGTTCAAAGTTTTGCTTACAAGCTAGATACCTTAAAACTTTTAAAAAATCAGACCAATCAACTAACAACAAATTAGCAAGCTTGAGCTTGCACCTCCCATAATTACCAATTTTACATGAGCACAACTGCTCATGTTAACAAACAGTCAAGGAGACGGGTCTCCCAATTTCTTTTACATCAAAGTAAAGAGGGTTATTGCTCTATCAATTTACACTTAGGAATCTGTTTCCAAAAATTTTCAGGCCTATCAAAAGGCACAACCTACATTTTACAAAGTCAAAGAGTATTCACTGTTTTAAATGCTCAGCAGTCTAACATCTTTAAATGAAAAGACAGAAATAGAGTTTAACAGGGGTGTCGAGTACCCATTCTACCAGTCCTTTGTGAAAAACAACAGGTTAAAGTTACTGGCCCAAAAATCAAAATGGTGATGAGGCGTACACTTGCACTCCTTTGAAAACCTTAAAACGCTATTTGGGTTTATGGCCCAAAGTTACAGAGGCTAAGCCTGTACTACTGAGGTGACTAGATGGAGAGAATATTTAAGTTACTGAAATTACAACATAGAAAATATTACAAAATCATAGTCACATCAAAGGCTAGTTGAAAGGGAATTCGGGAGGGTATCTTTCTATTCCCTGATTTTGGCTAAGTTCTTTTGACTTGTTTGAACCAGAAATTTACATTTTAGGAGAAATGTACTTACATTACTAAAGGTTTGAAACATTCCCCTCGAGCTAGTTTTGAAAGACTAAAAGATTTTAATGAGAATGTGCCATTACCTTGAGCTGGTGGACCTCTTGAAGATGGACGAGGTGCCCCGGCCTCCTTTGCGAACACACACACACACTAGACTGGAGCGATGAATAAGACCACCTGGCCAGAAACTGTCCCACCTTCTATAGCCAAGGGAAAAGTTCCAGAAAGCTCTGGGCTAAGGCCCGACACACCCCCAATTCTTACTGGATGATCAAATAAATAACAGAAAATTTTTGATTGGGTGAAAAATAAATATACAATGGTATACTCACCAAAAACAAAGAACACCTAATTCAGTTTTGAAAACCTTAAAATACAAAATTACTTTACAATTTTAGGTCAGTCCTCGCATCAGAGGGCATAACATAAGTCTGTAATAGCGACATCTATAGAGAAATGTCCAAACTTCTTGTATTAGTTGTTGATACTTCATGTATCAGATGGCATTCTCAAAGGCACTTCATTTAAATATATGGGGCGGGTGTACCTCTTGTACAATAACAATAACCACCGCCACCTCGATAAGAAGAAAAGGCAAGGTATTTCTGCAATACCCCGACATTTATCAAGCATATAGGCAGATATTGTAGTAAGACTCAAGGAATTTGCTGATTGATTTTTAGTAGGGGCAGTAGCTGATTATAGGTAGCATATGGTTCATGGAAGAGAAATAGTAGTTTCTGATAAATGAATGAACGGAGCTTAAAATATTATGTTGTCTTAAAAATAAGCACATCTCCTGCTGTCAGGATGACCCATTTATTTTTACAAGTTTCTGCAGGACATAACATTTATTTTTTAAGGGGTTGTATCCTGGGTATTTACAGACTGTTTTTGTTATAACATGGAAATATTTTCTTTTTTCACAGTGAAATGGCTTCGAGTTCAGTCAGCCAGGAAGATGTAGAAAATGATTTTGAATTGTCATCTCGTCGGTCTAGGATTCGAACTGCTCGAGCCAGAACCGTCAATCCTCCCACAAGACTTGGTATGTGTGTCTGTTACTTTCCAATTTAAGTTTTCAAGGGCATAGGCCTACTTTCTTAACTTTTTTATTTATTCATTGTAGTTCTCTATCAGAAATTTTCTCTTTCACAGCGTTACAGCTCAGTTCACTCACAATAAACAATTAATGTTGAAAGGATTGTGTTTAGCAATTTAATGATGATAATAATAGTTATGATATTAATAAGCCCTATAATATTTTGCTAAATGAATGAAAACAGCTTTTCACCTCTCATTACACTTATCAGTCAGATCGACCTCATGGCAGACCTAATACTGCCACTGCACTACAGTAATATATCCTGAAGTTTTATAAGCTGCTAAATGCTTGGCCCTGTCTCACCAGGGTGAGATGGAGTGGATCCAATGAAGAAAAATTCATAGGAAAGATCCTTGGTCCACATCAAAATTCTGAGGGCAAATATCGCCTGAACACAAATGCAGAGCTATGCTTATGTTTTATGTCCATCTGTCTTGAGTGCCTAACACCAGAATATCTTGAAGAAATGTTCCACTCCATGGGCAACTGCAGGGAAGGAGGATCTGGCAAGTGTCTGTTAGACACTGGTTCAAGAAAGAAGTACTGTGTGTTTAGGACCAAGGTACAGGTGGAATAAAGGATCTTCTGGAAAGAGTGAGAAGGTGACCCGGTGCCGAGTGTGAAGGACTGCATTCTCCATCGAGGTGAAGTAGTACTGGAAATCTAGAAAGGGTGACTAGTGTTAACCATGGTCCTAAGAGGCTGAAATGATGTGTTAAGAAAATACCTTCATTTGTTGTAGATTTTAATACCATTGTCTTAAACAAGATCACTTGCAAAATCTGGAGAGCAGAACAACTAGCTGCTTGTGCCAACGACTTAAACTACAGCGCCTTCAGCTATTCTATCCTGAGCAACCAGTCTGTACATTTGGCTCACAATAGCATGTCAAGGCGGTCACTTAAGGCAATGAGCCTCGTAGGTTACATGCAAGTGAGGTATTTAAATGATCAATATGACATTTGGAATTTATTAATATTAATAGTTTTATTGCACACCATGTTTATAGAGGAAGCTTTTCATTAATCACCAATGTAAAAGTTTTATAAGCAATTGCATACGGTGCCTGTAACTTAGCATATCAGTTATAATAACTTGCCTAACTGTTAGTCCTTGATAAACTCGCTATTCGAACACGTCCTCGAAGAACATTTCTGAATATGGTATTCTTTCACATAATAGGTCACATAACCTACACACGTAGTTTGTTTGGTTCATAGAATGCTTTGCTCCAACACAACTTGAAATGGAGCTTGTGAACAGCCAATCTTCTGACTATATGGCTCAGTTTGTAGCCCTTTTCTATTTCAGATCCATCATGGCCTCAATCGTGTAGATCTCATCCCAAATGTCCCTTTTTTTTAACTTACTCATCAGCTTATTATATGCAGTACTTCCTGGTAAAGTAAGATTGTATTTCAGGTCCTCAATCAGAAAAGTTTCCCTCACAAGCTCGTAAACAAGACATGATCTTATCTTCTTTGATACACTCAGGACTTGCTTTAGTTATCTAAATTTTATCTTTTCCACATCTCTTAACTGTTTCATACTCAGAAATTCTATAATCTCAAGCCCATAGGTAACACTTTGACCTTAAAGAGCACCATGGCGGTCGACTGTGTGCGATTGTGTGATGTTCTCTGTGTCTTTCATTGCTCTCAGTGCTGCAACCATTCTAGTTCTAGGATGAAACTGCTGCATGTGGTCTGTAAGGTTACTCCTAGGTATCTGAAACTGCTTACTCTGAGAAGGTGGACGTTATTACATGATATATGCTCTTAGTCCTTTAGTTTACCTCCTTTCCTAAATACATTTAGTTCCATCCTTTCCTCATTAATTTTCATTTCATTCCTATTTGCCCAATCCGCTAGCAAATTTATTGCCTGTTGCAGTTCTATTATATCTTCAGCTGCATTTGCAATCTCATCAGCGTACAGGTACATTTTTGTGATGGTCTCCTTTATCTCTGGCACTACATCTGAGATGAAAGGATTAAATAAAATACTGCTGAGTGGATCACCTTGAATTACACCTATTGTCTGTGACATCCAGTCTGACATCCCTAGTCCATCATCCACCTGTTTGTAACAGTAGTCTGCTAACATGTTCTGTACCGATTTTCCTGCATATGATTTCTCCATGACAAATATCCTGGTGAAATCTCTCACTGCATTCGTCACTATAGGTCTTTTCTGCTCTGATGGCAGGCGACCTACATGCTGTCACAATTAAAATATCAAGGAAGGTTCAACCTTTTCAATACAAAACGTGTTGCATAAGATGTTCACAACATAATATTTATTAAATAGTTAGAACCGGTTTCGACGCTCATTGCGTCGTCATCAGCTACAAAAATCACAAATGGGCAAAGTACATGTCATAAAAATTGCATTAATAACTCTTGCATGGCTGAATACAAATGGTAGACTGCTTTTTCTTAAAAGCTAGAAGAACTTGGAGTAAAATATGATGTGATGTGACGCATAAAAGCATAGTAGTTTGATGGGTAAATATTGTGCATAAAATTGAACTGATGCTTTGAACATAAAAGTCTGAAAGTGATGATAAAACGATGTGGTAAAAACAAACTAGTAAAATTGTCCACTCTTCTGATGTTCAATTCAGGCACATAAGTCCAGGTCCGATGTTATATAGCAATACCAACAAAAAGATTTTGTCGAGTTTTTAACTTATAATAATACATGCTGTCAGGCGAAGCGGGGAGCATAGAACCGACCAATCCAGCACGACGCGGCGGGCCGTTAAGGGAAAGAGACAGAGGCCACTACTACAACGTTGCCAGGAGTGCCCTTGCACGCGCGCGTTAAACTTGTGTTGAATTCCACATAACTATGAAATACAGTACTTCGTATGTTATAGTTTGAGTATGGACTATGGATGAGTTTCATTATTTTATTTTATTTATTTTTATTATTTTATATCTTCGATGTAGTATGATACGAGTTAATTAATAATGCATATAACAAGTTCATTAACAACAGACCGATAAACAATTCATTCAAAAGTACAGAGTTACACATTTTTTTACTTTATTTTCTTACTTTACCTTACCTTATTCCAGCTGAAGTATCCATGTTACAGCACTCCGACACTCATCGTCACCGGAGCTGTCACCGGAAATATCCTTGTCACTCGACTCCTCACTGTGGCTGTCGTCTCACAGATTTATGATGGTATCATCCATGACTGTGTCCAATACCACGTCTCTTTTGTAATCGTCCTCTTGAAATTTTTACAGCATATGACACACAAGCCTTCCACTCCTGTTCGGTTACTTTATCCAGCTCGTCTTCCATTCAAGATTGGACGTCAGATAGTTTGAACATTTTGTTCCTTTTCCCTACAGCAGTTTTAATGTTTTCCCAAACCAGCTCTATGGGGTTATATTGACAGTGGCAGGTGAACAACAGTGTGACCACTTCTGTCAGCAAATGTATCAATTCCATACATTTTTTCCCTTTGGCTCGACGAATTTCACAAGAGACAGTAGTTCGACTCTGGTGTGATTGCTGTCATGAGGAATATTCCTAGCAGATAACCACGGTATAATATCAGCTTTTCGTGTGTTCATTGTAGTGATTCGTTCTAGCTGTGCCAAATGGTAGCTGGCATTGTCTATGCAATCATTGCGTCTTTGATGTTCCTTTTGTCAAGAGAGTCTAAAAACTTCAAAAACCACTCTTTAAAAACCATAGTGTTCATATCAGTGTGGTAGTCATCACTGGTCGATTTCACCTTTGGCCTAGAAACCACTTTACATTTCTGTAGAAAACCAATGTGACTGGAACCTATGTGACAAACAATAATTCATCCACCTTTCTCCACAGAAACTTTTAAACCTCCTTTACCCTATCTTGCCATATTTTCCTTGGAGCATAATTCTGATGAATGGAAGTCTCATCTAAATAAAATATATGGGCGAAGGGTCCTTATTCCACAGAAGATGCGTTTCTATCAAAAATGTTACTCTGGCTGTTACTATATCGGCTCTCTTCATTAAAAATCTTCTCCCATCGTTGCTTCTTTTATACTTGAACCCCATATACTTCAGTATCCTCCACAATGAAGTAAATCCCCTTTTAAATGTTATCTCTTTCTAAATCACCACGTAATTTGTTCAGTGTCGGGTATTCACCCTTTACGTAATAACTGAGGAGAGTTCTTATTATATCTGTATAGAATCCGTCAATTGCCTTTGTTGTACAGTTCCTTTTGATTCATTTGCGCGGTGATTGAAATGAGATGGAACCAGATGACTGGGTCCTGTCTTTATATTCCTTTACTATACGCTGAACGGTTCGCGTACTGACTTGATAGCTTCTGACACTCTCTGCTGCACTGTGTACACACTCACTAAAGGGCCATTATTTTCTGCTTCCTTTTGAAAATATTCATGAACATTTCTGATCATTTTTCTACCCTGGCTCTTTATCTTCTTTCTCTTCACCATTGTAAGATATATAGTGCAGTTATTACAACAACATAGAGCAACGCAAATAGGAACAATATAATAGAAACAAACTAACGTTGCATCACATGCCACGAACCCATTGATCGAAGAATGCAGTAAAAGACTCAGCAAGAATTACTCATAAAACAAGAATAATCCTAGAACAAACTCGTCAGACAAGCTTTTTGTAATACCCACACTAGGGTGTCCCTTATTTTTCAAAGTTTTAATTTTACAATGCATTGTTTTATTCATTTGGGCCTAAAACACCCGAAAACAATTTTTTTCCTTATGTGGAACAGTGCAACCCGTGCTGACTCGCGCGCCAACATGTCCATACAAGTTGCATCATTAGAGTGATGCGCTCTCGTTGTTATTGTCGCTTAGTTTTCGCTTATCAGGTAGCTATCACGGATTGTTTTATATTTCGAAGATGTCTGTGGAACTAAGGAGCAATAAAAAAAAAGCATTTTCTTGGTTGGTGAAGTAAATCACCAAATAACAGGCGCAAAATTACCATCTAATCGTCAACTTCTCGCTGTTCTATTTTTCAACATACGTGAGGTTAAGATGACTGTTAGTGAAAGAGGAAATCTTGTCATTCGGGAGTGCAGTATATTCTGGGAAAAGGCTAGAATACTTACCAGATCTGTGCTTAATAGTGTTAAGAAGTTAGTGGATCTTTATCAGGTCTGGCGAGAACTGTAAAAAAAATAGCAAGAAGATTCAGGATTTACATAGGCACCGCGAAGAGAATTTTGAACTTGTCACAGGTGAACATGTAGTGGAAGTGGAAAGTGTTTTTTGAAGACTTTATTTGTAAAGTATGATATATTGTTTTATTTGTAATGACCTAACCTGTATGTGTAATATTTGTAACATATGCATTTGTAAATAGTAGTATTCAGTTCTATATTACTGGAGGTATCCAGAAACTTCGAGGAACACCTACTCCATCTCAACAAAGTGCTTGAAAGACTGCGTAAAGCAGGTCTAACCCTCAAGGCATCCAAGGTTTCCTTTGCACAACCCCAGATGTCCTTCTTAGGACATATTGTGTCGGGAAGGGGTGTCTCTATCGATCAGTCTCGTACTGCCGCCATCCAGAATTTTTCCCCTCCAAAGGACGTCAAGGCTGTAGCCAGATTCATTGGCATGGTTAATTTCTTTCGCAAATTCATTCCTAGTTTTGCTGAATGTGCAGCCCCATTAAATGCTTTGAGAAGAAAAGACGCCAAATTTGTGTGGGGTGATGTCTAACGCGAAGCCTTCATGGACTTGAAATCTGCCTTATGTAACGCTCCGGTACTGGCTATGCCAGACTTTTCTAAACGCTTCATCCTTCAGATGGACGCCTCTTCCTCAGGCATATCCGGTGTTCTTCAGGAATTTCAAGAAGGGCGTCGTCCTATTTCTTATGCTTCACGTGCCCTGAATCCTGCTGAGCGAAATTATTCCATTTATGAGTTGGTAGCCTTGGCCGTTAGAACGCTTCAGAACGTACCTGGAATATCTTCCTTTTGATCTGGAAACTGATAATCAGGCGTTGAGTTGGATACTGGCCAAGCCGCGAAGGACCGGTCGTCTAGCACGTTGGGCAGTGCGTATCTCAGCCTTCCAATTTGAAGCCCGTCACATTCATGGCACCAAAAACGTGGCTGATGGCCTCAGCAGGATGTTCTATCCAGGCAGCTCTGACCCTCAATCGGACCAGCAGACTCATCTCCCGAACAAGTATCAGCTTTTGTCAATGTAGTTCTCACTGACTCTCTCTTCCTTTTCAAGTATATAACCAAACATCAAGAGGACGATGCTGAGTTAAAAGCTATTATCGACAGGATTAAATCCGGTGAGCATGTTAAGCCCTATATTCTTAAGAATGGTGTCCTGTGTTGTCCTGCTCATGGTCGTAGAGACCCCAGAATTGTAGTCCCAACTAACCTAGTCCCGGTTCTCTTCAAATATTTTCATGAATCCCCAGTGGGCGGTCATCTGGGCGTTGTCAAAACAAGAGAAAAGATTCGTAACCACTTCATTTGGAAATCCATGGATAGTGAGATCCGAACCCTTGTCAAGTCCTGTAAGATTTGTAACATCAGCAAACCCGCCCCGAATACTCGTCTAGGTCTCTTGTCTCCTGAGCAAGCTTCTCGCCCAATGGAAAGACTGTTCATAGACTACATCGGGCCCTTCCCGAGATCTCGGAATGGTCATCGTTTCATACTTGTGTGTGTTGACACCTTTTCGCGTTTTACGTGGCTGTTCCCCACTTGGATGGCTAACGCCAACACCACCATCTCGTGCTTGAAACAGATATTCGCCTCGTTTGGACCCTCTCAATTTTTGGTAAGTGATAACACAAGAGCCTTTACTTCTGCCCAGTTCCAGAATTTCTGTTTTGATCTATCCATTGCTCATGTAAACACCACCCCGTATTACCCAAAGCCAAATTATGCTGAGAGAGTGTATCGCAACCTGCGATCTGCCCTCATCGCTTATCACTCCTCAGACCACTCCAAGTGGGATTCCTCATTAAATTGGTTGTCATTTGCATTTAACACTGCTGTCCATGAAAGCCACAAGCAAACCCCTGCTTCGTTAATGTTGGCTTTTACTCCAAATTCTCCTCTATCTAATCTGTGGTCAATTAATGATCTTCTGCCTGACGATGCCAGCCCAGAAAAGATTCGAGCTAATTGGCACCATGCACGAAAGAACTTGAAGGTTTATTACGCTAAGGTCCAGTGTAATAGCAACCACGGGCGAAGGCCACACGATCTCCCTGTGGGTCACCAGGTGTTTATTAAAACACATCCCGTCAGTAGTGCTGCGGTCCATGTTATCAGTAATTTGGCCCCCAGATTTCGAGGTCCCTGCACCATCTTAAAGTTCCTTACCTCGGTGACATTATTGGTGAGCGATCCCGAAAGGAAAAGGATTAGCAGAGTCCATCTCTCACAGGTCAAGGTATCTTAAGTCTGGTAGGGAAAGGTAAATACCATTGTCGGTGACCATGTAGATTTAGTTGTTTAATGATAAGTTTATTGCAAGGTATTTATAAGGTTTTAGTTATAAGATAATAAGTTTTATTGTAAGTTAGTTGTAAGTAATTGTGTAAGTGAATACTTTAGGTATCCTCTAGTGTAATAGATTTAGTATTATAAGTTAGGTAGGTTTTAGTTTAGGGTCACTCCTTGGAATTTATTCCCCTTACTTTCAGGTTTAGGGTACACTCCTATAGGTTCCTTTCACCCCCACCATAATCTTGTCATATGAATTATAGAAAGCAGTGCTTACCCTGGGGCTAGTGCCCTAATATCCCTGGTGTGCGAGGGAGATTCCCTACTGCATACTCATTAAGCCACCCATTGAGTGATTCTACGCAAGATCTTTGAACCCAGCAGCATACCTTTACCTCAAGTATTCCCCTGTCTGCCGCGGTTTGTTTATGTTGCAGTGGCTGCAGTGACCAGCTTCTTCTGACTGCAACCTGAAGTGCCAAGTTGGGAGGCACACTCTCTGTCTTGGGCGCTATCATGCCGCACCACAATCCTGTGACAAACGTCCTAGTGGAGGCAGTCGGACTGGACGGTGTCTAACCCATCTGCTTATCTGGTGCAAAATACCACTGGACTGCAATTACATAGCTACCTGGGTCGGACTGAAGTTGAATGGAGGCTGGCGGAAAACAGCTGTGTCGGCAGCCGCATCGTCAGCGAGAGCCTGTGGCCTAGCTGTGCTGTGACTGGTGTGGAAAAGTAGTGCAAAATACTTAGTCCGTAACCTCGCCTATAAGGAGGCTTTGAATGCTGTTTAGCAACAAAGTGAGAAGCTCCTGGATGACTAACGTTTGGCAGAAAGATAGTGTGTACATCCTTTGGTGGACAATCTAGAAATTGTCTAAATTGTAAAAGGTTCAGAAGGCATTTTGAAGTGTAGTGTGACTATCCATGTGGATTTTGTTATATTTATTGAATTGGTGAATTTATGAACTCCTTTATTATTTTTGAAAATTATTGGTGAATCATAAAATCTTGGCTACTGAAAGGACCTGTGGTGTGCTGACAGTTTGTTTTGTTTGTAATCAGAAAGTCTACTTCAAGAAATCTTGGGTGTTAGAATAATGTATCTTTACTATCTGTACTGTGTGAGAACGTTTTATTGCCTTCTCCCCAGTGAAACTTTGTTAATGGTCGAGCGTGGCTCGACTTTCGGGGGGAGGAAGATGTCACAGGTGAACATGCAGTGGAAGTGGAAAGTGTTTTTTGAAGACTTTATTTGTAAAGTATGATATAATGTTTTATTTGTAATGACCTAACCTGTACTGTGTAATATTTGTAACATATGCATTTGTAAATAGTAATATTCAGTTCTATATTTCCTGGAAGTATCCAGAAACTTTTGTTACATGAATGTTTGAACAGGGTGTGTTGCCTTTTGTTGGTTATGTGTTCTAGAATGTATTTTCTGACTGTTCTGGAAATGGAAGGTTATTCAGTTCTATATTTACTGGAAGTATCCAGAAACTTTTGTTAGGCTTACATGAATGTTTGAACAGGGTATGTTGCCTTTTGTTGGTTATGTGTTCTAGAATGTATTTTCTGACAGTTCTGGAAATGGAAGGTTCGCAATCGCATATTCGAGAATGTAGGTTAAGTTCGCGACCAAAGTTGGAGTTGTGATTGATGAACCTAGGAGGGGATGGGCGGACTCATGGTTACTGATTGGCTACTCCAAGGCCAAGGTTTTACTACATATAGAGAGCGAGGCAGCGTTCGTAATAATTCGGTCTGTCTGGGTCTGTCTGAGCTTTTACGTCGTGTGCGACGCTTCGCTACCGGGATGAGCCACCTTCGGGTAAGCACTCTTGAATTCCGTTCCGGCTAAAATTTCCGTAATGTTCGGTTGCTATTTCGTATAGGAGTCTGCTTTAGCCTAACCTAGATTCGCCAAATTAATTATTTATGACGCCTTAGCTTTTCAGCTGGGCTTGCCTGTTTGTTTTCGAGGCATTCCCATTTCTTATTTCACTAAATATGTAGATTGTAATTTAATATACTTACCTTGGGGTTTGCCTCTGGTAGTTCAGTGTCACTTGATGTACGCTAGAGTTTGGGAGAGTACGTTCACTTCACTGTAAATTGTAATTGCTTTTTACGTTGCTTTTAACCTACTAAATTGCATTGTACAACTGGATTTGTAACTAGATGTATAGTTGGTTTGGAATTTTGTAACTTGTACGTAGATATTATCAAAGAATCTCTAAGTTAGGTGTATCACGGAGCTTATAGTTCGTAAGTTGCAAGTTTGTGGATTTGGTTTCGGAATGTATTTTGTAAAATTTCATTTGTAAATAATAATTTTCAAATTTAAGGATCACGGCGAATTATTTCGGAGTCTGCAAACTAAGCCATGTCCATGCCCTCGGTAAAGTCCTAGCTCCTTCCACCTTCTTGGTTTATTATCCACTAGTTGGCCCTACTGTTTTACGTATGTTGTCGGCGGAGACCCGCGTAGTCCAGCTGATGTTTCGCTGAGTGTGTAGTGGTTTCCGATATTGTGTAGTTGCTCTTACCTTCCCCCCTTTACTGTTTTTGTGCTTTGTTTTGTGTAACCACTGTAGTAGCGGTTACAGAACTTGAATTAGATAATTTATTCGATATCGCACATGCTGATGCTCTTGAAAGAATAAAAATCGAAGAAGATAAAAATATCTTTGCAAAAGCAAGGAGAGCCAGGTGCCTAGCGGATGTTGACAAAAAGTTGGCTGATATTGAAGAAAGGGCCAGGCTGAGAAAACTCGCAGAAAATAAAAAGAGACTAAAGCCAATGCCTTCTACGAGCTCATTGGAATCTGCAATTTTACAGACTTTTGATACACATGAAGACGTAGAAGAACAATCCACAAGCTCTGAAGAAGGCCTGGAAGAATCTCTGCCATCCACATCTCAATCTGTAAGTTCTTTAGCTACGTCGACAAGAATAGGAGGAAAAGATTTTATCACTTCTACATTAGTTGCAACTTTAGACAGATGTCAACTAAGCATCAGAGATTCTGTTTATATAATTCACTAGAAGCACTCGGTCTTAATTCTGACAATTACCTGATCAACAAATCTTCTATGCAATGCATTCAAACACAAATGAGAAAAGATACAGCGAGATCCATTAAATCCGATTTTCAGAATAACGTGCCCGAAGTAGTTACTGTTCATTGGGATGGAAAATTGTTACCTGCTCTGAACATAGAAGTTCTAAAGAAGAACGCCTACCAATTATTATTTCATATGACAAGGAAGAACAACTTCTTGCTGGGCCGAAGTTAGACAACTTCCGGCAAAGAGCAAGCGAAAGCAGTGTCAAATGTCCTTCATGACTGGAACCTGGATGATAAGGTACAAATAATGTGCTGTGATACAACAGCATCTAATACAGGATGCTTGAACGGAGCTTGTGTGCTTTTAGAGCAAAAACTAGAAAGAGAGTTGTTACTTCTTCCTTGCCACCATCATATTTACAAACTGGTGCCCAAAAGTGTGTTTGAATCAAGATCTAACAAATCACTAGCAGTCCTGATATTCCGCTGTTCAAAAAGTTGAGACAACTGGAAGAATATTAATCTTAGTGCCATCGAACCGTGCACTGATTTTGTCCAACAACATCTCTGTGAGGCAAGTATTATTGAATTGGTGACGTTTTTTAACAATGAGCGGGCAAAATCGACTGTACGAGATGATTATGGAAACAACGTGGCGTTTGTGGAAGCTAAAAAGAAGGTTTCTACCTTAAAAGCAGTTAATGACACAGTTGAAAGAGCAGTTAAACTGATGACAGACTTTCATGGTTTGATTACTGCAGATGAAGAACAGAAGCAGTTCTTATTACATTGTGTGCAAGAACATAGAAAAATTTACCCAGACTGTAAAAAAGAGACTTTGAAGAGGAAATATCCAAATGAATAACTATAAAAATTGTATCTTTTTTGTTACTTACAAGAAGAGCATTATATAAATTTCTGTTTTCATTTATATTTCTCTAAAATAAACGCAGCATTATAGAAAGAAACCTGAACTGGGACACGTGTTGGAGGAGGAGTGGTGGAAAGACCGAAGAAAGTGGAGAGGAACCATATTTGCCCCTACCCGGCTACAGTTGGATAAAGGGAAATGATGATGATGATGATGATGATGATGATGATGAATTGTTTTGAATGATCATCTACAACTACATTTAAGAGACCCTTTAAGCAGCTATTTTCTAAAACTTTTAGGCCCCGTCGGCACGGGTTAAAATTAATGTAGGAAGTTGAAATTCTGTACTTGGGTAACTAATAAACACAATAACGGGGTATGCGTTTCAATGAATGAAAAAATGTTTTTTTTTCCTTTTAAGGGACAGCCTAACCCACACACACACTGTAAGACTACTCGGCAACACAGCAGTTCGTAGAGTGAAGTGAGCGCGGCAAACTCCCCAGGCGACTGAGTTATTCTCAGCGCCACCGCTAGGCGATCTTTTGTCTGATTGGGCAGTGACATACTACCCGCACCCCACCTCCCCTGACAGCATGTAGGCTGCCCGCCATCAGAATAGAAAAGACCTATAATAACTTACAAATATCATTTTTGCCCCATATTGGCATTAACTCAACTAAGGTTAAGGTTAAAGGAAGAATCCCACCTTCCAATACCTTTTGATTTTAATAGCTAGTTTATGTGATTGCAAACATACTCTGGCTTAAAGTCTAGTAAATTGAAGTCAAGAAAATTACAGCATACTTTTAGTCAGTCAACTAGACTTCGTCACTAACAGCACCCACGTTAGGGGAGGAAAAAAGTCCAAATGCAAATATAAAAGTGAGTTTTCAAGGACATATTGAATTCCAGTGCTGATAACATTTCAACAGGTTTTTAATATGTTCCGTGTTGTTGTCAGCTTTCATATTTCCAAGAAAATTACAGCATTCTTGTCTGAAAGATAACCTTGCATATTTCTCTTTTTCTTTTAGCTATTCCACAAAGTTGTCCTCATGAATTCCCAATCATTTTGAGGTCTCCGCATGTCTGCCAACGATATTTTTCATAATTTATCCCTTTTAATATAGTATCCATATTTTCATATGTTTCCTTCATGGTGAAAGAACAGGCAAGGGGTAGTGATGGGTATATATTCCCATTATGCAACAATACTACTTTTAAACTTTTCTTACATTAATCTAAAAATACACCTCTCGTTTCGGTTTTGACTTCCAAGTTCTTGCAGAAGGCCTTCGACATCATTGCAGTAAGTTAACTCAATGTCGGTGTTTCCGATATGACACCGTAACACCATCTTGTAATAAATTCCACCCTTGGAGATGAGAACCTAATAATTTTCCTTGAACTTTAGAAATGTTGAGGTCTCTGACTAGATCATTTAGTTTGGATTAGGAAATAAAGTGAGGTATGTTTGGATCAGAAAAATTTGGATTGGTGTTTGAATATGAGGGTCCAGGTTCATCGTCTGGAGAACCACTGCTTGTTTCTGTTTCATCCACTGGCCAGGCTTAGGAATTGGTATAAAATCATGACTCATAGGTTTCTTGGCTGAAGGAACATCAGGATAAAATACAGAATGTTTAGATTTAGAACTATATCCTACTCAGTTTGTTAAACAAAAGTAAAAATCCATAGTTTGATTTTTCTGTTCTGTCCATATTACAGGGTTTCCGAAGGGTATTGATTTCTGAGTGCCATTAACCAACCACGTAAAGTTTGCGAACAATTGCAACAAATTTACCTGGTGCCCAGCTTTTCCCCTCATCTACTTTACATCCAAACTGTAACTCATTTGCTTTTTTTCACTATAGGAGTGATAGTATTTCTCTGTGGCTTCGGAGTAAATTCCCCGCAAACATGACAAAACAAGTTCTGGTTATTTACACATTTGCAAGACATGGCAAACTCATTGAGTTATATTTCTTTATAAAAACAATTATGATGAATGCTGGTATCATTTTGTTAAAATACAACTTAAACTTCACTTCACTATACACAATATTACATTCACAATTTCACAAGCATACAACTATTCGCAACTTGCAAAATGATCGGAAAGGAAGTTACGACTTTACCCACAAAAGAACAAATTTTAACAGAGAAACAGGAAATTAGTCTACTGCCAAATGTTCGTTCCACGAAATACTAAGTGCCAATCATAAACATACAAGGTCGCTAAAACGTTCTTGTCCATTTACTAGGAACCAACCGCTAAGCCGGGTGCTGAGACCAGAAACCATAAAACTATGAATGTGTGTGTTCTGAAAACAATTTAGGTGATACAGGAAAATGGATGCGATATTCGTTATCAGCACTTTTGAATACATAAAGATCACTTATTTTTATTTAAAGGAGTACTGTATTTCATTGTTTACCCAATGTAATTTGCCTCTTGACATTTCTAGGACAAGACGCATGTGATTTAGTAAGTTCTCCAGTGCCATCATTGTAGATTTTTTCTATCTGAATCCAAATTGTTCCTCTGGTAAGAGAGGATCCAATTTATTCATCACTCTTCTTATTCTTATTCTACCGCTTTTCTCACACCAGTTGGGTCATGGGTGCGAACACCATCTTCAGTGTTCTGCCATACGGCAGGTCTTCACATGGCAGCTCTCCACGCAATCCTGTCTCTTGCCACCCTCTTTGTTTCCTCATACTTGTATTCTATCCTGATACTGTCCAGCATCTGATATCTTCTCCGTCCTCTTTGTCTTTTTCCATTTACCGTTCCTTCTATAGCATCTATAAGCAAGCAATCTCTCCTCATCCAATGACCAATCCAATTGTGCTTTCTCTTCTTGATTACTTTTAATATATTTCTCTCTTCCCCAACTCTTCTCAAGACTTCTTCATTCTTTACCTTTTCTGTCCATTGTATACTTTCCATTTGCCTCCAAATCCACATCTCAAATGCTTCCAGTCTTCTTTCGTCTTCTTTTCTCAGCTCCATACAGTGCCACGCTCCATACAAAGCACTTCACGAATCGCTTCCTCAAGTATCTATCCATGCCTCCACAAAAAAGTCTGCTCTTCTTATTAAATGCTTCCTTCGCAATCGCAATACGTGTTTTCACCTCTCGACTGCACATCATGTCGTCTGTTATTACACTTCCCAAGTATTTGAAAGCATCCACCTGTTCTATTATTTCCTGCCCTAACTTTATAGTTGTCTTCACTTTTCTTCTGCTTATCACTATACATTTTGTCTTTTTCTTATTAATTCTCATTCCAAATTCTTCACAGACATCATTTAGATCTGTTAGCATCGATATCATAGTTTGTTCACACTCTGCCATTATGACCATGTCATCAGCAAATCTTGAAATGTTTAGTCAAGTCCAAAAATTGACAATAAGTTACGTTTATGTAATCCTTGATTACCCATTAAAAAGTATTGGAAGGTGGAAATAATCTCTTAAAACCAAAGTTGAGTTAAATGCCAATATGGAACCCCACAATGAAATTGCACTAAATCTACCAAATTCCCACAATAATTCTTTTCTAGTTACTGCATCAAGCCCCTAGAATACACTTTCAATGTGTATTCAGCACTTTACTTCATCTCATACATTCAAATCTGCCTGCAGAAAGTTTTTCCTGGGTTCATATAACAGACTTGTATGATTCACAATTAAGTATTTATTTATTTTCCACCTAGTCAATACAATGATTGCTTAAGGCAATTTTTAATGGTCAAAAGTGGTACATGTTTCGTATATTATCAACATCTTCAGCCACATAACACTGTTTAGATGAAAAATATATAAAATTGACAAAGAAATGCTTTAGAGGAAGTGTCCTTAAAATTAACATAAGATTGACAAGATTAAAACAAACAAATAACTCAAGAGAAAATATATAAATTATTTCTACAATAGAAAGCAGTCTTCAAGGAAACACTTGTACAATATTCCATAGAGAAATTGTCCTAATAAATATTCTTTTCTTAATAATTCATGAAAAAAGATCAATTTATAAATTAAAAATTATACAATTTATAAGTAATTATCGAAATGAAGAAATCCTGATATCACAGTGCGGCTCTTATTATTAATGTAGATGAAAATATAACTAATTCCTAGTTGTCAAATCTTATTAAGCCTGCTTTCCTTTGGAACAGTAACTCCTGTCATTCTTTCACAGTTTTGCGCCGGGTGTAATGATGATGATGCGTTCTTCCTTGCTGTTGCACCTGAGGAGGTGGAGGAGCGGGGGATATAGGTGTGTCAAGAACTTCCTTGCTGTCACCTATAGCTTCAACTGAGGAGGAATAAGTTGTAGGGCTATCTGTAGGTGGAGAAATTCCAATTCTTTTTTCTTGATCCTTCTCAAGCATTTTCAAATATACTAGAATTTGATAATATAATGGATTCCGCCGACAACATACGTAAAACAGTAGGGCCAACTAGTGGATAATAAACCAGGAAAGTGGAAACAGCTAGGACCTACCGAGGGCATGGACATGGCTTAGATTGCAGATTCCGAAATGAATCAACCGTGATCCTTAGATTTGAAAAATGTTATTTACAAGTGAAATTTTACAAATACATTCCGAAACAAAATCCACCAACTTGCAACTTACGAACTATAAGCTCCGTGATACACATATCTTAGAGGGTCTTTTATAATGGCTTCACTACAAGTTTCAAACTTCAAACCAACTATATATCTAGTTACAAATCCAGTTGTACAATGCAATTTAGTAGGTTAAAAGCAACGTAAAAAGTGTACATCAAGTGACACTGAACTAGCAGAGGCAAACCCCAAGGTAAATATATTAAATTACAATCTACATATTTAGTGAAATAAGAAATGGGAATGTCTCAAAAACAAACAGGCAAGCCCAGCTGAAAAGCTGAGGCGTCATAAATAATTGATTTGGCGAATCTAGGTTAGGCTAGGGCCGACTCCTATACGAAATAGCAACCGAACATTACGGAAATTTTAGCCGGAAAGGAATTCAAGAGTGCTTACCCGAAGATGGGCCATCCCGGTAGCGAGGCGACGTCAAAACTTCGGACAACCAGATAGGCTGCTCACAGACAGATAGACCAAGACCGACAGAATTCATAACGAAAGTTGCCTCGCGCTCTTTATAAAGGTAAACCCTGGCCTTGGAGTAGCCAATCAGAGTGCATGAGCCCCCCTATCGCCCCCTAGATTCACCAATCACAACTCCAACTTTAGTCGCGAACTTAACCTACATTCTCGAATATGCGATAGCGAATCTTCCATTTCCAGAACAGTCGGAAAATACATTTTAGAATACCTAACCAACAAAAGGCAACACACCCTGTTCAAAAATTTATGGAACAAAAGTTTCTGGATACTTCCAGTAAATATAGAACTGAATACTACTATTTACAAATACATATGTTATCAAATATTACACTGTACAGGTTAGGTCATTACATGGCATACAAATAAAACAAAATCACCACACTTTACAAATAAAGTCTTCAATAAACATTTTCCACTTCCACTACATTGTTCACCTGTGACAGAAAGTTTGTTAAAAAATCTATTATGTACTTCAGTCATTATTATTGTTATTGTTGTTATTATTATTATTATTATTATTGTACGAGGGTTGGGGCAAAAGTCATTGCAATTTGTTTTTCCTTGCAGGTAGTGAGCGGATCACAAACTATTTGTCACGTGGAAGCTGTGCAAGCATAGTATGTATTTACAACAACAGATGGCTCTGTGATTGCTGGTAGTGGCACAGAGAGTGCTGTGAAATTAGTTACTGTATCTGGCGAGCGTCGTGCGAGATGGAACTTGCTTAAACTTTTCCTACCCACCATGCTACTGTATGGTATGGAAGGGCAAGGGCTTCCACCAATTCATTGTGACATTCTCTCGCATTTCTCCCCCAGGGAACAGCTATTGTGATGTGGGCGCGCTGCTCAATCCGGGTTATTTCCATCTTGCACAACTCTCACCACACAAATTATTTCATAGCACTCTCTATGCTTCTACCACCAATCACAGAGCCATCTGTTATGAATACACACTATGTCTGCATAGCTTCCACATGGCAAATAGCAGTTTGTCATCTGCTCACATATCTGGAAAAATTTTTTTTTTTTTTGCAATGACTTGCCCCAACCCTCGTATCTCCTCTTTTTATTATTATTATTATTATTATTATTATTATTATTATCACTCATATTGCCTTACTAATTTGTAACCTGATCTTGGCGTATCTGTCCCTAGTACAGTGAAAACTGTTTAATTCAAAGTCGGTTAATTCAAAATATGTGTATTTTGAAGTAAATGCCATTCCCTGAATTCAAATATAGGCCTTCATGTCTTATTTGGTTGGTTAATTTTAAATACGATTAATATGTAATTCAAAGTTCTCATCAGGCCCCCTAAACCATATAATTCAAAATCAATGTTATAATCTGGTTGCTGCAGAGCAGCTGACAAATAAAGTCAATGTAGACGACATTGAGCGACTGTTTCATATCCCTTATTGTTGCGTACTCCCTACTTCAGTTTTTCACGAATTAAAGCTTATATTGCTGCTTGTTTGTTACTGTTTCTCATCGCATTGTCAGCGAGGTTTATTATTGTCATGAGGTACATGTACGGTCACAGAGTTATCTTTGTTCAAGTTTCGTAGAGTCTAAATTCGTTTATAATGGAGTCGCAAGCAGACTAAACGGAATCTCTTCTCGCGCCCGTTGTTGACGATTTAGTGGCGCACTTAACCCAGTTTCTGGCCTGTCAATTTCAAAGTTCTTGCGGTGTCCGCATTTTATTACTGTATTCTTTTCGTGATTGTAGACACTGCCTGTGAATTGTTTCCAGTTGTTTAATGGAATTCACTACAATCGCACGTCCTTTCTGCCGATAGCAGGTGATTGACAGTAGTTTTGTTGCTTCAGTTTATAGTTTTGTATTTACGAAAAAAGTAATCAAAATAATATTTAGGGGTGTTCTAAACATGAAGGAAGAGCGGGTTAGTCTCTTTTAAGACTGGTGAATCCTGGACTCTTTTATTATTACGTAAGTCTCTGTACTGTATACCCAATTTTTTCAGTTTCCTTCTTGTTTTATTCTAGACAAAAAAAAGGGAATTATTATCATTCTTACAATTTCTGATCTATTCATCTTGAGGATTGGTGATATCCAGGTTCGACCATGAATACAACACTAACTTACGTATTCTCAATATTTCTTGTTACACAGAAATTTTTTAATTTCGAAGTTACGTAATTTGAAGTCAGATTCTTTTGGTCCCGATCATTCAAATGATCGAGGTTTTACTGTATTTAGTTTTCGTAAAATTATGGCCCTGCCTTCGCCATAAATGGAAGTTAAGATATAAATAAATAAAGGGCCCCCAAGGTTTCTTAACGTGGGATGGCGACCACTGTGCACTTAGCTGAGTCCTAGCATTGCTTCCACTTATTTGCATAAGGCTCCTCACTTTTGTTAATTCTGTCTGACCTCTCTTGGCCCACTCTTGTTCTTTTCTGACCCTGATGGTATTAGGTTTGTGAATCCAGGGAGTCTTTCATTTTCATTCCCTTTGTGGTCCTTGTCTTTCTTTGGCCGAGGTTGGTTACCCAGTTGTATTTCCTCTTAAAACAGTAATCCCCACCAGCACTGCCACCACCACCACCACCACAAAAGGTTTTGAGGTGTAGGTTTCTAAACATTAGCTCATAATTTTAAGCTGTAGTTTTATTTACAGAATTACAGATAGTAGGACTTGTTTTGGGAGTTCTTTGTGACCTTCATCACCTTCAAATGTATGATGTTCTGCATAAAACACTAAAGTATATGTGTGCCATGCATGAAGGCTATGCCGAAAGTTTTTAGCAGAGTGTGAGAAAAAAAATTTATTTGCGAAACAACAATTACAACTTTTCAAAATACTCTCCATTAGCACGTATACATTTTTCCATTCACTGAAACCACTTAGAAAATGTTTCAGTCCAAGCTTCTTTCAGGATGTCACTTAGTGCACTCTCGTACGCTGCAATGGCCTCTTCATCTGACGAAAACTGCTGCCCACATATTTTTTCCTTGGTCTTAGGGAACAGAAAGAAGTCACATTGGGCCAGATCAGGTGAATAGGGGGGATGAGGAAACACTCACACTTTTTCCCTTTCCAAAAGTCCATTGTTCTGGCAGCCCTGTGTGCAGATGCATTGTCGTGATGCAGCAGAAGGTGCCCACTCTTCGACTTTGGGTGCTGTGACCTCCAAGTGCCGAGGACTTTGGGAAGACAGTCATTCATATACCATTCAGCATTGACTGTACGACGTGTATCCAAGGTCGCAGAGGTGAGATCCCCCATTTTCGTAAAAAAGTTGCCACCATCATCTCTCCGAATTCGTCGAACTTTTGTGGGTGGTTCCTCCCCTGGAAAGCACCACACAGAAGACTGTCTCTTCGTTTCAGGGTCATAATGGTAGACCCATGTTTCATCACCTGTGATGATATTGCAGGTGTCTTCGGACTGCCCTCAATTGAAATTTGTAGCATGAAATGACACCAGTCCACTCTCTCCTCCTTTTGGTTTTCTGTCGGAATGTGGCACCCAATGGGCACATCTCTTGGTAAGGCCTAAATAATCGTGAACGATGGTCTGCACTGCTCTTGACCCAATATTTAAGGTTCCTTCAATGTCACAAAATATACGATGTGGATCTACTTTGATCATTTCTGTCACAGCATCAATGTTTTCTTGAGTCACATCTGTTCCTGGGCGACCAGGACGAGGTTCATCATCAATTGACTGCTGACCCCTTGAAAACTCGCGAAACCAATTTCCAACTGTGGCTCTAGAAGGGGCAGCCTCACCAAAAATGCGCAGCAAAGAAGAATAGAGTTCTTCGGCACTTCATTTCTTTCTATAATCATAAAAAATCATTGCTCGAAAATCGCGGCGTGACAGATCCATCTTGCTTTTTTAAAATTTTATTTACAAATTTCATTTCCGTATTGATAGTTCACTAATATATAGATAAGAAAAGGTTCCACCTTATCAGTACAATTTTATTATTAACTACAGGACCAGTTTCGACCCTAAACAGTCATCAGCTGTACATTGATACCTTTACATATGTCAAATAATAGTTAATGTACAGCTGATGATGACTGTTTAGGGTCGAAACCGGTCCTGTAGTTAATAAAATTGTATTGATAAGGTGGAACCTTTTCTTATCTATATATTAGATCCATCTTGCACCATGTCTGACTCAGCACTGCCTGTGCTTTCTTCCCTCGCTGTGGAGGAACTACTGCTAAGAGGGGTTGCGCGCGCATGTTCCAAGGTCGAAAAACATTGCTCTTTCAAAGGAAAATAATTCCATTGTCCTCAGAATTACGGTTTACGCACTGCTAAAAACTTTCGGCATAACCTTTGTATGTAAACTTTATACATTTGTAGCTGAAGGTCACAAATGACTGAAATATATTATTCCATTTATAGGAATAAATTAATTTGTTACTTAAAGCAATACAGAATCAGGAATGAAATTCACAAATTGTAATAGTTTTATTATACTCAAATCTTGCATACCTTCAGTCTTTTTCTATATGATGGAGGTTTATATCCTTTAGGATGCACTGTCTCATGGGCAAAGTATTTCTCTTGAGTTTCATATGTGGTTCAGTTATTCATCATTCCGTACTTAATGTTTCCAACTTACATCCTGGAGATATTGATAGATCTATATTTCAAATGCTGATAGTGGTTGGTGTTGATTGTCTAAGGCATGGATGGTAAACCTTTTCCGACTAGTGTGTCAGTTATGGTCTTGTTTATTACACTTTATGGTTGAATGTGCCACTGGTTTTTTTCCTATGAAATCATCATGAAACCCCCTCATTTGACTTCATTTAGGTATTAGATTGCATCATCTATAAATCCATGTGACTGAATGTTTCACGATTTTATTTTGCAAACATCACTGAAAATTACATTTAAAGACAGGTACATTTTAAGACATAACCTAATAACATTTGTTAACTATAAGGCGATATAATTAATTGTGACGTATTCCTTTATTAAAGCGTAATGTTAAAATATGCTGTGTTGGTAGATTTTAGACCTACTTATTACATGTCAGTATGTTGCTCAGCATGCCACAGAAGTCGTGTTTGCGTGTAACCTAGTGGCACGCGTCATAGGTTCGCCATCCCTGGTCTAAGGGGAAGTACAACTAGGCAATGATCATAATTTCAAATGCTTCAAGTCTTTTTATAGCGTAAGGATTAACTCTCTATTCCACTGAGCAATATCAAGAAAATAAAACATCTTGCTGATCTGATGTTTAACTTTGTCTTACATTTAACTGAAAAACACTTGATTCATTTTAAAGAAGGCAGCCCAATCTTTGCTATTATTCATGTGGTCATACCCCAGTCTGCCTGTAGATTGCAACTAAAGTAGCTGCTTTGCTGGATCAATGTGTCCGATCCTCATGAACCCAAATTCGCAGATTTAATTTTTGAAGGGTGATTATCAGTCTTGGCACAGTTTTGTTGGCATGTTTATGAACTCTTGTGGCACACTCCATGTCACCCAACTAAATTAAAATTAACTCAGCATAGTATCCATCTGGTAGAATTCTACTTTTGTTATTGTCTTCTGTCATTAGATTCACTGGTACACAAAAGAACTTCTATTGGACAAAATTTTGGCACTTTGGCATCACCAAAAAACCGTCAAAAGTAGTTACTGGGACGTAAAAACAATAAAAATATTACCATTGCTACTAGGCAGCATTACAATTGAAAGGTCGAACCTGGTAAGCAGGCCACCTTGATGGCATCAATTCAGAAGGTCTGCAACTTGGTAGCTGAGGCCATAGATTTTTCTCTTACTCTTATATTAGCTATTTGATGTCAAATAATTATTATTGAAGAGGTGATCTAGGCAGCTTGTTTGAAGATTTGTAAGGCTTACTGTGTCTTTTCTTTACCATATTAAATGCTTTTTTTTTTCTTTCTTTAACATATTGGAGATAGCCATAATGTACTGTTCCTCCAGAAAATGCATGTTTTTTTTATGTTGTTTTCCCTTTCTTTTCAAAGTTAGGGAAACCAGTGATTGTGAAAAGTGTTGGAATATTTAAAAAGGTCAGATTTTGCTCTTCATAAAAATAAAGATTGGCCGAAAAATCAAAACAAATTGCCTGGGTTTTGCTGACGATTTAGCATTACTAGCAGTGGACATAAAAGAAGCAAAAACCCAGATATCAGAACTTCAAAACATTGCAAATAAAATTGGCCTCAAAATATCATTTGAAAAAACAGAAATTATGCCCCAAAAACCAACACAGCTAAAAGAAGTCACCATAAATGGTAATAAAATCAAAATAGTAACTCAGTTTAAATATCTTGGAGAAGTAATAACACACAACTTAAATGAAAAAATCTCAATCCAAGTAAGAACAAATAGATTAGCTAAAGCACAAAAATTAACATGGGATATCTACAAAAAGAAATGTCTATCAATAAATACAAAAATAAAACACTACAACACAGTTATAAAACCGGAAGCTACATATGCAGCAGAAAAACTCTTTTACCTGAATAAACAATCAAAGACTGACAGACTTCAGAAAATTGAAAGGAGGATTGGAAGAACCTGTATCAACAAAAAATATCAGAAAGATGGACAGTGGCGGTTAATACCTAACAAAGTCGTGTACAAAGAGCTAGAACCCATTACAGATACTATGCGTAAGAGGAGACTGGGATTCTTTGGACATATCATGAGGATGCAGGACTCGAGACTTCTGAAACAACTAGTACAACACAATCTCGTCTCAAAAAATACCACAACAGGATGTAAATGGATCAGAGAAGTAAGAGAGGATCTGAAGGAAATAGGCCTTACAACAGAAGACACCAAAAATAAGATAAAATTGAATACAAAACTCAAGAATACAAACCTCCGCTTTACCCTTACACAAAACAAACCAACAACACGCACATTTTCAACTGAGGAAAGGGCACGAAGATCGGAGCGTCTGAAGAAGTACTGGGAGGACCGCAAAGCCCGAACAATCCCTTCAAAGAGACCTGAACGACGGACTGACTAAAGTGATCCTATGTGGTCATAAAAGAAGAAGAAGAAGAAGAATTTTACAGTAGCCTAAAAATAATAGCCCATATGAAGCATCAAAGTGGATCAGAACAGGGATGTTGGGGGTACTCCAGAAATGATGTGCATTTCTTCAGGGAGGTGTGAGAAGCGAGTGGAGCTCAGTGATCCGTAGCCTGACCGAGAAGCTTCCTGGATAAGGGTGACAAGAAGAAGGAAAAAAGAAGCTTTAAATGTTTTTGAAAATGTTGCTGCTGGTGATACTAGTGAGATTAATGTTTTGAAATTTAACAAATATTGAGAACACATCAACTACAACTTATTAATGAAATACACAGTCTAGCCTGGTTGGTCAGTTGGCATGGGTATCCTTGTTTACAACCAGTAATTTTCTTTCATATCTTATGCCTTGAAACAACCTGGTATACACAAACCAGTATCACAAATGCTGCAGAACCACCAAGTTTTCTTCTGAATTCTTCTTCCTTTACTCTTTTGCGATTGGAATACATTTTAGTGTACTTACATGCATACTTTTTCCTGTTTTTGGTAGGTGAAACCCTTTCAGCAAAATGCTCTCTTGGTTGTCATGCAGCAGAATTTGTGACATCACTCATGCTAAGTATTGGGTTGTCATTACCTCCTGTTTCTATGAATTTATTTTCCAGTTCATCTCAAGTGCAATCAGTTATAACAAATATGCTGCTCTTACAGAACACACAAGACAGTGGACATTCCGTTACCAGTATTGAAAAAATCATCATAATCATCATCATCATTGCATTGTCCCGCTGGTGGAAGGTCTGAATTTTTATCTTTGCACACCATTTTACTCGGTCCTGAAAGTCATTTGGTCTCAATACCATTATTGACATTGATCTATCTATATTACACACAGTGGGAAGTGTGTTGGCTATTGGATCCCAAGATTGCAGGTTCACGTTCGGTAGAGATAGTTGGATAGTTGAGCACTGAAAAAGGGTCTTTTTGGCAGTCCATGTCGTATGATGTTGGGATGTAAAAGATCTCCGGTGACACTGTTGGTGTTTATTCAACAAAATTAAATAAAACTCATCCATAGATCGCCCAACAGCGATCTTTTCCCCTGCCATCTAATAAAAGTAAAACAGAACATCTTAATTCACGTACACAAGGAGCCATAATGGCATCATATCTAGAGGAAGGCACACGGTACCAGAGGCCAGTAGTAGTAGTACAACACACTCTTCTGTGTCACAATCAAAGTCATATTCAAGTAAACGTAAACCATATTAATATTTACGCTGGCACCATTGATCGTTTTCTCCTGTATCTATGACTACTTAACAACTAATAGCAAGAAATTTAAGTCTGTTTCTATCCAATACGAAGACTACTACACCAAATAAGTAATACACTTCAGCCTTTCTGATAAGGGCTGGCTGGTTTAAATAAATTGTTTCTAAAAACAGTTAATCCTGCTGTTTTTACTACTTTTCAAGTTCTTCTACTGGAACAGTAATGACTATTTCAGGTTTGAACCCGACTGTCAGCAGCCCTGAAGATGGTTTCCTGTGGTTAATCCATTTCCACGCCATGCAAATGCTGGGGCTGTACCTTAAGGCCATGGCCACTTCCCACTTCTAGCCATTTTCTATTCCACTGTCACCATAAGACCTATCTGTGTCAGTGCAACATAAAGCTACTTGTTAAAAAAAAAAAAAAAAAAACTGTTTAATTTCAGACAATATTAATAGTTTACTGAGTGGTATACCTACTTGTCCATTGTTAGACCAGTATCTACCCATAGTCAGTTGTGCTAGTTCATATCCTTGTTGCTTGTGTTGTGGTCTGGTTCTGTACTAAATTGCATTTGGCTTATATTGTTTGTTACTTGTATATTTGAGTGCTTGTAAAAGTTTTGTATATTTCTCATATGAGATTGTTATAACTATTTTATATAAGATATTTTTATGGGGCAGGCTGCAGAGCCAAATGCAGGAAATGTGGATGTTGGCAGACGGCCAAGTATACAGATTGAAGAATCAAATAGAAAATGCAAAAATAAAAATAAATTTAAAAAAGCTGACAATGACAATGAAAACACGATTTTGATGTGATTTTGATCTGTTGTTATAGCACTAATATTTCCCGTGGAAGGTTTTCTCACAATAAATCTTAAATAAAAATTTGTTGCATCTTCAAAATTTTCCTTTATTTGTATCATGCTTTTTTAACTGCTAGCAGAAAAATACTAGCTGTCTGAAAAGTAAGGTGATAAAAATATTTAAAAGGACTTGAATTTATTTTTTGCCAACAAATTTAAACAAAAATGACGTAAACACCATTGACTAACCACACTGGACGTTAACTCATTTCCCGCGACAAGACCAGGATATCACGAAGCAACAGAGGGATGCGTGTGCGTGTTATGTCAAAGCAAGTGTGGGCGTTATAATTTTGACAAATGTCAGAGGAGAACGAAGTCCCTCAACGAATATAGTACTGAATAGAACGTATGTATATATGCAGTATTATTATATAGATTAATTTGTAAGCGAAATATGTCATACCACTATGGCCATTCGGCCACAATAAATTCATTATTTATAACAGGTTTCCCAT
This sequence comes from Anabrus simplex, assembly GCF_040414725.1. NCBI lineage: Eukaryota > Metazoa > Arthropoda > Insecta > Orthoptera > Tettigoniidae > Anabrus > Anabrus simplex. The sequence continues at coordinate 285,026,522 of NC_090267.1, read as the reverse complement.
GAGTAGAATTTAATATATTAAATGGTCAGAGATCCAGAGCCATCGGTGCGCGTAGTAATAAAAAAAACTCAACAGACGTCAGTAAAAGATGCTTATAAATTTGGCTGAAAGGGGATTCCTTGAATTGAGTTGCGTTATCTTCCTGCTAGCTTTTCACAAACTGTAAGGAGCTATCATGTTCATTCAAGCATGCGTCGGGAGTTTTGAGATCGGCTTTTTGCGATTTAAATAGCTATTCTGCGACATGATTAATAAGAACAGAGTCAGTGAGCAATAAATTGCTTCAATTTTGGACTCTACAGGTCCAGATGAAAGTGATTTTTCATTTGAAAAGTCAAAAGACGGAAATTCAAGCGCGACGTTGTGTACACAGTGCTTTTCACTATTTTTTTATTCTGAAATTTTGGCATATTTACTATGAAACAGTAATTCAGGAAACAACAGACAACGCCTCCAACTATAAGATGTAGAGTCAAAGATTGGTCATCTCCTACACTATGTGATATAAGGGCTTTGATTGGCGTAATAACGTATTCTTGCTCTACCTGCTTACTTTACAAAGGAAAAAAATTGCCAATGAATCTACAATATCCTACGGATCTCTGTGATGGAGTACATCCAGTATTTAATGTTAGTAATTAATATTATGTACATATTCATATTTTAGCTAGTATTCGATAATGCTATATGTATTGTAATTTGCCATATTGTCATTCCGCGTTCCGGCATAAAACGCTTCTGCCAGTATACGGTTAAAACACTCAAAAGGTCAAGATTAAAAATTTTGATACATGTTTTAGCCAATATTTAGGCCTTCTTCAGCCACATATTAAAACATTCAATGGAATAAAATGGAAAAACATATGATGTTAAACCAAAAATAATTTTTAAATTGACAAAAATGTCCGTGTAGATGAAAGGTGACAAAATAAAATTGGAAATTGTTCTCTTTCAAGAAACATATGCCTGGGTGCTTAATGAATCACTTCTTGACTGCTGGAGACAATACATGCTTGTTGTGGAAATCTATCAGTGTTAAAAATTGAGGACAACCACTGAAGATTAATGTGTAAAGAAACACACTTGGTGGAGGAATAATTGAGTAAAACGTTTCCCTTTTTGAAGTCAGCATAGAACATTGGCCAGAAAAGTTGACATGATAACAGTTATGACATTCTATTATATAAAGAGAGAAAATAAGAATATAAAGGTAGGGAAAAAGGAAGAAAAAGAACAATGAGCAAGTAAAAACCATGCAAAGGACCAAAACTGTGACTTACTACTTGTTGAAGATTGAATGTACAACGTAAACAAAATGTGCGCTACAGCGGGATCTGCCAGACTTGGGTCAGGTCAGCTGTTAGCCAAGGAGAACAGGGGAAGAGGAGAGGGAGGAATTTAGTGGGGAAAGTTGTGAGATGCAGGAGAAGTTCCAGCTTTCTTATGTTTGTTCAAGGTAATTTTTAAGGCCTCAAAAAGAATGTTGGACTGCCCCGAAATGCAATTTAAATTATAAGTGGGATTGTTTCTTTGGTCTATTTTCATAGATGCTGAGTAGATTACCTTTGTAAAATCAGAAGATCTTTTTCTGTGGTCGTAAAATGATAGTTAAAGTTCTTGCCCACGGCTGAAAATCTATTGTGTGTTTAGAAACTTCTGCCAGTTTGGTCTATGTAGATGGACTCACATTGACGACATTTGAGCGTATATATGCTAGAATTAGAAAATTTGTTACTAGCTTTAACGGTATGCTTGTTGAATGAAATATTCAAATTGATGTTATTAGTTCTGAAAGCTATCTTGTGAAATTCTGCTTCTTGAAAAAGTTAGTAATCTGAAAGATTTCATTTGTTATTGTATGTACACGTAAGAAGAAATTTATTTTTATTTGTGGGTCCTGTAACGAGGGTTGCGTAGGGTTTATATTTCAATTTATGAATTATTTTATCAGCAAAAGGTCCATTAACAGGAGCAGTATAATAGATGTTGTCAATTTCCTTTTCTAAATTGGTAGCAGAAAGAGGAATGTTTAGAGTTCTCTAAATTAAACCATAAAAAGGGACTTTATTCCGAATGCCCGGGTATTGAGAATCTTGTCTTATTATGTTGCAAGGTTGAGTGGGTTTCCTATACAGTATATATATCGTAAGTGAAGTAACTAGTGTTTCTGGTAATTATAAGATCAAAAACTTTTAATGAACTATCAACCCCAGATTCAAGCATAAATTTAATGTGCGAATCTAACAAGTTCAAATGATGAAGTAACGGGTCTTCTTTGATGAAATTATTATCAGTTATGGTAAAAATATCACCCACGTACCTAATCCAAAAATTGCTTCCTTGAATTTTGTTAATAATTTTGGTTGTCAAACGGGAGATCCTATTGGAAGTCCATCATGGTAAAAATATCACCCACGTACCTAATCCAAAAATTGCTTCCTTGAATTTTGTTAATAATTTTGGTTGTCAAACGGGAGATCCTATTGGAAGTCCATCCTGTTTATAAATAATCCTATGGAAGGAAAAATAGTTGTTTTCAAGGAGAAATTTAAGAAGGGTTACAAAAGTATTTATTTCAATTTTACTTATATTAATGTTAGTATTAAGGTTCTTTTCAATGAGTTGAATAGTATCAACTGTTGTTATGTTGGAATATAGTACATTTTCATGATATAGGATCGAATGGAAAAATGAGGTAGTAGTTCAGTGTTTTTTTGTTTTGTTACATAAATCATTGGAATTTTTGACAGACGTTTTAGCTGTGAACTGATGTTTGTTTTTGAAATTTATGAATAAATTACAAAGTTTTGTATGTAGGGCTATTCCTGAAATCGATAATGGGTCTAATGCCTATGTATATTTTGTGAATTATGGGAAGAAGTTTTGCAGTTTTGGTAGTTTAGGATTATATTATTTAATATTTAATTTTTTTTGTCATTTAGTAAAACCGACGAGTTTTTATGTATTAGTTCAAGTTTCTTTTGGTAGGTATTAGTAGGATCTATCTCTACATTAGTGAATTTATTGTCTCTTAAAAAGTGTTCTATCTTAATATATCGTCGCTGCCAGGACAAAACCTCCTATGTGAAATATTTTAGCTTAGAACTTTGGACGGTAAAGTTCTGTCACCTAAGATGCAATATTGTGTGAATATTGTCAAGGCATTCTCACTCTTCATAATGTATGTGCTGCGGGTCAGTGTATCTCAAAAACATGATCACATAGAAGGTTTTGTCCCGGCAACGGCGATATTGTTTTGTTACAAGTGACTATTCTATATTGTTTTGTCCGTGACTACCGCATTGTTGCCCATATCAGCTTTTGTGACAGTTAAGTTGTCTTTGATTTTCTGTTGTAACTTATTTAATTCTTTGTTAACTACTAGGTTGTTGTTATTATTATTATTATTAAAGCCTTGTTTATAAATATAGAGAAATTTATTCTTCATGGCATATCTGAATTCATCCTGCTGATCAAACAGAAGTTGATTAATAGCATATTCTGTGTCTGCTGTGGTTATGTTTTTTAGAAGAGTTATTCCAATTCTTTTTAGGCCATTTGCTCAAAATGTTAAGTTTTGTCATCTGCTAACAGAGAGTTAAATAAAAAATTTAATGGAAGGGTGAAAAGTAAAAATATTATCTGCTGATTTGGTTGAATAATTGTTCTCATCAATGTTGTATTTAGTCTTCTTCAAATGTTCTAATTTTTTGTTTAGATTGTTTTGTTTGATATGTATTGCAATTGAGCATTGAAATTTTGAAGGGAGTTCTTTTAGAGGTTGATATTTTTCTTTTGAATGGATTCCAAATGCCTAAGTACTAAATTGTTAATCAGACTGTCATATCCTAGGGATATGGCAAGCTGGGGACTGAAAGGGTTCTAAAATGCACTCAATACTCTGCAATAACAACACAGGTTTAAGGTGGCTTAAATGGCCAAAAATTATTATATTGAAAACACAATGAAATTCACTATACAATATTTACAGTTATTTACAATTCTTGAGATTTAAAGTTTTCTCTTGAGTTTAGGGAACTTCCTACTCTACACAGAATTTTCGCTAGCTAAAGAGTCTTTGGTTCCCAACTTATACTTGATATACTAGTTGATACTTATCTTCCGGTGATGAAGTCTTCCATAACATCTTCTTTCTTGAGGTTCTACGTTCACTCGTGGACACTATCACTGCACTGAACTCACTGGCTTCCTTTACTATAGACCCAAGAGGAGGCAGTACAGTCACCTTAACTTAATACAGTCAGTGTGATCTCCTTAGTGTTACTCTCAAACAATAGTTTGATAGCTAATAATGCCGTGGTTGCCGCTTCCCAAATTCCAAGTGATCTGCATGTAGTCTCTAGCCTGTGGGCTCCTTCGTGGACCTTCACCCGTAAATATTAACCACAAAGGTTCCTTACAGTTCCTCCCGCATGATGGTCTTTTCCCGCTGTAAGTTCTATTAATTAACGCACCTTAATAAGGTCCTTGTGCACTTACCTGAGCCTTATCCCTAACAGAGAATGTCCTTATATACCGGAGCTTCCTCGACCAATTTAAGGATCCTCTCCACATAAAAATTCTTAACGCTCAGTAAATGTGATTTCCCGGCTGACCGTCCCTGAGTAACTATTACTTGCTGCCGTGCTTTTAACTTTTATTCCGTACTTGGAATTATTATTCTGTCCCAACTATGCTTCTGGCTGCCCACACTTCTCCTCCGAAACTCACTGTCCCCCGACTGCTAAGACTGATCCACTATTTCATTGTGTTCTTCCTTAAGTCATTTTGGTGTTTCGCTGTTACCAAGCCCTGCAGACTTTGAACCCTGCGTATGTCTGATTTGTCGTAATCCTATTGGTTAGCGGTATCCCTTCCCTGACGAAATTCTGAACCTTCTCAATTGTTCCAGAAGGACGAACATCTGAAATTTCCCTTGGTTTACGTGCGTTTATGAACATCTCATTCTCTGCCCCTTGACTGGGTAAATATCGCGATAAGGGGGACCACTCATCCTTTGTACTTGTTAAACATTTCAACATGCCTATAAGGCTCCTACCGATCTGTACTGCGTCCTCTTAACAATGTCCAACATGCTTCAGTTTCATATAATTATAAATATGGTTATTTTTTACTTTGATATTTTAGGAAACTTAATCCTTTTCCTTTATGCTGTGGTTTTCTATTATACTTTACCCTAATATAGTAGGGTCGCGGGTTGAACTGAGGTCGCACCGCTCGCCCAAATGCACGGATTGCGGGCGGTGCCGTATCAGCGATACGACAAGACATTGTTTTAGAAGAATGTTTTCTTTACCTATTTTATTTTAATTTGAAGGTTTAAATACTGATTTGTTAGTTTTTGTGCTTGGTGAGCACGTACACTACAGTTTACGAATCTCATACCGTCAGATGGGGTTAACTTGACTGGCGGGGTGAAGTTGACTGAAAAATTAAAAATTTGAGATTCCTTTGTAAGTCACTATGACACTTATTTTTTTCAACCACTGATGCACTATTTAAACACAATTAAACACAAATTAAACCGTGAATTTTCAATTTATAAAACGTGTTCAGTATGTTGTATTTGATTCATTAGAACAGCAGTTAGTGGAACTAGAAAATGAATTGAAGACCTCGGGGGAAAACAGTGATAAGCCTCATTTTGTAAGTTTTGAGGTATAATGAAATCAATTTTCACAAAATATTTAATGCTAACATTTTTTATTTTTGAAATATATTACTCATGACAGTGGTACTTGTAGTCCTTCTTTATAGAATCCTGGAGAATATTAAACACTGAATGTGCCTACCAATTTGAGGGTATAATTATTTACATGCAATGTGGCTGAAGTAGTGAACAATTGGCAATACAAGAAAACACCTCTATGAAATATACGAAATAGTTAGGAAAAGAAACAAGTCAGCAACACAATTAAAAAAAGAATAATAATAATAGTAACAATAATAATAAAATGCTTTGATTAATTTCAGTTAAATAGTCTCTCTCACTCTCAACTGGACTAATCTCTCATCATCCTCCTCATCTATGAACATTTCTGTACTGTTTGTGCCACTGCACTTCAAATTAACATAAAATTTAGAATATACTGGTGTTACCCACTGAAGGGCTTTCCTTACCGCCTAGGAAAGGAAGAAAAATACTGAATGTACAATTATGTTTAATAAAATTAACTAAGTTTAATATAAATAATTTAATAACATGTTATTGCTTTTACGTATCACTAACTAATTTTTTGGATTTCGGATATGCCGAGATGCTGCAATTTTGTCCCGTAGGAGTTCTTTAACATGCCGGTAAATCAACACGAAGCTCACGTATCTGAGCAACTTGAAATACCACTGCACTGAGCCTAGATTGAACCCGCTAACTTGAGGTCAGAAAGCTAGCGCTCCAACGCCTAAGCGGAGTTCCGTACCTTTTATAAAAATTTTATACAATGCATATACCCAATTAAATTAAGGTAAACTAATCATTGTAACCTGCATAGTACCGGTACATCTACAAGTGTAAAAATGTACAACCCATATACCGGTAGTCACATAAAGGACCTGTAAAGAGCAGTTATGTTTATAAAATTTCAGTATACGAGGATGGTTTGAAAAGTTCTCGGAATCACCGCTAGATGTCAGTGCTAGAGCAACGAGGTTCCCACGCAATAATCACACATCCCTTGTGAGTGAACACGTGGCGAGTCGGTGCTCTAGCTGCAGGAGTGTTGTAGTGACGACTCTTTGTTGTTGTTCCCGCATAGTGATTTGTGACGATGGAAAAAACTGAGATTCGAGCAGTGATTAAATACTTCGTAAAGAAAGGTATGAAAGCATAGGAAATTCATGCCAACTTTCAGAACACACTGGGGGACTCTGCTCCTTCATTTTCAACTGTTGCCAAGTGGACCAGTGAGTTTAAATTTGGTCGGCGGAGCTTGGATGATGATCCGCATAGTGGACGGCCAAAAAGTGGAGGATCGTCGACTGAAAGTGCGGGAGATTGCTGAAGCTGTAGGAATATCTTCTGAACAGGTATATTATATTTTAACCGAAGAATTGGGTATGAAAAAATTATCCGCAAGATGGGTGCCGTGGCTCTTGACATTGGACAATAAATGCACCAGATTGGAAATGTCCGAACAAAGCCTGGCCCGTTTTCAGTGCAGCCAACAAGATTTTTTGCACCAGTTTGTGACTACAGATGAAACTTTGGTCCACTACTATACCCCAGAGACAAAACAGCTGTCAAAGCGTGGAAACATGCTGATTCACCACCACCAAAGAAAGCAAAGGCAGCGCGTTCAGCCGGAAAGGTCATGGCCTCAGTTTTCTGGGATGCAAAAGGCATTCTGCTGATAGATTATCTTCCTACTGGCCAAACAATTACGGGGCAATACTATGCAAACCTCCTAGACCAACTACAGGAAAAGATACGCGAAACAAGGCGTGGTTTGGCAAGGAAAAACGTCATCTTCCATCAGGACAACGCTCCGCCGCACACAAGTGTTATTGCCATGGCAAAACTTCATGAACTGGGGTATGAATTGTTGCCACATCAACCTTATTCACCTGATTTGGCACCATCAGACTTTCATCTATTCCCCAAGCTGAAAATTTTCCTCGGTGGACGGAGATTTTCTACAAGGGAAGAACTGACAGCCGAATTGGAGAGGTATTTTTTAGGCCTGGAGGAATCTCATTTTCGAGATGGGATCAAGGCATTGAAACATCGCTGGACCAAATGCATTAGTCTACAGGGAGACTATGTTGAAAAATGAAAGCAGTTCCACTGAGGTAAGATACTTAATTCTAGTACATTTCGAGAACTTTTCAAACCACCTACGTAAAGACGATAGTTAATAGTATGGGTTAGCATGATTTGATAATAATAATGAATACTAATGCTAATACTATTGGAAAATGGGTATGTAAGCTTTGGGAAGGCATTCTTCCTGATTATATTAGACATATTTGGGAAATTAATAACTGGTTCGATAGAAGGCAGTTCGGTTTTAGGAAAGGTTATTCCACTGAAGCTCAACTTGTAGGATTCCAGCAAGATATAGCAGATATCTTTGATTCAGGAGGTCAAATGGACTGTATCGCGATTGACCTGTCTAAAGCATTTGATAGAGTGGATCATGGGAGACTACTGGCAAAAATGAGTGCAATTGGACTAGACAAAAGAGTGACTGAATGGGTTGCTATATTTCTAGAAAATAGATCTCAGAGAATTAGAGTAGGTGAAGCTTTATCTGACCCTGTATTAATTAAGAGGGGAATTCCTCAAGGCAGTATTATTGGACCTTTATGTTTTCTTATATATATAAATGATATGAGTAAAGAAGTGGAATCGGAGGTAAGGCTTTTTGCGGATGATGTTATTCTCTATAGAGTGATAAATAAGTTACAAGATTGTGAGCAACTGCAACGTGACCTCGAAAATGTTGTGAGATGGACAGCAGGCAATGGTATGTTGATAAACAGGGTTAAAAGTCAGGTTGTGAGTTTCACAAATAGGAAAAGTCCTCTCAGTTTTAATTACTGCATTGATGGGGTGAAAGTTCCTTTTGGGGATCATTGTAAGTATATAGGTGTTAATATAAGAAAAGATCTTCATTGGGGTAATCACATAAATGGGATTGTAAATAAAGGGTACAGATCTCTGCACATGGTTATGAAGGTGTTTAGGGGTTGTAGTAAAGATGTAAAGGAGAGGGCATATAAGTCTCTGGTAAGACCCCAACTAGAGTATGGTTCCAGTGTATGGGACCCTCACCAGGATTACCCGATTCAAGAAGTGGAAAAAATCCATAGAAAAGCAGCTCGATTTGTTCTGGGTGATTTCCGACAAAAGAGTAGCGTTACAAAAATGTTGCAAATTTTGGTCTGGGAAGAATTGGGAGAAAGAAGAAGAGCTGCTCGACTAAGTGGTATGTAAATACAAAGTATGTTGTAAGTGTTATTATTTTTTAAATATCCACCTGTTCAATACAAAGAGATCTTTTTTAGAAATAAATCTATATATATGAAATAAGAGTTTTGTCTGTACATTGCTCAGAATTTGAAAAGAATGGTATTTCTGTATCGGTCATGTCCACAGTAACAAGGAAATGCACTTTTTACTTTTCCGTAATTTCTGTCGGTCTGTATGTATGTACACGTATCACGAGAAAACGGCTGAAGCGAATTTAATGAAAATCGGTATGTAAAGTCGGGTGATGAACCGCTACAATCTAGCCTATAATTTATTTTATTCACGCTGAGTGAAGTGGTAGTTTAGGGGAAGGCCTGACATTTAATTCTCAAATATTTGTTATAAGTAGCCATATCTTAATGAAAATCGGTATGCGAAGTCGCGGTAATCAGTCGTTATAATTTAGGCTATCAATAACTGTGCTCACGCTGAGTGAAATGGTAGTTTAGGGGAATGCCTAAAATTTAATTCTCAAATATTAATGTTATTAGTGGTCGTATCTTAATGGAAATTGGTATACAAAGACGGGAAATAAGTCCCTACAATCTGGGCTATAAATAATTGTATTCACAGGGAGAAAAACTGTAGTTTAGGGGAAGGCCTAAAACTTAATTCTCAAATATTTGTTATTAGTGGTCGTTTCTTAATGAACATTGGTATGCAAAGTCGGGGAATAAGTCGCTGTAATCTAGGCCATCAATAATTTTATTCACACTGAGTGAAATGGTAGTTTAGGGGAAGGCCTAAAATGTAATTCTCAAATATTTGTTATTAGTGGTCGTATCGATAAATACTACATAATTAACATAACTTTCGTTATGTTGTAAGTTAGTAGTAGTTACGTAGTAAGTTATTACATTTCCGATCATTTATGTCTTATACATTGTTACCGTACCGCCTACAATCACAGAGATATTAATGTATTTGGATTTTTGTTACTAAGTCCATATCAGCGCTGAGTCACGAGAAAATGGGTAAACAGAATTTAATGAAAATCAGTGTGTAAAGTCTGAGAATAAGGAACTACAGTCTACGATGTAAATAATTTTATAAGACGCCCTAATATTACAAAGCCGAAAGAAAACTAATGTGAAGGCCTAGAGTATAGAAAGCTTATAAAATTAATCAACAGTAACATTACATTGACCATTGTTTGTTGTGATGTGCTTTGTGTCTTCTGTTTCCACTCATCTCCGATAGATAGGATTACTGCTGCGTACCGAGTATTTTTAAAATTTGCTTTACGTCGCACCGACACAGACGATGGGATATGAAATGGCTAGGGGTGTGAAGTAATGGGCCTTTGCCTTAATGTACAGCCCCAGCACTTACAGTACCTTGTGGGAAACCACCGAATACCGACTTCAGGGCTGCCGGCAGTGGGGTTCGAATCCACTGTCTCCCGTATGCAAGCTCACAGCTACGCGGCTTTAACCACACGGCCAACTCGCTCCGTCGTACCGAGTGTAACAGCCTGCCGGAATATTGGCGGGAAGTAGCTGGGGAGTTGGATAACTTTCTTCTTTAGCATGCCATTCCTCTGGTTCATAAATTTTCTGATACTACTGGTACGTAACACACTGGTTCATCATAGTATTTGAGCTATTCAGTCTCTACTCTGAGGCACGATTGGAATGAGCAGTGTGCAAATTTAACGGAATAATGACAGAGGAGTGTTCCCGGCAGTCTGCGACCTGGTCATTCCGAGTCTGGAACTTTGGACTGTTAGATCGGCATCGTAGTACTGTAATAAATTATTATATTTAAAAAACCACCTTTCCAATACACAAAATCCTTATATTTAGGATGAAACCATTTAATTACAAATTGGACATGTTTCGCTCAGTCTTAGTGAGCATCATCAGCCATAGATAACATAAATCATTGGTGGGTCAGGGCCCTGATCCTGGTGTATATCACAAAAGAATGTCTAATATACGTTGATAAAAATATATGAATTTAACAACTGTAAGTCAGTTACCATCAAACCTCAGTAAACAACCAAGGGACCAATTCACACACGGGATACACCCGATTTAAATTTCACCTACTAGATCAGTAATTCTCCGTTAGGAGACCAATGTCAACACATTACTGCACAAAATAATATCTGAAACACAACACGAGGAATCCCATAAAGGCTAATTTACGCCGACCTAGACGACGTTTTATCATCAGTGAACTTCGTTTTTCAACCATCATAGGTGATTTCAGCATTCCTCATCGTGATTATTCTTAAAAAACAGCATCATAGTTTATAATAAGAGCTCACCCTGATATGAAAAACTAGTTTTCATCATAAACAGTCTAATGCATTCGAGCATAGATATAATGGACAACGATTTTTAAGAACATCTAATCACTACATACTATTTTAACATTTTAAGTTATCCATTCCATTTTACATTTTAAGCAATTTTAATGATCAATTTTTGTTTTAATAGACACATATAATCTTATTGATTATTTTTAAAGTGTTAAATTCATATATTTTTATCAATGTATATTAGACATTCTTTTGTGATATACACCAGGTTCGGGGCCCTGACCCACCAATGATTTATGTTATCTATGGCTGATGATGCTCACTAAGATTGAGCGAAACATGTCCAATTTGTAAATAAATGGTTTCATCCTAAGGATTTTGTGTATTTGGAAAGGTGGTTTTTTAAATATAATAATTTATTACTCTGAAATCCAATACGGTTGTAAAATAAGATTTATAACTTGTAACCGTAGTACTGTTCGTTGAAAGTGAGAAAGTGTGCGGTTTTTCATTTGATCGAGTATTTTATATGATAACATTGCTTTCAATTGCTACAATCCTACTGACGTCTTTTTAATGACCTATGTTCAGTTCAGTTAGGAAAACCACAAAGTCAGTCTTTCTGAGAATCCCGTTGCGAAGCACGGGTACATCAGCTAGTATTATTATAAAATGTTAAGGGACATGTTTTGCCCATATTAAGGGCATCATCAGCCTCAAACTCAAACCTGTATGGTGAAAAATCAGGATCCTGATTGTTCTTACAAGTTATAAAAAGAGGATATCAATGTAGGTGTCTGTCCAAACATAAAAATTATTAGAATGTCCTTGGCTAAAATCGCAGTATCAAGCTGCATATCAAAAGTTCACACGATTATACTTTCCGGAGTAGAGCAATAAACAGCTCAATCTTTATAATGAAACAGAAATGTGCCTCCTTGAATACTCCTGTTAGAGGATAAGAAAAAGCAAAGCTGACAGACTTAAAGATGCCAATTTCGTATGTTGTGATAAGACAACAGCCCTCTTAAGTGGCTCTTCAGCTGCCTATAGTCTGAAGGAGTGAAAGTCGAATGTGTTACGATAAGATAACAGTCTTAGTAGTTGTGGGAACAAGGAAAAAACATTCAGTTGTCTATAGACGTTTTTATCTTGCTTAAAGGAGCGAAAGTCGAAGGTATATCGACGCTGATAGACCTCTTTGGTGGGAAGTCTGTAACAAGAGGAGAGTGAATGCTTAGGAAAGGTATTTTTGAAGAGAATGTGGGTTTAAAAAAAGAAAAACATGGAAAATGTATAAAACACTTACTCTTTCATCTGTAAAGATGTAAATCAGTTATGGAAAGGTTAGTTGAAGAAAAACAATGTTATGTGTAGGTTCATTTATTTCTTTGACTGTTATGGTGTTAAACAGTTGCTATGGTAGCGTTGAATGACTGACACTTGTGCTTCTAGTATTGTATCAATGTGAGATTGGCGGAGAAGGGTGTAGTGGAGGGGAGGGGCTAGGTGGGGCGGTAAGTTTGTGTTGTTGGTTGCGAGAGATTTGTATGGTCGGACAGGCAGAGAGTCGTGTTGAATTGCGGGGGCGGACATGAAGGGAGTCAAGTTAGTTAAAGTAGTGGAGGTTCTAGATGTTAATTGAAGATTTTTAAGAATGTAGTTATGTTTTGAATTTAGAGTTTGCAATAATTTGGGTAAACTTTTGTATAATGGATTCTTGACTTCAATTAAGTCATTGAGAATTAGATTTTTGTTGTAGTATAGGTCCAAAATATATAGATGGTTTCAAGTTCATTCATCAACTTTCCTTTGTCTACTCTTTTAATAATTGTGAGGTCTCCTTCTATCGTTGTGAAGTGATGTCCTGTTTCTTGTCCCGAAAGCTATACTGGTATTTTTGTTTTTTATTGGGCTCGATACCTGGTGAAAGTTAGGATTGTTGTAGGTGAAGGTAACGAATTTGGGTTTTTTGGGTTTATCTGGGATGAGGTTTGTTGTTAATTTGAATTTGACCTTATTTATTAAACGGTTAATCATTTCAGGTTTATATGCATTTATTTTTGCTAAATCCTTTATATAATTCAGTTCTGTTTGAAGGTTCTTGGGTGTTAGAGGGGTTTTTAAAGCTCTGTAAATTAAACTGTGAAAAGTGGCCAATTTATGGAAGTTAGGATGTAAAGAAGTATTTTTGATTGTTAATAGGGTGTGAGTAGGTTTTCTGTAAATTTGAAAATCAAAGTTGCCATTAATATGAGTTACTGTGCGATCTAGGATATTTAAAGATCCACTGACTTCATCTTCCTTGGTGAATTTAATATTTTGGTCTAGGTTGTTTAAATAATTTAAAATATCGGTACTATTATTCAGATCTTTATTGATTATTACGAATGTGTCAGCTACATACCGAAGCCATAAGCTAAGGCCTTTTATTTTATTTATTATTTTATGATGTTCTAAAGAATCTAAATAGATGTCGGCTAAGGTGCCTGATAAGGGATCACCCATAGCTAGGCCATCTTGGTGGTAAATTTTACCATTAAAAGTGAAATAGTTGTTTTTTAGCACAAAATTTAGGATTTTTATGAAGTCTTCTAATTCAAGCTTGCTGAGGTTGCTGTGTTTTGCGAGGTTGTCTTTGATAATATTTACA